>NW_028324156.1:3395746-3704451 GCF_054372755.1 Phalangium opilio
CCACTTCTACTTCCAAATCTCCCGTAACTAACTGTTTTTATTATTTAATTTTACTTTAAAGGGAGGGTGAAGTAGAAAATCAAGTGATTTTTTATCTTTTCTTCTACCAATTTTAAGACCAGTCCGCATAGTGAAACATTCAGGAAATACCAGTTCCGAATGATTTTAAAATTCAAATTAGGTTCAGATTTTAAGGATAATTTTAAATAAGCCCCTCTGACCAATCGCGTAACGCCCTGCCTTTTAATTAACAAAATTCTCGTGGCACGTTCCGTGTCTCGCGCCACGATTGTCACGTCGCCCGCGAATTTTATCAAACCTCGTGATAAATTTTATTCGACACTTAACGTGCCATGAGAATTTTGTTAACAAAAAGGCAGGGCGTTACGCGATTGGTCGGAGCATGGTCCTTCTTTAAAATTATCCTTAAAATCTGAACCTAATTTGAATTTTAAAATCATTCGGAGCTGGTATTTCCTGAATGTTTCACTATGCAGACGGGTCTTATAATTTGTAGAAGAATCAATAAAAAATCACTTGATTTTCCACTTCACCCTCCCTTTAAAAACGATTTATTAATCGTCATTAATCAATCTATTCTTATCTCTATTTAATATTATATAATTTAGAGCTCAAGTAAAGGAGCTCAGGCGGTAAGTTCGCGGAGGACATCTGCCCAGTCTCAACAGCAACAGTCGACAACTCAAACCAATCAAACCACGTCATCTACTTCAAGTTCCAATACGATATTACCCGAAAATTCCGCTAAACAACGCGAACCTTCACCTTCCCCTCAACCTCAAACAAACAAAAATACGGCGGCGGTCCAGATGTCTTCAACCGCTACTACTAACATTTCTAATGCCGGTGTATTGGCAGTCAAATCGACTGTTCCACCAAAAACTATCGCCACAACCGTAACCCAAACTATTTCAATCAAACCCGAGGTTATTTTCTCTTCAACCGATTCGAAACTAACTGAACCGACTCAATCCAAGTCTGTTACAACCAGCGTAGCGACTTTAATCACGACTTTGTCCACCACAAACCAACCGCCACCAACAACGTCAGTCGCTTCCTTGCCGACTTTCGTTAGTCAAAACCAATTACTTCAATCCGTCAGTCAAGCGGGACAAACTTTAACTGGTCTTTTGCAACAAGGGAATACTTCAATGGCCAATATTCAAGCCCTTCAGAATAAGACGCAACAAGCTATGTTGCAATGCGCCGCCAAAAGAACTAATCCTTCCGGAGGTGTTCAAAGTTTCCAGACGATTGTTATTAAACAGGATCAAGTTGGGAAGACATCAGTTCCTTTATTAACCGCTGCTGGACGCGCCGCCGCAGCTGGTGGCGCTAATTTATCCAAACCAGTAGTTGCGAGATTGGTTTCCGGTACTCATCAAGTTGTTTCTTTAAGTAATTTAATGAGCGGGTTCGGAGAAGTTCCTGTTAGGTTTCAAGGGGCTAATTACGGACAAAGTGGCACCAGTAACATTAATGTCCTTCAGAGTTCCACAAATACGGGTTCTAGGTGAGTGTTATCAGAAGTATATAATACACAAAGCGGGGTAAGTGTAACGTCATTCTTCCCAACATCAGAATTAACATTTAGAGCAAGGTTACTAAACCGAATCACATACACGATAAATAGTTCCCTCATCATTACTCTATTAGCGTTTAAATATTTGGCAAGACGCATGCATGCGCTTGTGGATTTTGTCCCAGCCGCGTCAAGACAATCAAGGTTTGTGGGATGATTGCTGGGGATTTAGGGCCAAACAACTATTGAATTCACCTTACGGTGCGAGAGTTACCCATTTGTAGTTTGATAAGCGGGAAAGCAAACTAAAAGGTGAACACTGAGCCTGGGAAGAATGACGTTACATAACTAAAGCATTAAGAGGATACAGAGTGTCATCCTTCTTCTATTATCCCCTTCTGGTATTATGTAGTAGCTCTCTAATATAGTAATAATAATATTAATGCGTTTGAACTCTGGTTGATCGACTTCCATCTCTTAGGCTTCAGACTTTCGCGTTGCCCAATGCGCAAGTTGGTGTCGGTCAACTGTCATCCGCGGGTGGAATTGCAACCAGGGCGTTAGTGGTAGACCAAGAAAAGCAAGCTCTTTTCACCACTGCCGGAGGTACTTTGAAACTCGTTGCTAATCCTACCACGTTGCAACAATTACCTCCTGGATTAAAAGTCCAACAAGCAGTTGGTGCTAACAAGAGTGTAGCTTCAACTTTGACAACAGGAACTAACGTAGTTATGACCACGACTGGTTCTCTAACTAGCATGTTGTTAGCCGGAAGCAATCCAGTTATGATAGGTATGTTGTTATAAGCTTAATTAGCCTTATTCCTGATCAGCGCCACCTACCCATAGCGGCGACTTTGAGAACTACTGTAAGCGGCAAGCCAATCAGATGTCGCTAAAATCTGGTGACGTCACTGACTAACACTCTCGGGTCTTACCAAAAATGACGTCACCAGATTTTAGCGACATCTGATTGGCTTGCCGCTTACAGTAGTTCTCAAAGTCACCGCTATGGGTAGATGGCGCTGATCAGGAATAAGGCTAATTTAATGTATTATTAGAGACGAAATTTGAGTTTTTAGTTTTTTTACGAAGTCAAAAATGTTTTATTTATATGTTTATACAATTGTCTTAGCAGCTTCTCAATCAACGTTAAAACCCACAACCCAAACTTATGTCATGGCAGCAACCGGTACTTCACCCCAAACAGTCAGAGCCATGAAAACCCTTCAAGGTATCAAAGTAATTCCAGTCTCTCAAGCGGTGGGTACTTTACGAGGAGCTAATAAAACTCAGCAACCACTCGTGGCAAGAATTATTACACCATCGACTGGAATAACTTTGCAACCAGCTCATGGATCTTCAGCGGCGGCGGCAGTTGGTTTAGTTCAAAGTTTATCAAACGTTGCTGGTGTGCAAAAAGGGGGAATTGGTTCGAGTAAACCAGCCACAATCTCCTTAACAACCGCAGCTGGTCAACAACCAGTTATCATTCAAATGCACACTTCTGAATTGACAACCCCCCAAAGTTCAGCGACGAATGTGGTAACAAAATCAGAAGAAGAAGCTAAGAAATCTTAAAAGGTTTGTTTGTTTTATTTCTCGTCACGATGTCTTTTCGACCCAAACTTCTTCAGATGAAGAACCATCTTCTGATGAAGATGAAGATGATGATGAATCTAATTCCTTTTTGCGTTTTTTCCTTTTCTTCTTTTTGTCTTTGGATTTTAGGTGTCTTTGTCTGAAATTATATAACAAAGAATATTATAAATTAATTTTTTTTACACAAAGACTTAAAAGTTTTGTTATAAATAGTCACTTTTTCTCTCTTGTCTGTGATTTTTCTATCGTTTCTGCAGCTTCAGGGTATAGTTCTAGATATCCACTATGATCCCATCTGTGTTACAATTAATTACGATGTTATAATGGTGAAAAGTAAAATGTTTTAAAAAAAATTGTCATACTGAGCCACTTTTTTTGATATTTGAGTCTGACCATGGCGAGGACTAGACACTTTAGACTGGTTCTGGGCGGGTTTTAATTTTTCTATTTTAGGCCTTTTACGTTTCTTGGTAGGAATTTCTTCATCATTTGAGATATTTTCCGACTTTTTTCGATGTAAATCCCACATTATTTGTTCTTCTAAAACCTTAATAAGGTGAAAGAATAATGTTAAACCAAGGCTTAGTGTGTGTAGATTACACTTTTTAAATTACCCGATTATGATGGTCTACTGTTCTAATTGTATTTTTTAAAAGTTCTCTTCCAGCTCTACTAACCATGTTATTTATTATTAAAATGCCCAGTAATTAAATAACTCTAAAATAGCCAATATCTTCATTAAAATCTAACAATTACCCAAAAGTAGGCTTAACGTATTTTTAGCAGACGAATGTTTTATGTCTTTCGAACAAGGTCGGAAATAAGCAAGCACAGGTCATTGGAAATTGTCCAATAAAACTTTAAAATGACCCATAATATTTTTAAAAACCAAGGGGTTCACTGGATACTTGACCAATAAATTTTCCGAAGTTTTGATAGCTTGACTATAAAGAAGCGAAACTATTTATTGTAAGAAAAACCATATTTCCAAGACTGGTTTATGTAAGTACTTGTGGTGGCGCTCTCATTTCCCGCCAAAATACGCTTGTCAAATTTAAAATTTTACCGCGAAATAATTTTTTTGGGTCTCGGTCCAAGGTTTGTAAAGCTTAAAAGTTAACTTAATCATTAGGCTTAGTCCGTAAGGGAGAAGCAAATTTGCCTCGATTAAATTTGAGGGGTAAAAAGTCAGATTGTGATGATTATTAGTTTAATAATATTTTCTGGTTTTTGCATTTTCTCTAATACCAATTACGAAAAAGTAAAGGTCATCCCGCGGAGGTAGTGGAGGGGTGTAACATTTCCCCGCCGGGTGGGTAGAAACCAAGGCCAGTCAGTGCCCTCTCTCGGAATGAGAAGTTGAGAACCGAAACCAGAGGCCAATAAATGTGGTAGCTAAGCTATAGTGGGTTGCGTTCTCCGTTGAGTGTTGTAGTGTTATTTTCGCGTAATATCTTTAAAATTTTCATTCCATATTCAAGAAATAAATTCGGAAATACAGCGCGTAACGGGCTTAATGTTAATTAACTTTTACAACAGTTAAAAAAACGGTGATGTAGATATTTTGGGTCTAAAAAATGTTGGTGTTAAGATTAAGAAGACCCCAAACCCAAACTGGCTTCTTAGGGAAGCCACAGGTGTGTGAGAACCGGTAATAGGGGGTTTCGTTGCCAAATAATAGGCCTAAAGGTACCGAGAATTTTTTTCTCGCGTCGTTCGAGACGCCATGGCATTTCTTTGCCCTGTAAGAATACGAAGAGGAAGACACAAGAAAGGTAAGATACTTTAAAAGTTTTTAGGCGTTTAGTTTAATTTGGTAAACATATGTTTTAATAAGTTTTCAAAATAGTTTTTAATTCGTGTTTTAATTTCATTACGTTTAAGATGGTGAAAAATTATCAAATCGGACACCGAGTATTGGTAGAATTACCGGTAGTGCCAGTATCGAAACTCTAGTTCGCGTTGGTATTGAGAAAGAGCATGGTCTCTCTCCAGACTCTAAAATGGTAGTTTTGCACGATTTTACCCCTTGTGTTGATGACGAACTCGAAGTGAAACAAGGTCAAATGGTAAATGTTCTATACCAAGAGAACGATTGGGTGTATGTCATTGCTGAAAGTGGACAAGAAGGATTTATACCTCACTCCTATTGCACCACTTTTGGTAGCCAACTCGCGGTTAATGTGAAACATAAAAAACTTCCCAGAAACGAATCAAACGCGGATCATGATATAGAACAAGCCTCTTCCCGCGGAACGTTATCTTTAGATAGTGGACAGCAATCTGACACTGAAAGTTACGGAGGCTCTCCCGGTTTAAAAAATCAGCAGTTATCCTCCTCTCAAAGCTCTCTGCCCGATGTTCATCCGTTTTTTAAGGACCCCGCTGGACGGTTTGTGGTTCTATACACTTTTGTAGCCAGGGATGAAAATGATGTAACTGTGGAAAGAGGAGAAGTAGTCACTGTCCTAAACAGAGAAGATCCCGACTGGTTCTGGATCGTTAGATCTGATGGACAAGAAGGATTTATACCCAGTGCCTTTGTCTATCCCGCGGAAGATGCTCAAGGTGAGTGATTTTTAAAATTAACTTACTGATACATTAGAATAGAAAGGAACTGAGAGGGGAGGAGCTAAGGGGTCGTGACGTCAATATTGGTAGTCTAAATTGCACGCTCTGAGCTGACGACTTCAATATGGTCGCCAAAAGCCGAGGTAAGAGACGGGAGGGTGTGACGTCACGAGATAGTTCGTAGTAACAGACTTATAGAGTGACACTGAAAGGGGAGTAGCTAAGGGGACGTGACGTCAATATTGGTAGTCTAAATTGCATGCTCTGAGCTGACGACTTCAATATGGTCCCCAAAACCGAGGTGAGAGATAGGAGGGTGTGACGTCACGAGATAGTTCGTAGTAACAGACTTATAGAGTGAAACTGAGAGGGGAGGAGTTAAGGGGACGTGACGTCAAAATTGGTAGTCTAAATTGCATGCTCTGAACTGACGACTTCCAATATGGTCGCCAAAACCCGAGGTAAGAGACAGGCGGGTGTGACGTCACGAGATAGTTCGTAGTAACAGACTTATAGAGTGGAACTGAGAGGGGAAGAGCTAAGGGGACGTGACGTCAATATTAGTAGTCTAAATTGTATGCCCTGAACTGTTGACTTCCAATATGGTCGCCAAAACCCGAGGTAAGAGATAGGAGGGTGTGACGTCACGAGATAGTTCGTAGTAACAGACTTATAGAGTGAAACTGAGAGGGGAGGAGTTAAGGGGACGTGACGTCAATATTGGAAGTCTAAATTGTATGCCCTGAACTGTTGACTTCCAATGTGGTCGCCAAAACCCGAGGTAAGAGACGGGAGGGTGTGACGTCACGAGATAGTTCGTAGTAACAGACTTATAGAGTGGAACTGAGAGGGGAAGAGCTAAGGGGACGTGACGTCAATATTAGTAGTCTAAATTGTATGCCCTGAACTGTTGACTTCCAATATGGTCGCCAAAACCCGAGGTAAGAGATAGGAGGGTGTGACGTCACGAGATAGTTCGTAGTAACAGACTTATTAGAGTGGAACTGAGAGGGGAAGAGCTACGGGGACGTGACGTCAATATTGGTAGTCTAAATTGTGTGCCCTGAACTGTCGACTTCTAATACGGTCGCCAAAACCCGAGGTAAGAGACAGGCGGGTGTGACGTCACGAGAAAGTTCGTAGTAGCAGACTATAGCCAGAGCGGATACTTGAATACCATGCGTGTCATGTAAAACAATTTAATATATGGTTCAAAGAGTTTTGAGTGTTTGAAGTTTCAAAAATACGTATTTGTATCAAAATTTTGGCCTACTGTAATAGGCATGATTCTAAAATGAAGCCTTAGTTCCATTTTGTGATGAAATTATTTCGTATGTTTAATATCAGATCAAGTAAATCGAAATGGCAACCAAGGAACATTATCTCATCCTGTCGGAGGCAATAGTGGCCACCGCGCTGGTCAAACCCCTCCTGATGAGCTTCGTTTCCATGGTAGTGAACTTGTCATGCTCTATGATTACAAAGCTCAAGCGCCTGATGACTTAAGTGTCAGAAGGGGTGATTGGGTGTATGCTGACTTAAACAATCAAACTGTAGATGGCTGGCTATGGGCCTACGCTCCAAAAACCAGAAAATACGGTTTCATTCCAAAGGCCTACGCGAGACCACCAGCCATGACCTCCCTTTAAATTAGAGTAGCTAATTTTTTTAATTATTTTAAGATGATATTTTTGTACTTGTACATCTATTATATAGAAATGCAAGGGTTTATAAATTATACGCGCGTACGAATGTTTTGTACGACATTTAACTATATTTCTGCCAAGAAAATAATTAGTTTTTTGCTAATATTGTCTAACTATACTCTAATTTTTTTTTTTTGTTTTCACACTATGTTCATATTTTGATCAAACTTCTGTTTTTGCGAAGTAATATGTCATTTAAAAATATGTTGTTTAAGAAAAGCTAAATTATGTGAAAGAATTTTATAAAGATTTATTGTTCTCTTAATATTTGACGTTTTAATTTTTATGTGAAACTAATATTTGGTTCCGCTCATCTTGTTCTTAAGCCTGCATCGCTTCTACCATAGCCGACTCGATCACGCGCTTCATGAGCGGCTTGCGTCGTGGAGCGCGTGATTACACTAGACTTTTAAAATTTAAATACCCTAAAGGCCTAAAAGAACAAAAACATTCAAATCTAGACGATGTAGTACTATGGTAATGTTTATGGTCCTGGAAATGCTACTAATTAGTGAATTTTCATCTGATCTTTTTATTTTTAATAATAAAAATCCGTCATTTAGTGAAATTTTCATAATTATTCGCCATTCCCGATCAGTTCGGGATTTATTCTTGAACTGTCAACCCGTATTTTAATTCTACAGAAGGTTTGCATTCCGAACTGTTCGGAACTAGTTCCGACTTCACGATGCAGTTCTGAAAAAAATCCCGAACGTTTCGGGACTGACGAATGAAATTCGCCTATTGTAGCACGTGATCGGAGCCGGCATCTCCAGCAACCAATAGATTGATGCGTTTCAAGCGCGTGACCGAGCGGCTTCGCGCCGATTCCGCCAATTTGTTTTTTCCCACTCTCTCCTTGACGTGACGATCGAACGGCTGTCTCCTCACTGCGCTCTCTCTAGCTAATACCTAATATATTTCTTCGGTAGAAATTAAAACTATTAGTTTGTTCAGTTTTAATTAAATTACGAATTTACGGCTTAAAAATGAATGTTGAAAATAATTACTCTAACGATTTCTTCGAGGGTACCGAAAAACTCCTCGAAGTATGGTTTAGTCGTAGCCTAGAATCCCTCGATAAACCCGCAACAGGAACCGAAGGGAAGCCTTGCGATTTGCGGAAAATTCCTAGGTAAGCCTAACATTTCATTTTTACGTAACTCTTTTGGGACTATGGTTGGTAAGGGGGTAAAACATCATCCATGTTTTAAGTAAGGTCATTTTTGTAAGACTTATAATTCGAGGAAGCTAGCTAGGAAGGACTTGGATCAAAGCCTAATTTCAGGCTTGTATCCCCCTTGCAGACTCTCTCGAGTCATTGCCTAGACAAAATAATTTTGGCTGATGTTTCGTGTAATTATAGGCCTAAGTAGATTTGAAAAAGAAATCTGTTTTAGTTTCCACATGAAAAATGCTGATAATTGGCATTCCTACCGATATGTGAAACATGGACAGACCCCTAGAGAAATATAGCAATATCTAAGATAATCTTGGTCTCTCAACCATCAACCAATATTGAATTAGCAAATAATAGCAATTAGCATGAACCCTGATATATTGATATCCATTTAAAGTCATACAGTCAAGTCATGAAATGATTCATTATCTTTCCGTTCTCATAGATTTTAAAATTTGATTTAAGAGTCCCCTACTTCAACTTCTTAGCTTTTTAATCAATTGGTGCCACTTATAATTTTAAATTTATCATTTTTCTCTTATAATTTTATCTCTCCTTATAATTTTAAATTTTCCTTTTGAATATCTATCATAAATTCTTTATTATTTTGTATATTTTCCCTTTTTTCCCTTTACTGAGACCACTAATAATGTCCTGGGACTTAATTCCCCATTGTCCCAATTTAATATTCAGCATTACTATAGCCAACAGGCTGTAAAATTCTAATTCTTGACGGTAGCTAAATATGAATTTCGTGTGTTTTTTTGTGGCATATTTTTTATCTTTCATTTTTTCTGGCGGCCAAAACCAGTTTATTTCACGTGTTCCGACACGCTGCTGCTTACTGAGTATTGCCTCCTTCCCGCGTAATCCTTATGTATTCAAGAATACATACCGCTAATAGGAATTATAAAATTCCTCATCATACCATAAGTTTATAAGATATGTTCCATAAGTATGACACTACCTATACTTCGTAATGCTAGACACTTGCAGCTCGAGCTAGTTCAAGCAGAACGACAAGTGAGAATTGAAGTACTACACTCGGTTAGTTATGCAGTCCATCTAGGTCCTATAAAGTAGTGTCGGTAGAGAGGGTAGTAGACGGTGTATCCCTCCCTCTAGGCGCGCTTTTGTAAGAGGGGATACTGTACGCGCCTGGTAGGGGGGATGACACTGAGCTAAGAGATAGAAGGGTATGATGTTTGCATACGTAGAACTGACGTTACTCTATTTAGTCTTTACTAAGCCTTTGACAGCGCCAAAACCAGGCGTAGCTTTACCCCGAATCTGTGACCTACGTCACTTCATGACGAGCTCCAGTTTGTAACCAGTGACAAACTTATAAGGAACATATCTTATGAACTTATGGTCATACATAATGATTGGTCCATAAGTTTATAAGATATGTTCCATAAGTGTGTCACTCGTTAATGAGAGCTTGTCATGAAGTGACGTAGGTGAAACGTCATAGATTCTCATAAAGCGACGCCTAGTGAGGCGCTGTCAAAGGCTTAGTACAGACTAAAGAGGAGGATGGACTGCAAAACCGAGGGTAGTCAACTCTCACGTCGTTCTTGAACTAGCTCTCATTAAGCCTCTAACATTACGAAGTATGGGTAGTGACATACTTATGGAACATATCTTATAAACTTATGTTGGTCCCATAAAATCCGCCTAGATACGTTGAGAAAATGGCCATACTCAATTATTCCAAGTAGCTGTGTGCATTCCTGGTATTTTTATCTATACCATTCATCATTAAATGAATAGAGGCACGGTTATTTTCATATGATTTTATCAACCCTTTCTTCTTGGAAATTTTCTTATTTCTTCACGATAATGACTTGTTGAAAAAGTCCTTACTTCAAATATAATTAATTATGAATAGCATTGCAAATATCTAAAAGAATTCAAGAAGTATTTGTTTAATCGAGGCTTTAGATGACATTTTTGATTTTAGTTTCGATTTCTTCTTGTCCTTGAATTTTTTATTAGGGCATACTTACAATTAAAAAAAAAAAAAACACCCTTTTTTTGGAAATTTACAAAAAGAGTTTCATGTTTAAATCAATTGACCTTGCACTAAATTTATATCGAGGGTCAGCACTCCATTATTATCCTCCATAGAGCTTAATATAGTCAAAGGCGGGGAACTGAGATTTCTTTTATACAGGGTGTTCATAGAAGGGTTGTAGGACCGCGAAGTACAGCGAGTGGGATGGTTTTATGGGAAATCAATCAATTTTGAGACGAAAATGTAACATCTATGACATTTTGCCTTACGGGACACCCTAAACGTGTTATGATTTAAAGTGTTTTATGAATGACCCCTTAATTAAATTAGAAATCATCGTGTGTTCAGGTTCTTTATTAAATTTAAGGGGTCGTCCATAAAAAAACACATCCTAAACTGTGTCACATTTCAATGTTCATAACTTGTTTGGAAGTTACATTTTTGATTCAAAATTGCACGTTTACGGTTCATAGAAACCTGGAAAATTCAGGGAAATAATAAAAAAAAATAAATTAAAAGAATAACTCTGAGAAATTAAGAATATTTAATAAAATTCAGGGAAATTTGTGAGGTTTGAGTAAGTTTCCTATAAAGGGGGTTGCGTCAACTATATGGGAAAACCCGGAAAATTCAGGGAAATATATGGGGGAAAAAACCGGAATACTCAGGGAAATCGGTTTTCAAAAGTTGTATGAACCCTGACATAAAACTCTGTACTTCAGACCAAGAAGTGATAACTAGTTTATTAGGGAGAAGGTATAAGGTGCCTAAGTATTCGCGCGCCATAGTCCCAGTCCCTATTTCAAAATACAAGGGGGGACGTAAAAGGAGGCCGGGCTATTTCGCCTCTCCTCAGTCGGAAAATATGATTGTAATTTTCGTCATTCGCGTCGCCGCGCTGACGTGAGTTTTCAAGAACCAATGAGATGCTGGTTGTAATATAGAGACGGGGATTAACTCCGGACCTACTATACGTTTGTACTGGAGATAAAGCTAGAAATGCGGCGAATTTATTCCTTCTCCCTAATAAACTAGATATCACTTCTTGTTCAGACGTAACACCATTTTTTTTTTTTTTTTTTTTGGACACTTTGTAGATTTAATCCTAATAAGGCTATGGAATTTAACAATGAAGCTTTAGTTAATGTTTAATAAGGTGTCAGTTTCATCTCCCTGACTCTTTACAAAAATTATTAGTACTTTGGGTCTTCCAAAGTACGTAGAGAAGTGTCGCCTAACAAACCATAGCATGTTTTATAGGCAAAATGTAATTAGAGAATTGTGTTTGTTAAGACATTGATATGGCTTGGTACATTTTTTGAGCTTAAGTGGTTTTTAGTTTCAACAAAGTTCAGATGTTGACTTTATTTTTGTTTATTTTTATTGTTAAGATCTGCTTGGGAATCTCTATTAAAACTGGTTAAGTGTGAAATCATTAGCTATCGAAAAAATGATTTTATGGATGCTTACGTACTCAGGTACCTCCCAAATTCTAAAAACAGAAAAAATAGCCTAACCCTAGTTGAAATTTTAACCCCTAAATTAATTATTCTTTAGTGAGAGTAGTCTTTTTATCGGCAAGAACCGTTTTATTCTTAAAACTTGCGGATCAACCACCCTTTTGTGCGCCGTTAAACCCTTACTCTTTTTGGTTCAAGAATTGACCGAATTTGACAACGTTCTCGTAAGTTTAAAACTAATTTAATTTAATTTAGATTAAATTAGAGCCATTTTAAAATGTTTGAATGGCTTAAAATTTTCCCTACAACCCCAAAAACCATTGTAGGATGTCTTTTATTCCCGAAAAAATTTTGTCCGCCCTGAACTTCAAGATAATCTTCATCGCACTTTTGAAAATGAGGTGGAAGTTCTTGATAATTTGTTTGAAGGTACCACTTTACACAATTTTTTTTAATATTAATTAAAATATCTGGATGACTACTTAAAATTTTTATCTCTCTTTCTAGATAGGCAATTTATATTTAAGCTTATCTTCCCGTTTTTTTTCTTTTTCCGCAGCCTAAAAATACTTATCAGTTTTGATAGTATTTAATTTACTAGATTTTTTTTATCTCAATTTCTTTTATATAATTCAGACGTTAGGAACAATGGATCTATTAAATAATTTTCTGTCAATGAATGCAATAGGCCTACTGTCGTATGATTTTTAAAAATACATACTTGACTTAGATATTCAAATTTTTATAAGAGCCGGCCGGTGTCTATCTATTTTAGAGTTGCTTAATGGAAAAGTTAAGGTGTCATAACATTATACCTTAAAGGGATGGTGAAGTGGAAAATCAAGTGATTTTTTTATCGATTCTTCTACTAATTATAAGACCAGGCTGCATAGTGAAACATTCAGGAAATACTTCCGAATGATTTTAATATTAAAATTAGGTTCAGATTTTATGGGTAATTTCAAATAAGGACCTCCGACCAATCGCGTAACGCCCTGCCTTCCTGTTAGCAAAATTTCCGTTGCACGCTCTAGATCTCGCGCCACGATTGTTACATCGCGAGCAAATTTTATCAAATCTCGTGATAAATTCATTCAACACTGAACGTGCCACGAGAATTTTGTTAACAAGAAGGCAGGGCATTACGCGATTGGTCGGAGGGGCTTATTTCAAATTATCCTTAAAATCTGAACCTAATTTGAATTTTAAAATCATTCGGAGATATTTCCTGAATGTTTCACTATGCAGACTGGTCTTATAATATAATATGTAGAAGAATCGATAAAAAATCTGTTGATTTTCCACTTCACCCCCCCCCCCCTTTAAAAGAACGGGCCTTTTTCTATATATAAAAGGAATTAAATATTAAAAGAAATAAATAATCTCTTATTATAAAATAATTAGCATTTAATTCGTCTTAAAAAAAATCAAGGACTACTGCGCCGCCATTGCTTTAGTGACGTCTGATAGCCACCCCTAAAGGGATTGGTTGAATTCAGAATTCTCACAGGCGGAGAGAGGTTCGGTTTAGCAGACGACACTAAAGCAATGGTGGTTGGCGCAGTAGTCCTTGATTATTTTTAATACTAATTAAATGCCAATTATTTAATAATAATAAGAGATCATTTATTTCTTTCTTAATATTTAATTCCTTTTATATTTAGGAAAAGACGTTCTTTTAAGGTATAATGTTATCTTATTTGAACTTATCCTTTAAATTTTTAGGTTAGTTGTATTGTTACATTGAGGCTAAATGCAATGCAATGCAATCTTCCTTTTTTATTCTTGATTATATTGTTTTATTTCTGAGAAAAGCTGAAAAGTGCGATTTCACATTTTAGATAAAACCTTGAAATAGACCGATTCTTTTAGACCTAAATTTGTTTCAATATTTGTTCAAAATATCTCAAAGTTGAGTTGATTATTTTGTAGGAGGAGCAGCCTATTGTTTGGGTCGCGTCAATCAGGATTGCTGGTATCTTTATACCTTGAATCCTCCCGTTGGTTTTGGCGGTGGAATTCAAGTTCCTGACCAAACTCTCGAGATATCCTTTCAAAAAACCCTTGTATTATTTTATTTTTATTTTAGTCGCTCTTTAATTATTTATTTCCTTAACTATCTCTTCTCACGTCATTATGCAAGATTTGGATAAGAAAGTCATGAAGCTTTTTACCAGGGAATTTTGCAAGACTTCTCGAGAGGCTACTCAACGTTCGGGAATTGATACTTTGATTCCTGGACTTTTGATTGATGATTTTTTGTTTGATCCTTGTGGATATTCTATGAATGGATTATTGAAAGGAGTAAGTTTTTAGTTTAGTCCTTTCGATAACTGTTAATTTAATTTAATTTAAGTGAAGAAAATTTTTAATTGAATTGTTTTGTTTAATTCTCGTAGAATGAGTACGTGACGATACATATTACACCAGAACCTCATTGCTCTTATGTCAGCTTTGAAACCAACATTCCCCAGGTAAAATATTATAGCAGAAGTGAGATGAGACCAGAAGTACTGAGCTAACCAAATTCTTCACTTGGCGAAAGTGAATATTCTTGATAACACACGAACGGTTGGCCCTCTAGTGGCGGTTTCAGAATTTCCCCTCCAAAACGTGAGACGCTCGCGGTGGTAGACGGCCGAACTAGATTCAAGCACCCGCGTCCGTGTTCCGCGGCTTAAGGTTGAGGGGAAGGGGGTAGGAAATGTTTTTGGAACTCGACCAATTTTTTCACTCTAGTGTAGGCGCGATTGAAGCGGCGTAAAATCCTCAAATTTGTTCACTAGTGCCAGGATCTACTACCAATGCTAGAGCCCTTCACTTCTAGTCTCATCTCACTTCTGATTATAGTAATTAATCTAATTAACTGAAATTAATCCTAATCTTACGTTTTTATTCGCAGGAATGCTATAAGGAACTTATTGCCAAGTTACTACGTATTTTTCGACCTGGACGTTTCATCACAACCATTTTCGCCAATCAGGTGCGTACACTTATCTTTATAAACTTGTATGTTAGATGTATTGGACAAAAGTTCTCGTTAGTATATTGAGTAATTTATCTGTTTTTGGCGTCTTCAGGCTTCCATCGCTTCAACCGGAATGAAAAATGGTCATTTTCTGGAGTTTTCGCCTTATCAGCAAAAGGAGATTCAGTTTTGTCGTTTCAAGAACTACGATCTGACGTACGCGCTTTTTGCTAAGGCGCCTAGCTGAGTCTTACTGAAAACCCTAGCTGGACGTACTTCTACTCTTATAATTTACTATTTCTCGTACTTCCTATTCTTTTCCATTTTCAATTATTCTTCTTGTAGCATTCATCTTATATCTCTTCTTACGCTATTCATTCGTTGGGGTAAAGTTACTTGAGAGTTTAGATAAATGGAAATAAACGCGCTGTTGGGTTGCGTTTTAAACTTACAAAAAATAATAATAATAACGTACCTATATCGCAATTGGATCAATCAACAAATAAAAAAACAACAACGTTTCCTTTGTTTTTTACAACAAATACAAAGTAAAATATAAAGAAAAACAACAACCGTTCCAAGAGAATGAAAGTGGATTTTTTGGGGGGAATTCTAAATCTACTACCGAGATAGCGAAACCCGGAGTTAACAACCTTAAGGTTCCCGCTACTACTGCTGCGTAAGAAGAGCGGTCAAATGAATGACCCCTGTATCGTAAAATATTTCAAAAGATTATTCCCCTATCGGTTTAAAAATTCCTCAGTAATTTTTTAATAATTGAAAAGAAAATGAATTATAATTAATTGAAAAAGACAAAAATCAACGTAAACGTAAATGAAGAAAATCTATTCTATGATCGACAACGACGCTTATGGGATTTTAAATTCCTGTTAATTAGCGTTTTAATTATATTATAACAATTCGGCCAGCGAGAAGGAGTACTTTGTTTTCCCCCGATTGTTTCTTTGTTTTTGTGTCGAAAATTCGAAAGAAAGAAAAATATTAATATTAATAGAAGGGCAAGAGTCCTTAACGGGATTTTTGAGCACTTAGGGATCGATAAAAGGGTATACACTTTTTCAGTAAGAACTTACAACCCTTTTAATCGTCTTTTTTTACAGATAAGTTAAGTGTTTTACCAATTTAGGGGGAAATTAAGCGCGTAAATTCATTGGGATCATTTATTTTTATTTTTCGTCAAGAGTCTTTTGGTCCCCTTTGTTTGTTTGTTTATTTTTTTTTTTTTCTCCCCTGATTTCAAGTATCAGCGTTAGAAAAGCGGAAAATCATGTATTGGCTTCCATATTAATTTGCCTAAACAGTTTTTTTAATTGTTATTAACAATGTTTTGTAAGGAAAAGGTATAACCAATCATTAACCATTCCTGGGAAACGCTAAGAAAGTTAATTACGCTTGAAAACAAAATTTAATTACCACTTATTTCAAAGATTCGTGGTTTTTAAAAAGTTTAAACAAAAATTCAAACTGTTTACCCTTTTGCCAATTTAATTTTAAAATAAATAATGGTCAGTTTGTCCATTGTATTTGGCAAATACCATTAATTAATATTAACTATACCAATATGAGAAAAACTATAATCGTTATTGAATATCCGTAACATTTTTTTTTTATTTCTTTAAATGATTGAGGAACATGTAAATACGTCCAGTCTAGGTAATGATTAACATTTATGTACAATTCTTGAACTTGAATTAAATTTAATTGTACTGGTAAAGGTTTGTAATTTCTCCTAAAGTTACGCCTGTGAAAAAAAGGGTTAGTACTAGGGTGTGCGGGTACCCGACCCCATACCCGAAACATATTTTTTAGAACCCAAACTGGTACCGAGTCCCAATTTTAAGCCTTTGACCCGACTCTAAAGTCTAAACATATTTTTTAGGACCCAAACTGGTACCCGAGTCCCAATTTTAAGCCTTTGACCCGACTCTAAACATATTTGTTAGGACCCAAACGGGTACCGAGTCCCAATTTTAAGCCTTTGCCAATGCCCGCCAAGTCTGACGTTACCGAGCATGTTTCAATACTTCAGACTTCTGCCTTTCATAATTAAAAAGTTTAATTAGTAACAAGTTAACTTATTAATTGATATTGTTTAATGAATTACACTATGATAATGGCTCAGCTTTGAAATCTAGCTTTTAATTGGACTGTAAGGAAAAACAAAGACCCGAATTGGACCTGAAAGCTAATTTTGGGGATTTTGCAGGACCTGAGGACCCGACACCCAAAAATCTGGGCCCACACAGCCCTGTTTATTTTTCAAAAATTACTAAAGGGGCTATAGTGTGCTACCACAAAGCTAGGGGGGAAAAACTGTGACGTCAATATTGGGTCCCGAATTTGTATTGCCCAAGCTGACGACGTCTCGCGACTGCCAATATGGTCGCCTGAAAATAAGGTAAGAGATAAGAGCATGTGACGTCACTACAAAGTTCGTGGTAACACACTATAGAGTGCTGTCAGAAGCGACGGTAGTAGTCTAAATTTTATTTATATTTTCAAAATTAACAGAAAGTGGTTTTGAAATTAATTTTATTTTCTTCAAAACCCTAAAAAACAAAAAGTTAAATTACATTGTTTATCTATCTGTACACGTAAACATTATTTATTTTTAACACTGGAAATTAAATTCTGAGCTTCAATCTTTATAGCGTGGAACATCTTTGACAAAATTTCCAGTGTAGTCCCTAGTAGCGGAGTAAAGATCTCCTTGATCCTGTATTGCTTTGGGCAAAAAAGTGTAATTTTCTTGGACAGCTAACTTCTTAACTGCACCAGCTGCCGCGAATGCCCCCGCACAAACTGAAGCAATGGCCATACTTTTAACTATATAAGTTATAAAGGTATGACAATTTAATATCTTAAATTCAATAGGCGAGAACATTTTGTTTACAGTCCAGATTTTTACGTAAACAAAAATATCTCGCCCAATAAAAATTTATGAAAGTTACATTTAGCTCCAAATACAGCTCCAGCGCATGCTCCTCCGATAATATAGTTTGCCACATCATCTTTCTTTCTAATTTGATTAGAAATGCACGTAATGGCACCAAATGTCGCCGCTGACAATACTGTAGTGATTGGGATTAGCGAAACTTATCTAAAAGTCATTAATCAGTCGCAAACTAACCAAATGGTGAAGCCACATAGCCCAATCTTCCAACCAAAGCGACTGGTCCTTGGGGATGACTCAGAAATAATACATCAATAATAGCAACGCCAGAGCCTTAAATTGATAAATTAAAATTAACATCTTTCTTTGAATCTTTGACCTTCTTTGATCCATGAAGTTTTCCCATAAGCCTTGGTCGAAACTTACCCGCTAAGGTACCGAGCTTGGTTAAATACCATGTTTTAAAGACGCAATCTTTCCCTTCGGGAGAATCATAGTACCTATATGTCATTGTTGACTGCTGTACCGTAATAGTTTTAAATTTAATAATATTGATCAAAATTTAGAAAAAAAGGTATACTTACCTACCCTCTTCTTCTACTCCTTGCCTACGTTAATCAAGGCCTGTAGGGTAGTGCCATCTCGTAATCCAAAACTTGACTTTCTAAAAATTGTTAAAATTTCCTTTTGAAAACAATAAATATCAAGTATACAAAAATATAAAAAAATATTCTTGTATACTTGATATTTATTGTTTTCAATATTTGTATTGTACGTCCGGGTAACCATCTTAAATAGGCTCTTCTGCATCTGTGGTTTTTTAATTCATTTGCTCCGTTCTTATTATTATTATTATTATTATTATTACTTTTTTCTAATTTGTTTGTACCTGAGTCGGGCCACAATAAGCCTCTGGCTTTCTTTTTACCCGTCAATAAACTTATTATTATTATTATTATTATTATAGTAACTTTTGGGTGCGAAATAAATAATAAATAATAATAATAAACGGAAGGCAGAAAGAGTGTGTGTGATCATGGCCGGTAATCTAAGTTGGCCATGGTGTGATTGAGAGCTGAGATGAATGTGCGTGTGTATTGAGTGGCGCAGTTGGTAAAACGGCTGAGCGTCCGAATCCCGTTGAGGACAAGTGTGTGTAGAATATGTCTGTGGTGGGTAGTGCCATCTCGTAATCCGAACGGAAGGCAGAGTGTGTGGAAGATGAAAGCACCATGAACGCTGGATCTCTAAAGGGACTGGTAAACGGAATAGATTTTTCTCTATAGCACGTTTGCTTTGTATAAAAATAAATAAAAAAAACGGGTACGGCCATAGATATGTTAAAAGGGTAGATACACAATTCAATGGGAGGTCGACGCGGAAGGGGCAACGAGCAGACAGCCGCTATTTTCTGGGGGTAGCCGTATAAAACGCCATCTATCGGGGACAAATTAGGGGCCAAAATTGGAACTATCATAAGGATGAGTGGCACTCTATGTTAACTCCCTATAGGGCATAATAAGTCAAACCCTCGGAGATGCCATTACTCCATTTCCAAATCTACTTCTACATTATGGCCATGACCAAGGCTTAGCTCGCCTTAAGCCTGGTTCCCACTTGGCGAAAATAGGGCGAAATTTCAACGCGAAATGATCAGCGCGATAAAATTGAGCGAATTTTTGATATTCGCCGGCAAAAAATCGTATTCGCGGAACTGAGCGACTTGTTCTATTTTTTTAGTCGAGGCGAAAAGGGGAAACAAATTCGCCCTAAAAGCAACCAATCAAAACCCAGATTCAGAATTTTGTAATGCCTCCTTTCTTTTGTCGATCACTTAAGTTTTATTTTAAGCCTACTACTGTTTTATGTTTTAGCACAACACAAATACACAATGGGGGAACATCGGTTACAATATATAAGTGAAAACTACATTGATAGAATCTAAATTAAAGTTCTGATAATTCAATATTTCTTTACCTGAAGAAACTCGTGGTCACCTCTCATTTCCCGAAAGACATTTTTGAAACGTTAAATTTAAACAAAGGCCATTTTCATTATTTATTTTGTTTAGGTTTTCCATTTTTAATCCGCAAGAAAATAATTAGGCTTAACGTGAAAGAAAATCTCGCGCGCGATCTCTTCAAATTTCGCGCTAAGTGGGAACGCCGGCGAATACACATTTCGCGTGCTTTTTTTCGTCAAGTGGGAACCAGGCTTTATGATAGTTCCAATTTTGGCCGCTAATTTGTCTCCGATAGATGGCGTTTTATACGGCTACCCCCAGAAAATAGCGGCTGTCTGCTCGTTGCCCCTTCCGCGTTTTTTCGTTAAGCCTAAGCCAGCGAAGTGGATCTAGACCCTTTATAGTTTTACTATATCTATGGGTACGGCCAAGGTCGTTTAAATTTCTTTTCAATAGGTTTATTCAGAATCACAAAAGACCGAATGGCCTTGAGTGTTCCCAAATTCACAACCCCCATCCCTTCCCCCGACGCTATGCTAGAGAGGACTCGGTTTGTACAGTGGAAGGCGGGCGTTTTCCGGTCCCTTTAGAGATCCAGCGTTCATGGCTGAGATGAGCGTGTGAGCATGGATAAAGAATGCGCGTGAAGAAATCTGTTTTCACGCTATAGGATGGGCAACTCCCTATCACGAACGACAGCTTATTCTGTATATACTCTGTTAAGGCATCAGTTGTCAGCACGTGCAAACCTAGGTCTCTTTGTAACTTTGTCTTGTGCATGCTGACAAGAGACAAAAAACGTCAGGATTTATAATATCCGCGAGTTTTTTTTAGCTCGAGTGCACGGACCTCTACGCCTTAGTTTCAGATACGTGTATAGCCTACAAACTACTGCACGTTGTATAGAGTAATGTCAGTTCTGCTATGCAAACGTCATACCATAGAGTAGTGTCGGTAGAGGGGGGAGTAGACTGTGTATCCCTCCCTCTAGACGCGCTTTTGTAAGAGGGGATACTGTACGCGCCTGGTAGGGGGATGACATTTAGCTAAGAGATAGAAGGGTATGACGTTTGCATACGTAGAACTGACATAATTCTATCTCTTAGCTCAGTGTCATCCCCCTACCAGGCGCGTTCAGTATCCCCTCTTACAAAAGCGCGCCTAGAGGGAGGGATAAACAGTCTACTCCCCTCTCTACCGACAGTCCGCCACTACTCTATAGTGTGTTACCACGAACTTTGTAGTGACGTCACATGCTCTTATCTCTTACCTTATTTTCAGGCGACCATATTGGCAGTCGCGAGACGTCGTCAGCTTGGGCAATACAAATTCAGGACCCAAAATTGACGTCACAGTTTCCTCCCCCCCAGCTTCGCGGTAGCACACTATTGTGTTTTTATGCTGTTTTATTGTGTTTATGCTTTTTTATTTTGTTTTATGCTGTCTTATTGTGTTTTATGCTGTTTTCTTGTGTTTTATGCTGTTTTATTGTGATTTATCCTGTTTTATTGTGTTTTATGCAGTTTTGTTGTGTTTTTATGCTGTTTTGTTGTGTTTTTATGCTGTTTTATTGTGGTTTATGGTGTTCTTTGCTAATTTATTTTTTTTTATGCTATCTTATTGTGGTTTATGGTGTTCTTTGCTAATTTATTTTTTTTTATGCTATCTTATTGTGTTTTATGCTGTTTTATTGTGTTTTGTGCTGTTTTATTGTGTGTCTAAGCTGTTTTATTGTGATTTATGCTGTTTTATTGTGTTTTATGCTGTTTTATTGTGTTTTTATGCTGTTTTATTGTGTTTTATGCAGTTTTATTGTGTTCTATGCTTTTTTATTGTGTTTTATGCTGTTCTATTTTGTTTTTATGCTGTTTTATTGCGTTTTATGCTATTTATTGTGTGTTTAAGCTGTTTTATTGTATTTTATTGTTTTTTGCTTTTTTTTGTGTTTACATGCTGTTTAATGTGTGTTTATGCTGTTTAATGTGTATTTATGCTGTTTAATGTGTATTTATGCTTTTTAATGTGTATTTATGCTGTTTAATTGTGTTTTATGCTGTTTTAATGTGTTCTATGTTGTGATATTGTGTTTTTATGTCGTTTTATTGTGGTTTATGGTGTTCTTTGCTGTTTTATGGTGTTCTTTGCTATTTTATTTGGTTTTATGCTGTCTTATTGTATTTTATGCTGTTTTATTGTATTTATGCTGTTTTATTGTGTTTTATGCTGTTTTTTGTGTTTTATGCTGTTCTATTGTGTTTTATGCTGTTTTATTGTGTTTTATTCAGTTTTATTGTGTTTTTATGCTGTTTAACATGTGTTTTATGCTGTTTAACATGTGTTTTATGCTGTTTTATTGTGTTCTATGCTTTTTTTATTGTGTGTTATGCTGTTTTACTTTGTTTTTATGCTGTTTTATTGTGTTTTTATGCTGTTTTATTGTGTTTTTATTCTGTTTTATTGTATTTTAAACTGTTTTATTGTTTTTTTTTTTTTGCTTTTTTATTGTCTTTTCATGCTGTTTAATGTGTGTTTATGCTGTTTAACGTGTATTTATGCTGTTTTAATGTGTTTATGTTGTGTTATTGTGTTTTTATGTCGTTTTACTGTGGTTTATGGTGTTCTTTGCTATTTTATTTTGTTTTATGCTGTCTTATTGTGTTTTAAGCTGTTTTATTGTATTTATGCTGTTTTATTGTGTTTTATGCTGTTTTATTGTGTGTCTAAGCTGTTTTATTGTGTATGGGCTAAAATATTCTATAAAAGTTATGATATTAGTTAGAAATCTCTGCGTTATTCCACAGTTAAAAAATATGTTTGATATTCCCTAGCTTTTTCTCAGAGAATGGACATTTAGGACCTAGGTTGTACAATCTTGAAGCTAAAACTGGTAGCGTAATATTACCAAGGAGGATAATACCTATAGCTATTTTCCACAGATACAAGCATCATGCAAGCATCTGCTGCATTATGAGCCTATTGACGTCTTCTTCCCAGTGCCAAGCAGAGGGAACGGGGTCAACGCCATTCAGTGATAAAGGAGGCCTTCTCATATCACACGACGCGAGCAAGTTTCAACGAAGTTCACTTTTTGTTTTTATATCTATATACTTTTGTTTATACTTCATAAATGTACTATAGAATAAATAAATTGTTCGTCGATTTAATGAATCTCATTTTTTATTCCTTTTCTTGTCAGTTAAGTTACAGGCATATATAGGATTTTAAAATGGATTAATTAGATAAAAATGGATTGGGAATATGGGTTAATTAGAGGTTCCCGGTAATCACTTTAGCACTGTTAAAGGCAGCGCGTCGAGGGGCTATTCACTAATGAAAATTTTCTTTTATCGCAGACTTTTATTTACGCTTTAAAAAAGGATAGGGATTCATTGGTGATTTAAAAAGGATGGGGATTAATGGTTGCGTCTGGATTACGAGTAATGTATGTCTATATACTTTTGTTTATACTTTATAAGTGTACAATGGAATAAATAAAATTAAATAATTGTTCGTCAATTTAATGAATCTCATTTCTTATCGCTTTTCTTCTCAATAAAGTTACAGGCATATGTATGAATTTAAAAGGGGTCGAGGGGCTATTCACTAATGAAAATTTTCTTTCATTGGTGATTTTATTGATGCTTTAAAAAAGGATAGGGATTAATGGTTGCGTCTGGATTACGAGTAATCATCGAGGGGCTACTCACTAAAAAGTCGCTAGCGATTTTAAACGGGATTGGGATTATGGGTAACTTAGGGGTTACGAGTTAATATTATTTTACTAGTTATGAACGGATAATTAAGCATTGACACATTTGCCACTAGGGGTGCTGTATACGTAGTCACGTATTTACTGACATCTAAAACATGATAAAATTTTATTAGACTTTCGTGTAAGCAAAATATATAGTTCATAAATTGCCGCTAGGGGCGCTGTATACGTAGTTACGTATTTACTGACATCTAAAACATGATGAAATTCTGCTAGACATTCGTGTAAGCAAAGTATAGTTCATAAATTGCCGCTAGGGGCGCTGTATACGTAGTTACGTATTTACTGACATCTAATACACAAAAAAAATTTACATAGGCCTAACGGTGTGTTCTCTTATTTGAATTAGCGCCCACGTGACACTTCGAAGCGCCCCCAACGACGGAATTCACTATAAAACTCGGACGCCACTTGTCCAGTTCTCTTTTCTCTCTGCGCCGGCGACCAGTCAACATCGTTCCTTGATCAGCTCCTCGTCATGCTGACATTCGAAGGCAATATTGGATGGAAAGCCACGTTTTACACCGATGTTGTGACGTGACTCTAAGCTCTCCGCCATTGAATGTCCATTAGAACGTTGACATCGACGCGAAAGGTTAAGCCTAGTACGGTATGTGTGAAAGTCTTTCAATAATCCAAAGCCATCCAGCTAGCATTTTATTATTTTATTTAATCCTAGAGTTTACATTATTTAGGTAGAGTTAATTGTTAGTTAATTTTGTTTATTTATTGAAAATTAACTACAATATGAAAAAATTTCCAGACGCGAGGTCAGTTAGACAAGGCTTAATTTAGAACATCTTTAATCATGTACTTGGGCTCATATTAGGGGAAATTAAATTCCTTATTTATTATAAATAATAAACCTCGACTGTTTGCGAATTAGGTCTCATTTAACGGCGCGAAGCTAAAATAAGTCTCGTGTATGATTTAACGGGGCGAGATTAAGCTGTACCAGGCTAAACATTTAAAAATTTATCCGGGCTTAGCAATAATCTCTAAGCTTTTACTTTATGCCGGCATTTTAATTCAAGTTAATTTGAGCGCAAAAGTTAAAAATAAACTCGTTATTTTAAATATTTGAGATTTTAAAATTTCTTTATGGCGGTATTTAATTAAATAGTTTAAATAAATTAGGGTTAACTGATAATAAATTAGTGCAAATTAAGTCCTTTTAATAATCCTAAAATGAGCCGTGCACGCGAAGTTAAGGCTTGCGATTCTTAATTTCTTCTTATGGGAATATATTACTTAGCTTTAACTTAAATCATTTTAATCTATGATTCTGTTTCCGTAAATCATAATTTTGCTAGGACCTTAAAGCAGCCCTTTAATTCTGGTTTGGAAATGGCTTAATATTTAGTGCGATTCTTAAATTTTTCCTAAGGGAATATTTTAGTTTTTTTTTCTTAAATTATTTTAATCTAAGGTATTCTTTCCGTTAATTATTATTTTGCTAGGACCTTAAAGTAGCCCTTTAATTCCGATTTAGTAATGGCTTAATATTTAGTGTGATTTTATTTACGGAAATATCTAACGAAATATTCCATCAATAATTTACGGAAACATTACCATAGATTAAAATATTTTTTGTTAGGACCCCTTTAATTCTTACTGGGCAATGACTTAATATTTGTTATAAATATATTTTCATTTTTAGATGTGACATATTTTCTTGGATACTCAGTTGCTGGTCATTCAGAGACGTTTTCTAGTAGATGATTTCAACCTTTGATAAACTCAGGAGTTCATCCGCTGTTAGAGACGCTCATTCCAGTTGACATCTTCCTTGGATTTGCGATACAAGATGTTTTCAACCTGATGTGGCCTTGCAACCATTCTCTACAATTACTGGCGATGAACATAACCGAATCTAGAAAAATTCAAATTTTTATTAGAATTATACTTGCAACTACTTAGTTTCTTTTTACGCGTTCAAACTTTAATTTACGTCACACTTTATATTATTTTTTGTTTAAAATTTTTGTAAAGACCTAATTTTTTTACTTTTTGTTCAATAAATTTCACCTTAAACCACTTTTTTTGTTTTCTTAGAAATTATTTGATTAAGAGGGAAGGTTTGAATTTTTTAGCTCTAAACAGATAGCCTATTTTTTGGGGAGCCTATTTTTTGGGGACCCTCTTTTAAGCTTCTTTTAGCTAATATGAAAAAAATTCTATTAAAACGAAAAAAATAAGCTAAAATAAGCTTAAATTGTTTTAAAAAGCCTAAAAAAGGGTCCCAAAAATACTACCCTAAGTCCAGACCCTAAAACATTCAAGCCATCCCTCTTATCCAAACTATTTCAAGAAAACAAATAACGTGAGGCAAGGTAAAAATTTTTTAATGAGAAAAAAACAATTGAGGTGTTTACAAAAATTTTCAACAAAAAAATATTTAAAGTGTTCCATAAATTAAAATTTGACCGCGTAAAATTAAAAGGGGTAGGCTAGTTACCGATTAAATTTAAGAATAAAATTAAGTTCATTTGCGGAAAAGCTTCACGGTCCAATCAGTTTGAAGGCCTCGTGTTTCGAAAATCCAAGAAAGATAGCATCTGGAATGAGGGTCCTTAACATCGGATGAACTTCCAAGTCTACTTGAAAACGTCTCTTAATGACCAGCAACAGATCATCCAAGAAAATCATCCGCGTCTAAAAATTAAAATAAATTAATAACAAATATTAAGGCAATGCCTAATTTTAAAATAAATGCTACTTTAAGCCTAAAAAAATTATAATTTACCGAAATAATCCCATACATTTAAATAATTAGCGAAATTCTGGCGATATATTGCTAAGAAATTTTTTTTAATAATCTAAGCTAAATTTCTTAAGCCTTGTTCAAATGTTTTAACCTCGTGGTCGTGGTTTATTTAAAATTAAAATTATTTAATAGACTGAATTTACGTAAATAATAATAATTAACTGCCTGTTTCATTAAAACTACTTAATTTATTAAAACAATAAGCTATTTAAAAAAGGCTTACATTTACTGCGCATTAACAAGTTTTTTCATTCCAACATGGCCTCTCTAAATCGATTCCAAAAGAACATTCAATGGCGGAAAAGAGCTCTAGATTCTGGATTTATTCCTTGACGGGGAAAAGAAAAATGGCTGATCGTCGGCGAAAGTCCTGATTTCCAAGAGCTGAGCAGGAAACGATCTTGACTCCACGATGCCAATCGAAGAAAGAAATTTCGGCCGGTTACTCAAGAACAAATTTCTCTCGCGCAAGGTTTACGTCCTCAAGACGTTAAAAGCAGACGACACTAATTAAGGTAATACCGTTTTTCCGTTGGCCTATTCCATGGAGTAATTTTCCTGGAGCGAAAATAAAGGTTTCCTTAAAATTCCATAAAATTTGTCTGTTTTCTGCAATATTGGCAGACGGAAGGAAACAGACAAATTTTATGGAATTTTAGGGAAAGTTTTATTTTCGCTCCAATGAAATTACTCCATGGAAAAGGACATTGGAAGGTATGGAGCAATATTGTAGGAGACACCAAATTTTATGGAATTTTAGGGAGTCTTTCATTTTCGCTCCATAAAAATTACTCCATGGAAAACGACAATGGAAGGTATGGAGCAATTTTGAAGGAGACACCAAATTTTATGGAACTTCAAAGAAATTTTCCTTCTCGCTCCAAGAAAATTACTCCATGGAATAGACCAACGGAAAAACGGTATTACCTTAATTAGTGTCGTCTGCTTTTACCGTCTTGAGGACGTAAACCTTGCGGGAGAGACTTTTGTTCTAGAGTAAGCGCCCGAGCCGGGAGTGTGGCGCACTCCTGTAAGCCAAGCTTCTGGGCGGCAAAGTTTGAGGGAATAAGACACATGTCGGCGATCCTACCCTATAGGTGCCGACTGCCCCGTGTCCGCCGGAGGTGACTTGACCCCCACACCCCGTCCGTCACCTCCCAAGTAAACCTCATTTCCTTCCCCTGCTTACACACATAATGAAACCTGAATATTCACATCCTTGCCGCGGTCCTTAGACCCACTTCGCATTGAAACCTCCAAAAAAAAAAAAAAAAAAAGTAAGCGCCCGAAATTTCTTTCTTCGATTGGCATCGTGGAGTCAAGATCGTTTGATGCGCTGCTCTTGGAAATCAGGACTTTCGCCGACGATCAGCCATTTTTCTTTTCGCCGTCAAGGAATAAATCCAGAATCTAGAGCACTTATCCGCCATTGAATGTTCTTTTGGAATCAATTTAGCAAGGCCATGTTGGAATGGACAAACTTCTTAATGCGCAGCAAATGTAAGCCTTTTAATAATAATTATAGCTTATTGTTATAATAAATTCAGTAGTTTTAATGAAACAGGCAGTTAATTATTATTATTTACGTAAATTCAGTCTATTAAATAATAATTTTAAATTTAAATAAACCACGACCACGAGGTTAAGACATTTGAACAAGGCTTAAGAAATTTAGCTTAGATTATTAAAAAAAATTCTTAGCAATATACCGCCAGAATTTCGCTAAGTATTTAAATGTATGGGATTATTTCGGTAAATTATTATTTTGTTAGGCTTAAAGTAGCATTTATTTTAAAATTTTATTAATTTATTTTAATTTTTAGACGCGAATGATTTTCTTGGATGATCTGTTGCTGGTCATTAAGAGACGTTTTCAAGTAGACTTGGAAGTTCATCCGATGTTAAGGACCCTCATTCCAGATGCTATCTTTCTTGGATTTTCGAAACACGAGGCCTTCAAACTGATTGGACCGTGAAGCTTTTCCGCAAATGAACTTAATTTTATTCTTAAATTTAATCGGTAACTAGCCTACCCCTTTTAATTTTACGCGGTCAAATTTTAATTTATGGAACACTTTAAATATTTTTTTGTTGAAAATTTTTGTAAACACCTCAATTGTTTTTTTCTCAATAAAAAATTTTTACCTTGCCTCACGTTATTTGTTTTCTTGAAATAGTTTGGATAAGAGGGATGGCTTGAATTTTTTAGGGTCTGGACTTAGGGTAGTATTAGGGTAGTATTTTTGGGACCCTTTTTTAGGCTTTTTTTACTTTTTAAAACAATTTAAGCTTATTTTTCCCTATTTTTTGTTTTAAAAGAATTTTTTTCATATTAGCTAAAAGAAGCCTAAAATAGGGTTCCCAAAAATAGGCTATCTGTTTAGAGCTAAAAAATTCAAACCTTCCCTCTTAATCAAATAATTTCTAAGAAAACAAAAAAAGTGGTTTAAGGCGAAATTTATTGAACAAAAAGTAAAAAAATTAGGTCTTTACAAAAATTTTAAACAAAAAATAATATAAAGTGTGACGTAAATTAAAGTTTGAACGCGTAAAAAGAAACTAAGTAGTTGCAAGTATAATTCTAATAAAAATTTGAATTTTTCTAGATTCGGTTATGTTCATCGCCATTAATTGTAGAGAATGGTTGCAAGGCCACATCAGGTTGAAAACATCTTGTATCGCAAATCCAAGGAAGATGTCAACTGGAATGAGCGTCTCTAACAGCGGATGAACTCCAGAGTTTATCAAAGGTTGAAATCATCTACTAGAAAACGTCTCTGAATGACCAGCAACTGAGTATCCAAGAAAATATGTCACATCTAAAAATGAAAATATATTTATAACAAATATTAAGTCATTGCCCAGTAAGAATTAAAGGGGACCTAACAGAAAATATTTTAATCTATGGTAATGTTTCCGTAAATTATTGATGGAATATTTCGTTAGATATTTCCGTAAATAAAATCACACTAAATATTAAGCCATTACTAAATCGGAATTAAAGGGCTACTTTAAGGTCCTAGCAAAATAATAATTAACGGAAAGAATACCTTAGATTAAAATAATTTAAGAAAAAAACTAAAATAATCCCTTAGGAAAAATTTAAGAATCGCTCTAAATATTAAGCCATTTCCAAACCAGAATTAAA
The DNA here is from genome assembly GCF_054372755.1 of Phalangium opilio. Classification (NCBI taxonomy): domain Eukaryota; kingdom Metazoa; phylum Arthropoda; class Arachnida; order Opiliones; family Phalangiidae; genus Phalangium; species Phalangium opilio. The sequence goes on from NW_028324156.1 coordinate 3,425,357, forward strand.
GGGCTGCTTTAAGGTCCTAGCAAAATTAGATTTACGGAAACAGAATCATAGATTAAAATGATTTAAGTTAAAGCTAAGTAATATATTCCCATAAGAAGAAATTAAGAATCGCAAGCCTTAACTTCGCGTGCACGGCTCATTTTAGGATTATTAAAAAGACTTAATTTGCACTAATTTATTATCAGTTAACCCTAATTTATTTAAACTATTTAATTAAATACCGCCATAAAGAAATTTTAAAATCTCAAATATTTAAAATAACGAGTTTATTTTTAACTTTTGCGCTCAAATTAACTTGAATTAAAATGCCGGCATAAAGTAAAAGCTTAGAGATTATTGCCAGGCCCGGATAAATTTTTAAATGTTTAGCCTAGTACAGCTTAATCTCGCCCCGTTAAATCATACACGAGACTTATTTTAGCTTCGCGCCGTTAAATGAGACCTAATTCGCAAACAGTCGAGGTTTATTATTTATAATAAATAAGGAATTTAATTTCCCCTAATATGAGCCCAAGTACATGATTAAAGATGTTTAAATTAAGCCTTGTCTAACTGACTTCGCGTCTGGAAATTTTTTCATATTGTAGTTAATTTTCAATAAATAAACATAATTAACTAACAATTAACTCTACCTAAATAATGTAAACTCTAGGATTAAATAAAATAATAAAATGCTAGCTGGATGGCTTTGGATTATTGAAAGACTTTCACACATACCGTACTAGGCTTAACCTTTCGCGTCGATGTCAACGTTCTAATGGACATTCAATGGCGGAGAGCTTAGAGTCACGTCACAACATCGGTGTAAAACGTGGCTTTCCATCCAATATTGCCTTCGAATGTCAGCATGACGAGGAGCTGATCAAGGAACGATGTTGACTGGTCGCCGGCGCAGAGAGAAAAGAGAACTGGACAAGTGGCGTCCGAGTTTTATAGTGAATTCCGTCGTTGGGGGCGCTTCGAAGTGTCACGTGGGCGCTAATTCAAATAAGAGAACACACCGTTAGGCCTATGTAAATTTTTTTTGTGTATTAGATGTCAGTAAATACGTAACTACGTATACAGCGCCCCTAGCGGCAATTTATGAACTATACTTTGCTTACACGAATGTCTAGCAGAATTTCATCATGTTTTAGATGTCAGTAAATACGTAACTACGTATACAGCGCCCCTAGCGGCAATTTATGAACTATAATTTGCTTACACGAATGTCTAGCAGAATTTTATCATGTTTTAGATGTCAGTAAATACGTAACTACGTATACAGCGCCCCTAGCGGCAATTTATGAACTATATTTTGCTTACACGAGTGTCTAGCAGAATTTTATCATGTTTTAGATGTCAGTAAATACGTAACTACGTATACAGCGCCCCTAACGGCAATGAGATAAATGAGGGCTTCTCGTATTACGCGGTGCGAGCAAGTTTCAGCGAAGCAAACTTTTTGTTTTTTTATCTATATACTTTTGTTTATACTTTATAAGTGTACAATGGAATAAATAAAATTAAATAATTGTTCGTCAATTTAATGAATCTCATTTCTTATTGCTTTTCTTGTCAATAAACTTACAGCATAAGTTTATAAGATATGTTCCATAAGTGTGTTACTCGTTAATGAGAGCTTGTCATGAAGTGACGTAGGCGAAACGTCATAGATTCTCGTAAAGCGACGCCTGGTGAGGTGCTATCAAAGGCTTAGTACAGACTAAATAGGAGGATGGACTGCAAAACCGAGTGTAGTCAATTCTTGCGTCGTTCTTGGACTAGCTCTCATTGAACCTCTAGCATTACGAAGTAGACGTAGTGAAATACTTATGGAACATATCTTATAAACTTATGCTTACAGGCATATGTATGATTTTAAAAGGGGTCGAGGGGCTATTCACTAATGAAAATTTTCTTTCATTGGTGATTTTTATTGATGCTTTAAAAAGGATAGGGATTCATTGGTGATTTAAAATGTATGGGGATTAATGGTTGCGTCTGGATTACGAGTAATCATCGAGGGGCTACTCACTAAAAACTCGCTAGCGATTTTAAACGGGATTGGGATTATGGGTAACTTAGGGGTTACGGGTTAATATTATTTTACTAGTTATGAACGGATAATTAAGCATTGTCACATTTGCCACTAGGGGTGCTGTATACGTAGTTACGTATTTACTGACATCTAAAACATGATAAAATTTTCTTAGACTTTCGTGTAAGCAAAATATATAGTTCATAAATTGCCGCTAGGGGCGCTGTATACGTAGTTACGTATTTACTGACATCTAAAACATGATAAAATTCTGCTAGACACTCGTGTAAGCAAAATATAGTTCATAAATTGCCGCTAGGGGCGCTGTATACGTAGTTACGTATTTACTGACATCTAATACATAAAGAAATTTTCCGCTAGGGGCGCTGTCTATAGTATTATATAGGCCTAACGGTGTGTTCTATTATTTGAATTAGCGCCCACGTGACACTTTGAAGCGCCCCCAACGACGGAATTCACTATAAAACTCGGACGCCACTTGTCCAGTTCTCTTTTCTCTCTGCGCCGGCGACCAGTCAGCATCGTTCCTTGATCAGCTCCTCGTCATGCTGACATTCGAAGGCAATATTGGATGGAAAGCCACGTTTTACACCGATGTTGTGACGTGACTCTAAGCTCTCCGCTATTGAATGTCCATTAGAACGTTGACATCGACGCGAAAGGTTAAGCCTAGTACGGTATGTGTGAAAGTCTTTCAATAATCCAAAGCCATCCAGCTAGCATTTTATTATTTTATTTAATCCTAGAGTTTAAATTATTTAGGTAGAGTTAATTGTTAGTTAATTATGTTTATTTATTGAAAATTAACTACAATATGAAAAAATTTCCAGACGCGAGGTCAGTTAGACAAGGCTTAATTTAGAACATCTTTAATCATGTACTTGGGCTCATATTAGGGGAAATTAAATTCCTTATTTATTATAAATAATAAACCTCGACTGTTTGCAAATTAGGTCTCATTTAACGGCGCGAAACTATATTACCTAAAATGAGTAACGCATGGTTTAACGGGGCCAGATTAGGTTGCACTAGGCTAGGCTAAACCTTTTATAAAAATTTATCCGGGCCTGGCACTTATCTCTAAGCTTTTTCTTTATGCCGTCATTTAAATTTAAATTAAATTAATTAGGGTATTTTTGAATTATTACGCGTAAATTATAGATTTGAGATTCTAAAATTTCATTCGTGGCAGAATTTAATTATTTTAGATAACGAACGACGGTCTATTTAATACTAAATGGTTTAAATTAATTAGGGTTAACTCTTAATAAATTATCATTAATTATGCAAATTAATTCAATTTAGTAATTTTAAAATGAGCCACGAACGCGAAGTTAAGGCTTGAGATTTTTAATTTATATTTACTGGAATATTTTACGTAGTTTTTTTCTTAAATTATTTTAATCTATGGTATTGTTTCCGTGAGTTATTACTTACTATTTTGTTAGGACCTTAAGTACCCGTTTAATTCTGATATGGAAATTGCTTAATATTTAGTCCAATTCTTAAATTCTATTTATGGGAATATTTTACTTGGTTTTTTTCTTAAATTATTATTTTGCTAGGACGTTAAAGTAGCCCTTTAATTCTGATTTAGCTTAATATTTAGTGATTTTTAAATTTTGTTTTTGGGAATATTTTACAAGGTTTTTCTTCAATAACTTACGGAAACAAAACCAAAGATTAAAATAATTTTTTTTTGTTAGGACCCCTCTAATTCTTATTAATAATTGCTATTAATATATTTTCATTTTTAGACGCGATGATGTTCTTGGATGTTCTGTTGCTGGTCATTCGGAGACATTTCCTAGCAGATGATTTCAACCTTTGTTAGAGACGCTCATTCCAGTTGACATCTTCCTTGGATTTGCGATACAAGATGTTTTCAACCTGATGTGGCCTTGCAACCATTCTCTACAATTACTGGCGATGAACATAACCGAATCTAGAAAAATTCAAATTTTTATTAGAATTATACTTGCAACTACTTAGTTTCTTTTTACGCGTTCAAACTTTAATTTACGTCACACTTTATATTATTTTTTGTTTAAAATTTTTGTAAAGACCTAATTTTTTTACTTTTTGTTCAATAAATTTCGCCTTAATCCACTTTTTTTGTTTTCTTAGAAATTATTTGATTAAGAGGGAAGGTTTGAATTTTTTAGCTCTAAACAGATAGCCTATTTTTTGGGGACCCTATTTTAGGCTTCTTTTAGCTAATATGAAAAAAATTCTTTTAAAACAAAAAATAGGGAAAAATAAGCTTAAATTGTTTTAAAAAGTAAAAAAAGCCTAAAAAAGGGTCCCAAAAATACTACCCTAATACTACCCTAAGTCCAGACCCTAAAAAATTCAAGCCATCCCTCTTATCCAAACTATTTCAAGAAAACAAATAACGTGAGGCAAGGTAAAAATTTTTTATTGAGAAAAAAACAATTGAGGTGTTTACAAAAATTTTCAACAAAAAAATATTTAAAGTGTTCCATAAATTAAAATTTGACCGCGTAAAATTAAAAGGGGTAGGCTAGTTACCGATTAAATTTAAGAATAAAATTAAGTTCATTTGCGGAAAAGCTTCACGGTCCAATCAGTTTGAAGGCCTCGTGTTTCGAAAATCCAAGAAAGATAGCATCTGGAATGAGGGTCCTTAACATCGGATGAACTTCCAAGTCTACTTGAAAACGTCTCTTAATGACCAGCAACAGATCATCCAAGAAAATCATCCGCGTCTAAAAATTAAAATAAATTAATAACAAATATTAAGGCAATGCCTAATTTTAAAATAAATGCTACTTTAAGCCTAAAAAATTATAATTTACCGAAATAATCCCATACATTTAAATAATTAGCGAAATTCTGGCGATATATTGCTAAGAAATTTTTTTTAATAATCTAAGCTAAATTTCTTAAGCCTTGTTCAAATGTTTTAACCTCGTGGTCGTGGTTTATTTAAAATTAAAATTATTTAATAGACTGAATTTACGTAAATAATAATAATTAACTGCCTGTTTCATTAAAACTACTTAATTTATTAAAACAATAAGCTATTTAAAAAAGGCTTACATTTACTGCGCATTAACAAGTTTTTTCATTCCAACATGGCCTCTCTAAATCGATTCCAAAAGAACATTCAATGGCGGAAAAGAGCTCTAGATTCTGGATTTATTCCTTGACGGCGAAAAGAAAAATGGCTGATCGTCGGCGAAAGTCCTGATTTCCAAGAGCTGAGCAGGAAACGATCTTGACTCCACGATGCCAATCGAAGAAAGAAATTTCGGCCGGTTACTCAAGAACAAATTTCTCTCGCGCAAGGTTTACGTCCTCAAGACGTTAAAAGCAGACGACACTAATTAAGGTAATACCGTTTTTCCGTTGGCCTATTCCATGGAGTAATTTTCCTGGAGCGAAAATAAAGGTTTCCTTAAAATTCCATAAAATTTGTCTGTTTTCTGCAATATTGGCAGACGGAAGGAAACAGACAAATTTTATGGAATTTTAGGGAAAGTTTTATTTTCGCTCCAATGAAATTACTCCATGGAAAAGGACATTGGAAGGTATGGAGCAATATTGTAGGAGACACCAAATTTTATGGAATTTTAGGGAATCTTTCATTTTCGCTCCATAAAAATTACTCCATGGAAAACGACAATGGAAGGTATGGAGCAATTTTGAAGGAGACACCAAATTTTATGGAACTTCAAAGAAATTTTCCTTCTCGCTCCAAGAAAATTACTCCATGGAATAGACCAACGGAAAAACGGTATTACCTTAATTAGTGTCGTCTGCTTTTACCGTCTTGAGGACGTAAACCTTGCGGGAGAGACTTTTGTTCTAGAGTAAGCGCCCGAAATTTCTTTCTTCGATTGGCATCGTGGAGTCAAGATCGTTTGATGCGCTGCTCTTGGAAATCAGGACTTTCGCCGACGATCAGCCATTTTTCTTTTCGCCGTCAAGGAATAAATCCAGAATCTAGAGCACTTATCCGCCATTGAATGTTCTTTTGGAATCAATTTAGCAAGGCCATGTTGGAATGGACAAACTTCTTAATGCGCAGCAAATGTAAGCCTTTTAATAATAATTATAGCTTATTGTTATAATAAATTCAGTAGTTTTAATGAAACAGGCAGTTAATTATTATTATTTACGTAAATTCAGTCTATTAAATAATAATTTTAAATTTAAATAAACCACGACCACGAGGTTAAGACATTTGAACAAGGCTTAAGAAATTTAGCTTAGATTATTAAAAAAAATTCTTAGCAATATACCGCCAGAATTTCGCTAAGTATTTAAATGTATGGGATTATTTCGGTAAATTATTATTTTGTTAGGCTTAAAGTAGCATTTATTTTAAAATTTTATTAATTTATTTTAATTTTTAGACGCGAATGATTTTCTTGGATGATCTGTTGCTGGTCATTAAGAGACGTTTTCAAGTAGACTTGGAAGTTCATCCGATGTTAAGGACCCTCATTCCAGATGCTATCTTTCTTGGATTTTCGAAACACGAGGCCTTCAAACTGATTGGACCGTGAAGCTTTTCCGCAAATGAACTTAATTTTATTCTTAAATTTAATCGGTAACTAGCCTACCCCTTTTAATTTTACGCGGTCAAATTTTAATTTATGGAACACTTTAAATATTTTTTTGTTGAAAATTTTTGTAAACACCTCAATTGTTTTTTTCTCAATAAAAAATTTTTACCTTGCCTCACGTTATTTGTTTTCTTGAAATAGTTTGGATAAGAGGGATGGCTTGAATTTTTTAGGGTCTGGACTTAGGGTAGTATTAGGGTAGTATTTTTGGGACCCTTTTTTAGGCTTTTTTTACTTTTTAAAACAATTTAAGCTTATTTTTCCCTATTTTTTGTTTTAAAAGAATTTTTTTCATATTAGCTAAAAGAAGCCTAAAATAGGGTCCCCAAAAAATAGGCTATCTGTTTAGAGCTAAAAAATTCAAACCTTCCCTCTTAATCAAATAATTTCTAAGAAAACAAAAAAAGTGGATTAAGGCGAAATTTATTGAACAAAAAGTAAAAAAATTAGGTCTTTACAAAAATTTTAAACAAAAAATAATATAAAGTGTGACGTAAATTAAAGTTTGAACGCGTAAAAAGAAACTAAGTAGTTGCAAGTATAATTCTAATAAAAATTTGAATTTTTCTAGATTCGGTTATGTTCATCGCCAGTAATTGTAGAGAATGGTTGCAAGGCCACATCAGGTTGAAAACATCTTGTATCGCAAATCCAAGGAAGATGTCAACTGGAATGAGCGTCTCTAACAAAGGTTGAAATCATCTGCTAGGAAATGTCTCCGAATGACCAGCAACAGAACATCCAAGAACATCATCGCGTCTAAAAATGAAAATATATTAATAGCAATTATTAATAAGAATTAGAGGGGTCCTAACAAAAAAAAATTATTTTAATCTTTGGTTTTGTTTCCGTAAGTTATTGAAGAAAAACCTTGTAAAATATTCCCAAAAACAAAATTTAAAAATCACTAAATATTAAGCTAAATCAGAATTAAAGGGCTACTTTAACGTCCTAGCAAAATAATAATTTAAGAAAAAAACCAAGTAAAATATTCCCATAAATAGAATTTAAGAATTGGACTAAATATTAAGCAATTTCCATATCAGAATTAAACGGGTACTTAAGGTCCTAACAAAATAGTAAGTAATAACTCACGGAAACAATACCATAGATTAAAATAATTTAAGAAAAAAACTACGTAAAATATTCCAGTAAATATAAATTAAAAATCTCAAGCCTTAACTTCGCGTTCGTGGCTCATTTTAAAATTACTAAATTGAATTAATTTGCATAATTAATGATAATTTATTAAGAGTTAACCCTAATTAATTTAAACCATTTAGTATTAAATAGACCGTCGTTCGTTATCTAAAATAATTAAATTCTGCCACGAATGAAATTTTAGAATCTCAAATATATAATTTACGCGTAATAATTCAAAAATACCCTAATTAATTTAATTTAAATTAAAATGACGGCATAAAGAAAAAGCTTAGAGATTAGTGCCAGGCCCGGATAAATTTTTATAAAAGGTTTAGCCTAGCCTAGTGCAATCTAATCTGGCCCCGTTAAACCATGCGTTACTCATTTTGGATCTTTCCTATTTACGAGGCCGCCTTCGATAGTGGGATTTTTTTTAGTAGGATAGTAGTAAAAATAGTAGTATTTTTCCTAGATCAAAAAGCTAGACCGATGACGGAGAAAATGCTATGAACAGCTCTATTTGAATACTCATTAGGCATATTTCAGAAGCAACGTTTTCGTATGATTTTACTGTTTTAACAGTTTTTGATTATTTAACCTAATGTTCTCAGCGAAATTTCCCAAAAGAAATTCATTTTGTACTATTAATGCGCCCAAAATAACGAAACATATGTCACCAAAGTGAACTTCCCCACATCTTGGCCTCTCAACTAGGTGTCTATAGTCGCCCTATTGTGAGGCCACTCCTAATCTCGTCGGTCTCTACACGGAAATCAGTAAACCCCATCTCTACTGGCCTCTCAAGTAGGCCACTACTGACGCCTAGTTGAGCGGCCAGTGTAATAGTCCATGGTTCCATTTTGCTTGTTTATTCTCTACTGGCCTCTCAAGTAGGCCACTACTGACGCCTAGTTGAGCGGCCAGTGTAATAGTCCATGGTTCCATTTAGCTTGTTTATTCTCTACTGGCCTCTCAAGTAGGCCACTACTGACGCCTAGTTGAGCGGCCAGTGTAATAGTCCATGGTTCCATTTAGCTTGTTTATTCTCTACTGGCCTCTCAAGTACGCCACTACTGACGCCTAGTTGAGAGGCCAGTGTAATAGTCCATGGTTCCATTTAGCTTGTTTATTCTCTACTGGCCTCTCAAGTACGCCACTACTGACGCCTAGTTGAGAGGCCAGTGTAATAGTCCATGGTTCCACTTCGCTTGTTTATTCTCTACTGGCCTCTCAAGTAGGCCACTACTGACGCCTAGTTGAGAGGCCAGTGTAATAGTCCATGGTTCCATTTAGCTTGTTTATTCTCTACTGGCCTCTCAAGTAGGCCACTACTGACGCCTAGTTGAGCGGCCAGTTCTTGTTTATTCTCTACTGGCCTCTCAAGTAGGCCACTACTGACGCCTAGTTGAGAGGCCAGTGTAATAGTCCATGGTTCCATTTTGCTTGTTTATTCTCTACTGGCCTCTCAAGTAGGCCACTACTGACGCCTAGTTGAGCGGCCAGATCTTGTTTATTATCTACTGGCCTCTCAAGTAGGCCACTACTGACGCCTAGTTGAGAGGCCAGTGTAATAGTCCATGGTTCCATTTAGCTTGTTTATTCTCTACTGGCCTCTCAAGTAGGCCACTACTGACGCCTAGTTGAGAGGCCAGTGTAATAGTCCATGGTTCCATTTAGCTTGTTTATTCTCTACTGGCCTCTCAAGTAGGCCACTACTGACGCCTAGTTGAGCGGCCAGTGTAATAGTCCATGGTTCCATTTAGCTTGTTTATTCTCTACTGGCCTCTCAAGTACGCCACTACTGACGCCTAGTTGAGAGGCCAGTGTAATAGTCCATGGTTCCATTTTGCTTGTTTATTCTCTACTGGCCTCTCAAGTAGGCCACTACTGACGCCTAGTTGAGCGGCCAGATCTTGTTTATTATCTACTGGCCTCTCAAGTAGGCCACTACTGACGCCTAGTTGAGAGGCCAGTGTAATAGTCCATGGTTCCATTTAGCTTGTTTATTCTCTACTGGCCTCTCAAGTAGGCCACTACTGACGCCTAGTTGAGAGGCCAGTGTAATAGTCCATGGTTCCATTTAGCTTGTTTATTCTCTACTGGCCTCTCAAGTAGGCCACTACTGACGCCTAGTTGAGCGGCCAGTGTAATAGTCCATGGTTCCATTTAGCTTGTTTATTCTCTACTGGCCTCTCAAGTACGCCACTACTGACGCCTAGTTGAGAGGCCAGTGTAATAGTCCATGGTTCCATATAGCTTGTTTATTCTCTACTGGCCTCTCAAGTAGGCCACTACTGACGCCTAGTTGAGCGGCCAATGTAATAGTCCATGGTTCCATTTAGCTTGTTTATTCTCTACTGGCCTCTCAAGTAGGCCACTACTGACGCCTAGTTGAGAGGCCAGTGTAATAGTCCATGGTTCCATTTAGCTTGTTTATTCTCTACTGGCCTCTCAAGTAGGCCACTACTGACGCCTAGTTGAGAGGCCAGTGTAATAGTCCATGGTTCCATTTAGCTTGTTTATTCTCTACTGGCCTCTCAAGTAGGCCACTACTGACGCCTAGTTGAGAGGCCAGTGTAATAGTCCATGATTCCATTTTGCTTGTTTATTCTCTACTGGCCTCTCAAGTAGGCCACTACTGACGCCAAGATGAGCGGCCTGACACTTAACCTAACCTAACCCAACCCAACCCAACCCAACCCAACCTAACCTAAACTAACCTAACCTAAACTAACCTAACCTAAACTAACCTAACCTAAACTAACCTAACCTAAACTAACCTAACCTAAACTAACCTAAACTAACCTAACCTAACCTAACCTAACCTAACCTAACCTAACCTAACCTATACTTATCTAGTTTGAACGTTAGGACATATCTGTACTGGCCTCGCAATTAGGCCACTTAGGACACCTAGTTTAAAGGCCAATGTGATGCTTCCATTTCGTTTTTAATATTTATTCACGAACGGCAAAGTAGCCGACGATAAAAACATAGATAAGAAACCCATGTATTGTCCCTAGTTTAATTTTGCGTGTTTATTCTCTACTGGCCTCTCAAGTAGGCCACTACAAACGCTTAGTTCAGAGGCGCGTGTAATTGTACACGGTTCCGTTTTGCATGTTTATTTTCTAATGGCCTCTCAAGTAGGCCACTACCAACGCCTACTTGAGAGGCCCGACATGGAATTTCACCCGCCTCGCCTAAACCTAACCTAACCTAACCTGGTCTAATCTCGTTTGAACGTAAGGGCATATCTGTACTGACCTCGCAATTAGGTTAAAAGCCAATGTATTATTCCAACATTTCGTTTTGCATGTTCGTTCTGTACTGGCCTCGCAATTAGAACACTTAAAACGCCTTGTTAAAAGGCCAGTGCATTACCCCATTTTATTTTTCCTGTTTATTCACGAAAGGCTAAGTATGCGCCTCTTTACACGGAAAAAGACAGTAATATAGCAATGTTTTGGAAAAGGCGGCAATTTATGATTAGTGAGAAATAATTTGGAAAAGGCGGCAATTTATGGTTAGTCAGCAATATTTTGGAAAAGGCGGCAATTTATGGTTAGTCAGCAATATTTCAAAAAGGCGGAAATTTATGGTTAGTCAGCAATATTTTGGAAAAGGCGGCAATTTATGGTTAGTCGGCACAATGTAGCAATTCATACTATTTTCTCCATCATAGGTTCCGCTTTTCCTCGTAGGGGGAATACTACTATTTTTACTACCATCCTACTAAAAATTTTACCACTATGGAAAACGGCCTCTAAAATAGGAATGACCCCTCATTTTAGGTAATATAGTTTCGCGCCGTTAAATGAGACCTAATTTGCAAACAGTCGAGGTTTATTATTTATAATAAATAAGGAATTTAATTTCCCCTAATATGAGCCCAAGTACATGATTAAAGATGTTCTAAATTAAGCCTTGTCTAACTGACCTCGCGTCTGGAAATTTTTTCATATTGTAGTTAATTTTCAATAAATAAACATAATTAACTAACAATTAACTCTACCTAAATAATTTAAACTCTAGGATTAAATAAAATAATAAAATGCTAGCTGGATGGCTTTGGATTATTGAAAGACTTTCACACATACCGTACTAGGCTTAACCTTTCGCGTCGATGTCAACGTTCTAATGGACATTCAATGGCGGAGAGCTTAGAGTCACGTCACAACATCGGTGTAAAACGTGGCTTTCCATCCAATATTGCCTTCGAATGTCAGCATGACGAGGAGCTGATCAAGGAACGATGTTGACTGGTCGCCGGCGCAGAGAGAAAAGAGAACTGGACAAGTGGCGTCCGAGTTTTATAGTGAATTCCGTCGTTGGGGGCGCTTCAAAGTGTCACGTGGGCGCTAATTCAAATAATAGAACACACCGTTAGGCCTATATAATACTATAGACAGCGCCCCTAGCGGAAAATTTCTTTATGTATTAGATGTCAGTAAATACGTAACTACGTATACAGCGCCCCTAGCGGCAATTTATGAACTATATTTTGCTTACACGAGTGTCTAGCATAATTTTATCATGTTTTAGATGTCAGTAAATACGTAACTACGTATACAGCGCCCCTAGCGGCAATTTATGAACTATATATTTTGCTTACACGAAAGTCTAATAAAATTTTATCATGTTTTAGATGTCAGTAAATACGTAACTACGTATACAGCACCCCTAGTGGCAAATGTGTCAATGCTTAATTATCCGTTCATAACTAGTAAAATAATATTAACCCGTAACCCCTAAGTTACCCATAATCCCAATCCCGTTTAAAATCGCTAGCGAGTTTTTAGTGAGTAGCCCCTCGATGATTACTCGTAATCCAGACGCAACCATTAATCCCCATACATTTTAAATCACCAATAAATCCCTATCCGTTTTTAAAGCATCAATAAAAATCACCAATGAAAGAAAATTTTCATTAGTGAATAGCCCCTCGACCTCTTTTAAAATCATACATATGCCTGTAACTTTATTGTCAAGAAAAGCAACAAGAAATTGACGAACAATTATTTAATTTTATTTATTCCATTGTACACTTATAAAGTATAAACAAAAGTATATAGACATAAAAACAAAAAGTACGCTTCGTTGAAACTTGCTCGCACCGCGTAATACGAGAAGCCCTCCTTTATCCCATTGCCGCTAGGGGCGCTGTATATGTTTTAGTTTTCAGTAGATACGTAACTACGTTTGAAGCTCCCCTAGCGTCAAATGTGTGAATTCTTAATTATCCGTTCATAACTAGTAAAATAATAACAACACGTAGCCCCTAAGTTACCCACAATCCCAATCCCGTTTAAAATAGCTAACAAGTTTTTAGTGAGTAGCCCCTCGACGATTACTCGTAATCCAGACGCAACCACTAATCCCCATCCATTTTAAATCACCAATGAATCCCTATCCTTTTTTAAAGCGTAAATAAAAGTCAGCGATAAAAGAAAATTTTCATTAGTGAATAGCCCCTCGACGCGCTGCCTTTAACAGTGCTAAAGTGTTTACCGGGAACCTCTAATTAACCCATATTCCCAATCCGTTTTTATCTAAATAATCCATTTTAAAATCCTATATATGCCTGTAACTTAATTGACAAGAAAAGGAATAAAAAATGAGATTCATTAAATCGACGAACAATTTATTTATGCTATAGTACATTTATGAAGTATAAACAAAAGTATATAGATGTAAAAACAAAAAGTGAACTTCGTTGAAACTTGCTCGCGTCGTGTGATATGAGAAGCCCTCCTTTATCACTGAATGGCGTTGACCCCGTCCCCTCTGCTTGGCACTGGGAAGAAGACGTCAATAGGCTCATAATGCAGCAGATGCTTGTATCTGTGGAAAATAGCTATAGGTAATATAACGCTACCAGTTTTAGCTTCAAGATTGTACAACCTAGGTCCTAAATGTCCATTCTCTGAGAAAAAGCTAGGGAATATCAAACATATTTAAAACAGCATAAATACAATAAAACAGCATAAAACACAATAAGACAGCATAAAACAAAATAAAATAGCAAAGAACACCATAAACCACAGTAAAACGACATAAAAACACAATAACACAACATAAAACTCATTAAAAAGGCATAAATACACGTTAAACAGCATAAACACACATTAAACAGCATAAACACACATTAAACACCATAAACACACATTAAACAGCATGAAAACACAATAAAAAAGCAAAAAAAAACAATAAAACAGTCTAAAACGCAATAAAACAGCTTAAACACACAATAAAACAGCATAAAAACACAATAAAACAGCATAAAAACACAATAAAACAGCATAAAAACGAAGTAAAACAGCATAAAACACAATAAAAAAGCATAGAACACAATAAAACAGCTCAAAAACACATAAAACACATGTTAAACAGCATAAAAACACAATAAAACTGCATAAAACACAATAAAACAGCATAAAACACAATAGAACAGCATAAAACACAAAAAACAGCATAAAACACAATAAAACAGCATAAATACAATTAAACAGCATAAAACACAATAAGACAGCATAAAACCAAATAAGACAGCATAAAACGAAATAAAATAGCAAAGAACACCATAAACCACGTTTGTTTGAAACAAGAAATAATGAAGAATATATTTTAAAAGCCAATTTATGTATCACTAAATGCGTGTAACGCCTCCTGAAATCGAAAATTTGTTTTACTTCCGCCTATTATCACTAATTCTATCGATAAAGATGTCGTCCACTTTTCATACGCATTGACACCATCGCTCTCCGCTAAAATAAAAATGAAATCATCAAAAGGTAAAATTTCTAGAATGATAAATTGTAAATTCAAGTCCATTTAACTCGAGCATCATATTTCCCGCTGACCTTCATAGAAACAGACATCGTGTCAAGTCCACTGTGCGTGTCCAATCACATCATTGATCGTCGGCTTCCACTAAAACAATAAAAAGACACATTCAAAATTCCTATTAAAAATACACTTTCAATACAACTCAATAATTTCAACCTAGTCCTAGAGTTGCTCCTTCCTCAGAAAGAGACACTGTCATCTGCATAGATCCCATCAGATATCTTACAATTATAATCTTACCCTAAAACCGATAAAATAATGCCGCACATGTGGTCTCACTTTCGAGCGTCACAACTTCTTTTCATTTTCGTCCAATAGGCAACGTTTCGTCAAATTGCGATACCTTACTGCTACAAACCAAACTCGTTAAAAACATTGAACAAAAATTGAAAACCTTTACTTTCCTAAACAAATTTTAAGCAAAACTCCCCATATAGAGTGAGCCTAACGCACTCACTCTCGCATTCTCAATAACATTGAAAATATGCTTACAACTAAACCTTAAACTATACGTAATCGTCACAATTCACATTTTACCGCTACATCTGCAAAATAAAATTCAATTATAATAAAAACCTTGAGACTTTCATTACAATGAACTTTTTCGAAATCATCAACTTAAACCGCAAATTTAAAGTTAAAATTACTTGTAAATTCAACCACCACCAAAACTGTTCACCTTAGTTTAAGTCCTTTGCCGTCAGACATGTTTCTCAATTTCTCTTCAGAAAGCTCAACTGTAATTAAAATTTAAATATAAATAAAAATTACCATACTCATTCAGCTATAAAGATTTAAAACGGCTTTCGTCCATCACCACATTTTTACCCTCAAATTGTTATACCTTAAAGTGACCTCATTTTACTTCCGATTCATACTTTACTGACCTTCCGCGTCGATTCAAATCCATCCGCAATCACACAGTCTGTTTCCGCTAAAAGAACAAAGAAAAACATAATTAAAATTTCAAATTCTTATTGGAAACACTTTCAATAAATCTAAATCATTTCAACCGCGTTCAAAAATGATTTCATTTGAAAGAGACACTGTCAGGAGTTCATCTGCAGAGATGCCATCAAGAGTAAGAGTGTGCAACAATTCTAAAAACTCGCGATGACACCATTTTTTGTGTACTGTACCTGCGCCAAAACTTAACACTTTGGAAGATGTGGAGATATCCGGTTATGGCTAAGAGAGTAAGGAGTTCAACGTCGTAAATATTGACTTGCCGATTTTACTTAGATTTTTGGTGAATTAAAGACCACTAAATGTCAATCGCGAATTATATAAAGCATTTAAAGGATTAGAAATATTTTGGAAGTTCATAAACTGAAGTAAAATTAAAGAGGATTTTCTCACCCAAATTTTATTTGAAAAGCTGCGAGTCTCGAAATGTAATTTAATTTCAATCTTGGTTAATTTGAAACACACAATATTATCGTATTAAATAGGTTTTATTGGCTCGCTGTGTGCCTGGAAAGAAATAGGTTAAAAATAGGCTTAATATTTTCCGTTATCACAAGTATCTAGAACGAACAGCTTCTGCCGATCAAAGTGGCAAAAATAATAAAGAGACCTCTCATATTGCCATTATCAAGAAGTGATATCTAGTTTATTAGGGAGAAGTTATAAGATGCCTAAGTATTCGCCCGCCATAGGGGGGACGTTTAAGGAGGCCGGGCTATTTCACCTCTCCTCAGTCGGAACCAATGAGATGCTATTTGTAATTTAGAGGCGGGGATTAACTCCGGTCAGGCTACGTTTGGAATGGAGATAAAGCTGGAAATGAAGCTAAATGATAACTAAACGTGATGGAGAGGTTTAGGCTAAGAAGAAGAGTAAAAATTGCGTCATATCTAACGCCCGATATTTTAACCTGATACGCGCCAAAGTTAATATAAAGAACCGAGGACACAATCCCAGTTAGGGTAACTATTGGATTAACACGGACATATCACTAGCACGACTCAACTAATAGACCAGAATAAACTCAACCGGTAACCATTAAACCAATGATAACCTAATAAATCTAGAACTAATTTATTTATTTATCTATATATATATATAAATTGAGGTCCTGACTGACTGACAGACTGACTGATAATCAACGCCCAGCCCAAACCGCTTGCCCTAGAAGGCTGAAAATTTCGGGAAGGTAATCATACGCAGAGAGGGGGGGAGTCGACACTATTTTGGGATAAAGGAGGGCTTGTCATATTACACGGCGCGAGCAAGTTTCAACCAAGTGTACTTTTCTAGAAAATAACGAAGATGTTCAAATATCTAATAAGTTAGTGAACAATTAAACAGTAAACGGGTAATTTCGAAATAAATCCTCATAAGCACATAGTCTGCTAAAGTTATAAGCCTTGGATTCGAGTATTTAAGAAGTTAAAAAGCTACTCCAACCTTTTTCGAGTATTTCAATACGTTGTTATCGAGTGACGAGTTTGAGTAGTCGCGTTCCACTGCAAGTTGAAATTGTAAACCACCCCATGCAGAATCCTGATTGGCACTCCTATTGTATAGGTCCTCCCAGATAAAGAAATAGATCGGGTGACTATTAAAAGTAAACTTCACCTACTTTGAGACACCTTTAATCTTTAGTTTCACATTACGACAAAACATGACATTAAATTGTTAAGATTGTTATTATACACTTATAATAAGACAAAAACAATACAATCATAATGGTGTCCCGGACTTCTCCAAGTCTGTTAATTAATTATATTACGAATGTTTTTGGTTTTAATTCCAACATCTTCGTTTTGAGCCGATTATCTCGTGTGAAACAACCACAGCTAGTGTTATTTACACTTATTGAAGCGTCCAGTTTTTTAAAAAGCATTCCGGAAATTCATCAAAATCTCGGACAATCACGAAAGAACCGAGATTGTTTGAGACACTAGGTGTAAGTTTGAGAGATGCTTCGACTAGAGTTGTTGTCGACACTAAAAACCCGCAATATTATTCTGTAAAACTTTCTTTAAGTGTCGTGTTAATTTTCGAAGAAGTTATATTAGTCTATTATATTATATAATTTTTTGCGCGATTTTGAGATATAGCACTCTTTTTTTTTTAAATACTCTCCTGTTAGACCTTTTTTTGACCTTATTGAAATTGTTCTAGGAATTTTTGACCAAAAGTCGATAAGAAAAAAATATAAAAGAAACACAACACATCATAATTAAAAATCCCGATTATGGAATCCGATATTTGATCTAGCCTAAATAAATTTCATTAATAATAAATTGTTACAGCGTTTATCTTAACCAAACATAAATTAAACGTGGCAAATAGAGCATAGAGTCAATGCATATTTTACAATTTATACGCCATTTCAATTTGATTCCGTTTCAAATTAGAAGTATCAATAATTTCTATTCGAAACGTATAATAAATAATTAAAAGAAAAATAATTATATTGGTTTCCCAGTCTCATATAGAGTCCCAGCAGAAACGGGAAATATTTTAATTATAAATAAGTCTACTCCGCGCGTTTGCCGCCATATTAAAAGTTAATTTCGCTATACACCCGCCTAAAATGTGGCCCGTTGACTGTCGCGTTCGCGAAAGAGATAGAGATAGAGAGCGAGAGGGAAGCGTAGGACGTATCCTACGTTTGATACTGTAACATGGGAGCCGTAGATAGATTGGGATGAGAAGCGGTATTCATCCGGAGAGCCGTGAATCCTTTATTGTACCAATCGTCTTCGGCGTCTTGTCTCATGGCCGCGGCCATGTTGCTAGTGGTATGCGGCATGGAGAAAGCTTGAGCACCCATGGGCGCGTACGAAGAGGTGTTCATCGGCGGATATCGAGCCGCCGTCATGCTGTTAATCGCGTTCGGAGGAGGGTATTGGTAGCTTCGGGAAGAGACAGTCGAAGTCGGATAAATGTTCCTCATCATAGCGCCGTTACAAGCCGGCAGAACCGACGGAGCCGCTAGGGCTTTCTGCAACTGCTTTTCTTGTTTACGGTATTTTGCTCGGCGATTTTGAAACCATACCTGCGAATAACGAGTTGTAATTAGAACTTTACTCAATACCCTAGACAGATTTCGTTTTGGGGGGAAGGAGCTAAGTAAAATTGGTTAGATAATTTACGCGGCCATACTGGTGGTTTGAACCCACCAATATAGTTGCCAAAACAGTGGTAAGATCAAGGAGGGTGTGACCAGAAGTATATAATACTTCTCTTCGAGAGAATTGTACCACAAAGCTGGGTAAGTGTAACGTCATTCTTCCCAACATCGGAGAATTTGGAGTAAGGTTACTTAACCGAATCACATTCCCGATAAATAGTTCCCTCATCATTACTCTATTACCGTTTAACTATTTGGCAAGACAGGCTTGTGGATTTTTGTCCCACCGAAGGCGAGGTTTGTGGGTTGTTTGCTGGGGATTTAGTGCCATACAATTACAGAATTCACCTTACGGTGCGATGCCCATTTGAAGAATGACGTTACATAACTAAAGTATTAAGAGGATACAGAGTGTCATCCTTCTATTACCCCCTTCTGGTGTGACGTACTACTCAAACAACTGTAAAGTCTCTATAGCGCGAAAACTAATGCAATTTGAAAAAGAAAACAACTCGAGCTTTCAGTGGCAAATAAATACTCTAAATTTTTAATTATTCTCATTATTTAAAGCTAAATAAACTTAATTTACGATTTAAAAGAACTTTCGGGTTCTCTTTGTTTCAGTTTTACCCGATGCCGCCAATGAGGAAAAGCAATCCACCAGGCTGAATAAAACTAATGTTATTTCAATACAACGCCTGTAGAAATGTTTAACCCGCAATACACCAAAGCTCTGAGTGGAGCCTATATCCAACCTAGGTTTTAAATCTAAACAAATTAATTTCGGGCAATACCGGGCCCCCTTTGCTACAAGTTAACAATAAACATAATTAAAAACTGACTAATTTCAATTAACTAAGCGTATAGACTCCAATTTCATGCTCCTAGATTTTTAAACTTTCTTTAAATTTCAAAATATTAGATGTTGAAAAATCTATTTTAAAATTTCAGATTACGTATATACTATTCATCAAAACGAACTAAGATTACGACCCTTGACCCTTAAATTCAGACTCAGGTTGAAAGGTCAGCAGATACAAAGGCAGACTGCCTTTTATCTCTCAACTTCAAACCTTATAGAAAAGATTTATAGGCCCTTTCCTAACTGATGTTGTAGCGTTATACATATTCTTCCTTCAATTTTCATTCGAGAGGGAAGGTACCTAAGAGACAAATAACGCTGCATATAAATTAGAAAAGGAACGTCAAGAGAGAGAGAGAGAGAGAGAGAGAGAGAGAGAGAGAGAGAGAGAGAGAGAGAGATGTGAAAAGGCGGGAGATGAGCGAACATTCGCGGAATAAATTTTCCCGCCATCCTAACTGAGAATTTAGGCTTAAGGGGAGCTATACGAAAGGGAAGAGGAACTAACTTCCGTGATATTCAAAATGAACGATATGCTAATGAGAACGTAGATTTTTCTTTCCTCCTTCCAGGGGGGAGGTGAGATGGAATGACTAAAGATCTAGAAGAACTGTATGGACCTGAGAAAAACCTTCTATCTTTATATTTTCTCACTTTAGAATTTATAAATATATAAAATTATGGTTTACTTATTTTCTTAAGTATAGAGTTCGCATGCAACCTAAAAAAGAGTGCGGTTTAAGATAGTGAAAGCAGGACTTGAACGGGAAAATTTACACCTCCGAGATTGGGTTGGTTTCTACTATAGGCGATATAAGATTAACATTTTGCTAACCTGTCAAGGACTCATAAAGTTATTCATTTCCAGCTAGTGAAGGGGCTAAGAAACAGTCGACTTCAACCTTTCTCCAATCTTCAGAAATTGCTTTGCATAAACTAACTTTAATCGCTCGCACTGCACCGAAACTTCCGAAAGTTACTCCGAATAAAAATTAACTAATATAGGGACTCAAACCTTGGCTTGAACTTCGGACTAAGGTATAAAAGGGGGGGGGGGGTAGCTGTAGCTCTTAGAGTACTACTAGCAGTTAACGAAGACGCGAATGTTGTGTCTCGCTTTTTTTTTTTACTTCTATACTTTAAGCCTAACTGCAAAGGCCTAAAATAACGTATACGTGTATATAAAGCTAGTATTCTCCCGCGAGGTCGAGTCAGCAACAAGCCTGTCGACGAAGGACTAGACATCTAGAAACCTACCTCCCCCAAAACGAACCAAGCTTTCCCGCGTACACCATATATGTACAAGCAAGCGCAAAGGCATAGCGCATAGCTGCCGCTTCACTGATGTTTCCAAATTCAATTTGAGAGCCGGCTTTGAACATAATGGACTCGGGAGTAACGGCGGCGGGTGCATCCCTAGGCCTAAAAAAGTCTTGGCTTTCTCTCTCTCTCTCTCTCCCTCCAAGTGACCCCCATCTCTCTCGCACCATTCTCCTCATCGCCTACCTTCCTTCCAACCACCCTCTGACAACTAGTTTCCAGCTTCCTAACCTTCGGGGCACTCTGGTCTCTCAAAGTCTCTAGTTTATATCTCGTACATCCGCCCCCTTTTCCTACAGTTCTCTATCTTTCGAAGCGAAAGCTTTTCAGCCTTTCGACCAAGTTTTGGAGGTATAGGCGCAAAATTCCGCGAGCTAAGCCTAAGTTCGCGCGCGAGTTATCCCTCTAGAGAGATACCACACTTTATCCTCCCCCCTCAGATCTACCTCCTACGTATTGGATAGGCTATTCCTAAGGAAGGTGAGAGATACTTCGCCAACATCTTTAGCTTTACTAAAAATGATAAAGTTTCCAAAATGTAAACACGAGTTTGCTGAACTCTGGAATAAAAATAGACCAAATAAGCGCACGTTCAACTTCAATGAGACAATACAATCATGAATTCAATAGTATACCCGCCTAACCCGCACGTCGCCTTCCATTCCATTACTTTTTCAAATAAACAGCGCTAAAATTTGTCCATTTCAATCCCATGCATGCAGTATTCAGTTAAAACAGAAGCGCATTACGGTACTTCTGAATATAGTTGCATGTGGAAGGAATTTCGATAACACCTCATTGGAAACTTGATTTGAAATACGCTAAGCCTAAAGGTTACAGTGGGGGTCACGAGCCTAGTGTTGCCAGTCATTTGTAACTCGTGCAATTCAAAATACTATCAACAACAACAGACTGAAAAGCTTGTGTAGAATTCCGTGTTGGATTCAGTAATTATCATTCAGTTCCAAACTGTTGTATTAAGATCCCCCCACTAAAATTACAAATGGATAACAGCTAGGCCTACCAAAAAACTAATCTAACCTAAAAGATAAAAAAACCAACTTCATGCAAATCAAACCATATATAAACTAAACGCAAGACAAAATTATGACATTAATTGCTATGAGATGACTCGACTTAATTGACTATGTCTTTAAAAGTATAACACAAACCTGAATGATGCAGAAGATGCTTTAATGACAAATTTCAGGCAACCCTGTTAAGGCGCAAGGGAGAAAATTTCTCTATCCCCTTCAGTGCATGCATGTATACTATCTATAGCGAAAACAGTATATATCTGACAAACATACCTACGCTAGATCATGGCGCACGCGTACCTTTTATAGATTTGCTAAATCGGATTTTCTCAAACCTTTCATCGGTCAGGAAAATCTAGTAGCTGAGAGAGAGAGAGAGAGAGAGAGAGAGAGAGAGAGAGAGAGATGTACCCAACTATATCTTGAGACTGAAATATCTCTCTCTATCTCTATATATCTATATTTTTGAAGCCCAGCTTTTTATTTTTTTATTTTCAAAAAAAAAGGAGAGGAGGGTGCATGGGGGGGGGGTGAAGGAATATAAGCCAGATTTGTTTTAAGCTAAAGCTGGCTAAAGTAAAAAAAGGAATATATCTTTACTTTAGCAAATATTTCCTGCCTTTTAAAATATTCCTTCTGCAGTTGGATGAATTTTTATTAGGGATGCAGAGTTCTTTCTGACGCTTTTAAAGTTCTCAAAATATATATATATATATATATATATATATATATATATATATATATATATATATATATATTCGCTCCTCTTTATAAGCGTATCAAGCTAGTTAAATATTAAATATAGAAAGATATGTTTCGTTCCTTGCATAAATATATATATGTTATAAAGAAATCATGAAGCCATATAAAGGATTGAAATAAAAATATAATTTAAAATTGTACCAGTTCGAACTATATTATTCTTATTTCAATACTTCATGGATTCATGATTTCGTTACTGATTTTTATCTATAGATATATTTATTTTAACGGGGGAATGAAGTAATTATTTTGGATTTTGGAAGATACTTCACTTAATGCTTCAGTTCGTTTTCAAATTGTAAGGGTAATAAGTTTATAAGATATGTTCCTACCATAAGTATGACAATACCTATACTTCGTAATGCTATACCGAGAGACTTACATCTCGAGCTAGTTCTAGCAGAACGACAAGCGAGAATTGAAGTACTACCTAGCAGTCGGTTAGTTTTGCAGGACTTCCATCTAGGTCCTATTTGCCTTTAACTGCGCCAAAACCAGGTGTCGCTTTACCTCGAAACTATGACCTACCTCCTCACTTCATGACAACCTCCAGTTTGTAACCAGTGACAAACTTATGGAAGGAACATACCTCATGAACTTAAACCATACCTAATTTATGTTTGATTGCTATAATCTATTCTCAATTTGAAATAGAAACCGATTTTTCTTTCCCTACTTGTAAACATTTTGCGTACAAATTAACCGACAACAATCTAGAGATTTTAACAATAAGGAGATTATGTTAAGAAGTATAATAAGAAATGAAACTAACCTGTATTCTAGCTTCGTTTAATTTCGTGATCCTCGCTAACTCTTCTCGACAATAGATATCGGGATAGTGACTCTTTGCGAAGGCGGCCTCCAACTCTTGTAGCTGTTCCTGCGTGAAGGTGGTCCGATGTCTCCGTCGGGCCGGCGTCGGTGGACAGGTATTCGACGTCGATCCGGATCCTCCTCCGGCAGAAACGATGGAAGAAGCCGATAAGCCGGACGAAGTGACGCCGGCAGCGACGGCCGCCGTCAAGGCCGACGTTCCGAGCACGGAAGCGGCTGCCGAAACACTGGTCACCGGCTCGATCTTCAGCTTCTTGAAAGCCCCTTCGTGTCCTGTTACGTACGTACCCGAAAATTAGTTAAATTACTAAGCGATTAATTAGGTAAACGTAATATAATCGTAAATTAAATTAGAAATTAACCGTCCCGTCCCGTCTTGTCGCTATGACTCCGAGTTGGGCCTAATCATTTTAGGGTCTTTTAAATAAAATTAGTCTTATTAAGAGCAGCAGCAGCATGAAGAGGGACGCAACGGAGAAGCGCATTCGCGTACCCCTTTAGCGTACGCCGTGTAATACGATTAAGCCACGGACCCAACCGAACTTAGTCGCTACCCGAAACTAGCGTTTTTCCCATCGACAAGAAAATAAAGGAAAATCACCTGAAATAGCTAGCTATACCTGCACGCCCCTCCACATCGCATCGCGTCACTTCGACTCGCATCCGCCTCTAGCACGCGGACCTCTCTAGAAAGCCTCATCCCCACCCATCTCTCGATACATCTCACTCGGAAAATTAATATAATTTATAGTAAAGTGTTTTTGATGGCGCTTTCACCGTAATCAGCTGGAAAGAACACCGAGCTAGGTATAGTTGGTTGGGTCAGAGAATCTACGGTTACAGGCGCGATAACCGTGTTAATTCAAAAGAATTCAACGAGATTTTTAGGGAGGGAATGAAGGACTAAATGGAGAGACACAAATTTGGGGCTCATTTTTAACCTCGTTTTTAACACCTAGCACCTCTTAAATCCGGAGTAGTTACCTGATCTTGTTTATAATTAATTCGATTTCCAAACCTCAAAGGAATAATTTGCCCTCCCTGAGACTTAGCAAAATATGGCCACCAATGTTTTCCAAACGGTTAATTAGTTTAATAATGAAATTGATAAAAATACCCGCATGCTTGGGAAGAATAGACCGAAAAAGATATTTCACAGGGACGTCTTAAAATAGACTATAATTTGATTTGTCACGTTACTTAAGCCTATTTTGATTTAAAGAAAGGTTAATGGAGGGTTAAAATACTAAAAAATACAGGGTGTTTCTGAAAGTTGTGTTAGAAATTATGAGGATGTTTTTTTGGGCGATTTCAAGTCAGAAATGTAATTTTTTTTGTGTCTTTTTACCATCCGGGCCACCGTTTTCAAGTTAAGATTGAGGTATTTTACGGATGACCCCTTAAATTTAATTAAGACACAGAAAGACAATGATTTCTAATTTAATTGAAGACGGTGAAAATAGAAGTTACATTTTCGACTCTAAATCACAAAAAAAAACATACATCCCTTAATTTCTAATAGACCTTTCAGAATCACCCTGTATAGACCTATATTTCTTTAACAAATCATTAATTATTAATAAATGAATTGGTAATTACGAAATTAAAAATTGACCCCTTTTTTAAGTCGATCTTTAATTTTAAATTACATTTTCTTCCTCATTTTCTATACGGTTTTCTCTATCAATTAAATTAGATTAGATTAAACTGAATTTAATATTTTTTTCAAAGCTACGAATCTTTGCTGAAGAGATAGAGATAATACTTATCTTTATCTTTTGACATAATGATAACTCAGTCAAAACGTTTGACTTGAACATACACACACTCTAAGCCTATGTAAAGTTTTTATAGTGAACCCAATAGAACTCATACTCTTGTCAAAAGTTATTCAATAGATTGAATGGGACAATCGAAATAGAGCTAACACAAAAGTACTTGTGCCTTCTTTACAAATAAAAAAAAAACCTGCAGCCTCGTACAATACACGAAAAAAAATCTCCTTGCATAAAACAACTGTCAGAAAATGTTTTACCAGAAAAACCCCTGTTCCCTTATGTGTCCCAACCAAAATGACAGAAGCCTATAGATCTAAACTAAACCCTAACCCTAACCCTAACCCCGGCGGCCGGAGTAGGACGGGACAGCTAGGGATCCCATGCAGGAACATAAAATCAACACTCTCTTGTGTGTGTGTGATGTCCTACTACATTAATCCGTAAAATCCCCCACTTTTTATACAGATCTGCACTGTAATTACTCTATAACAAGGAAGGAGTGAGGTAGGGGTGCTTCCTGTGATGGTTCCGCGAGGGTAAAATGAATTCTTTACTTCTATTATCCATTGAAAGTACACCACCTGCGACCACTTGGCGCTAATGTAGTATCAGGGGAGCTGGGGCGCGCTCGCTCTCTCTCGACTTGAGCGGGGCGCCTTTTTATATCTACATTTCGAGCTGGAAATAATAGATTTTCTCCCCGTCAAACTATTTTGTTGTACAGAAGCGTGCAGAGGGGACCTATATAGGCTTATGAAAGACCTAGCTGCTCCAATGAGGATGGAGGATACGGCCAAGAAATGGGATACGGGGGTTTTAATAGAGCTCAATCAGTGGTAGTATGAAATTATCCAAATATAACATGAATATGCACCCTGTTTCTGAACGGTGTACAAGAAATTAACATGTTCTTTGGACGATTTTGAGTCGAAAATGTAGGCCTAACTTCTCTCATAATTTTTCCTCAATGGACACCGTTTTAAAGTTATGTTTGGAGTGTTTTAAGGATTACACCTTAATTTGATTAGAAATCATTGTCTAAATCAGTTTCTTAATTAAATTAAGGGGTCATCCGTAAAACGCTGAAAACATAATTTGAAACTGGTGGGCCTTGGTTCAAAAGTTACATTTACCATTCGAAATCGTCCAAACAACGTCCCAATTAATTTCTGACAGTAATAGACTTTTCAGAAACATTCTGCAGAATTGAAAGTCGGGTTATCTCGGCTATAGCATAGAGTCAACCCTAGAAACAAGACCTGAAACCGTTGACCGTTAAATTCTACAATATATCCCCCTCAATGGAAGCTGGTGTAAACTAAAGGAATAACATTTATTCATGGGAGAAAACACTTACACTCTTTGGCTGCAGATTCCTCCCATCTCCTTCAACAGAAATCGCATCCTCCGATGAGCATTATGGAGATTTTATACGCGTTTGAATAGAGCAGAGAGCGCGTGTTAAGGGTTCCCTAACTGATTTGATGACAGGTGTAAGGAGGGGGTTCTAGAATTGGCAACTTGTATATTCATGATCAGTATTAAGGCAAATGCGGCAGACTTATTTGTATCATCGTAATGAATATATTATTGTCTTTCAACCTTAGGCAGCGTTTTAGATTCGTTTAATTGGACCGCACTTGTGATTATTGATTTTACATCGTATTTACAGCCTGGTTTTTGGAATGTTAGAACCTAATTGAGCGTTAAATGGTGTTTTCATGACATAATTTAAACTCGGATTGTTAAATTTAGTAAAATATACACGAATTTTCCACTATTTAGGAATGAGTATTTGAAAGGGTTATCTTGACGAGGAAAACTATAACCTTACAGATAACTACAAGACCCATAAAATTCGCTGTGCGATTATGATAGTTTGCCACAAGGGACACTGTTTACAAGTTAGGATTTTAGTGTTTTAGGGATGACCCCTTAAGACAATGATTTCTTATTTAACTAAGAGGACATCCGTAATCACTTCAATTTTCTAAACTTGTTCAGGGGCGTCCCTTATGGAACATCGGTCACAGAAGTTACATTTTCCATCCAAAATTTAACATTTCCCATAGAACTAACCCACTGTATGTACTTCGGTCCTGTAAGTACCCCATAAGTTTATAAGATATGTTCCATGATAAGTATGACACTACCTATACATCGTAATGCTAGAGACTTACACCTCGAGCTAGTTCGAGTTAGAACGACAAGCGAGAATTGAAGTCCTACACTTAGTGGTTAGTTTTGCAGGACTTCCATGATCCAAATAGGTCCTATTTAGTCTGCTATAGTAAGCCTTTGACAGCGCAAAAACCAGGCGTTGCTTTAACTCGAATCTATGACCTACCTCACTCATTTCATGACAAGCTCTCAGTACTAACCAGTGACAAACTTATGGAACATATCTTATGAGCACCCCTGTATATATCACAAAGGAAGGGTAATTTTGAAATTGTAGTGTCGTTTAAGTAGCCCTTTAACCTAACAAAACTATTAGAAACAGCTACAAAGATCAGATAAAAAGCGCAACACTATCAATCCACACTTCCGAACGCATACAACAGTGATAGTTAAACAAAAGGACTAGTGCGGTTCTTAGCGGGCCGGGTTAAGGTTACCCGGAGCGGCGTTCACGGCATGCTCCCGAAAATTTGCTCGGTCAACAAAGAGAGCGCGGCTCGGCGCGGGTCGAGGCGAGATGTAATCGGGGACACCGTACAAACACGCGCCGCCACTTTATTCATCATTTTATCACGGCTTCCGAAAGAGATGATCGGGATTAGGGGCTTAGAACGATCCCTTCATAGTTGAAAAAAAGTTTAAATAGCCCTGATTATGAGCCAGCCAGGAGCGTTAACTGTTACTGTTATTTAAAATATAAGGTTTTTACCGCAGCAGGAGATGATAGATTATAGACTAACAAAGAGAGGAACACTATACATGGCACTTGGGGATAACATTCAAACATTGATAAATATCACCAGGAATACATACAGCTAATAGGAATCGTATCTATATTAGGATTTTGTGGGAAGAGCGAGCTAGACTTATCATTATGTATGACGAATTTTACCTGGCGAATAGTGATCTCTCTGGCTAAGCGTTTAATCTAACCTCGCATGGCTACCAACCAATCAAATCACAGTTAGAAAATTCTCAAGCCCGACCCAAAAATACAGCATAGAAATATGTTAAATATTGGGGAACATTAATTCCAATTAGCTGTATGCATTCCTGATATCACAAATATTAACTATTTTTTTTACATTTAAATTCCATCTGTTTTTTAGCTAGTTTATAAAATTTGACCTGAAATCTCGTATGCACTTTCCATTTTTCAAATTAAAATTAGAATTAGAATTAACGTTAACATTTATTTGACATATTTAAACTTGATTAATTTAAAGTGCAAACTCTGTGTTTTAGTACCATTTAGGTCTATATTTTAAAATTAGAAACAATATCCAGAAAAACAAAATAATAAATTGGTATTAGCGCTCCAGTGTATTGCAACGAAATGCTTTACAGGGGCAGGTAGAAAATACATGGAGAGGTTTGCCCCTAAATGTTGGCTTCTCACTGAGAGTTCTAAAACTGCCACAGTAAATATATTACGGGTTTTGACAAATTTAAAAATGCAAAACACGTTTTTAATAAATAATCTATATTTTACTACCATTTAGGTCTATACTTTATAATAAAAACCAATTTCCAAATATAAAAATATTATTTAGCACCGGTGTATTGCAACGAAATGCTTTACAGGGGCAGGTAGAAAATATATTGAGAGGTTTGCCCCTAAATGTTGGCTTTTTCCTGAGAGTTTTAAAGGCGCTATAAGAAATATATTACGGGTTTAAACTTAAGATAAAAAGTGTTTCACGAACATCAGATATTTAACGTCTAATACAAATTCACAAAATTATTAACGAAGGCGGAAAGAAAGGCCTGAGTAATCGATTCTAAGAAATGAACTAGACAGTTCTAAAGTGGCGCTAAAGACATTTAAGGTTGTCTTTTAGTTTTTAAAGGGTTAGTAGTGTTTAATGTTTTGGTATTTTTAAAAACTTAAAGGTAAGGGAATAAGCAACACCATCCCTAACTGTGACATTCTCATCTTTCACGAGGTCTGTGTACAACCAAGATTATAAATAAGTTCAGCTAGCTAATTGGACCAAGTCATCTTGCGACTTTTTGCCACTTATCTAACGCCTTTACACAAAACGTATGGATAACTACCCCTTTAATCGATCCAAAGGAATAAAAACAGGACGGCATGGGTGTTACATAATACAAGCATCCTACCTGACAAAGGTTGCGGAGATTCAGCGGCGCAAGGTGGAAAATACCATTTACGGTAAACATCCGTTTCTTTCAAAACAATACCTAAACTCTTCGTCATAACTAAAGCTATTGTTGGGGTCACCTACGAATCTAACTTCACCTAAACTAACTTAACATTAAATTCACCTACAATTTTAAAAAACTGAAGTATAAAAACTCTATCCAACATAAACCATACTTATACTTCATACTTTAAAAATCACCCAAGCAAGCTAGGAATTTTTACCCCATTAAAGATCTATTCACGTTTTTGCTCCATCTATCCTACTCTCTCAATCCTATCGCGGGTTTCCTCCCATTTTTTTACTCATCCCATGAAAAAAAAACCTCCTACAGTAAAAGAGAGACAGTGCCCAACGAGTCAACGACGTCACGCTGGGTCGCTGGCTAAAGCGATTTTTGAAAATGCGGGAGATGCGAAATCAGTTTAAGTCGCACGCGAGGGGGAAGGGGGGAAAAGGAGTGGGAGGGAGAAGATATACCTGAACATGACTTGTATTTTTAGGAGCTAAGCCTAACTCGGACTTTATACAAGCATCGGGAAAGGGGGAGGGTAGAGAGTGAGCTTGAATTTGGGCAATTGGACCCCTAGAAGTAATTACGAGCAGACTTAGAACGTTGTGGCTCAACTAGACGGATAGAATTGGGGTATGGGGGAAGAGAATGTGGAGGAGGAGGAGGGGTACACCCCTTATAGAATTAGGAATCTAATAACGGACCAACGTCGAAAATTCTAGCTTCCGAAAATTCCACACTCTCCGAAGCTCGCTCGCTCTCCGTTTTTCCTCTTTTGCACCCCCTTCACTTACGTTCTTTCAATTTCCTCAACCACCTACCGACACTTCTAGCTCTTGTGTCTTTCTAAAGCGGGCGGGGGGGGGGGTTACTATTTGGGGGGAGGAGATGGGTGGAAGGACAGCGGTAGCGGGAGAAGCCCGTGGAAAACTTTATTACGTTGTCAACTAAAAATGAGAACTTGTTCTTACATTCAATTACACTAGAGAAGCTTGTCGGGTGAAATAATTTGGCTTGATTTATTGCATTTATTACACGAATCAAAGTAGGAGGAGTTCGCTCAAGACGACCCCTTTTATAAAAGAGCTACGACCAAAGCGGACACACACACTGAGAAAAATACGCCGCGATAGAAAAGACGTTGCACTAGCCGCGTCTAACGATAAAACGCTCGGTGTTTACCAGGACTAATTATGGTCATAGGGTTATTTAAACTATGTAATATAGAGAACCGTTTTAGGGTTAGAGTTCATAGGTCGCGTGTTAGGGTTAGGGTTAAGCGTTCTTTAACAATGGATGGTGTGTTTACCCACATGGTCAGTTAGGGGAATAAGAAACGGCCAGTTCTCCAGACGGAGAAGGACTTAAACGTGAACTTACTTGAGGGAGGATTGGTAAGGAAGGATTCAAATATACTTAGAAAAATGTAAAGAGAATAGATTTACCTCCGTGTTCGGCCAAGCTCCTAGCAGCAGCGGCTGCAACAGCGGCGGACGCGGCTACGCTGTCCAGTCCGTATAGACTCGTGAAATCATCGGCACACTTGCGTTTGTCCAATATTCTCTGATGATGCTGGTGATGATGATGATGGTGATGAGAGTGATGCGGATCTCCAGTCGTACCGCCACCGCTTCCGCTCAACAACCGATCGTCCGACATGATTCGATTGCTATTATACCCGCAAAAAATGGTTACTTTCGGTTAAGTAACTGTCTCCGAGTTTTACGTGAATCGAACGCGATAATTACGTTCTCACAGTTTGGGTTACCCACAATGGTTGACGCGATATCACGCGTGTTTTAATTGAATAATCGGTTTGAACTCGGTTAAGTTTCTTAGGGGAAGGGGGGCGTTCCGAGTCACCAATCACGCGTCCGCGGATTAAATCGGTTATTGTTTTATAAATCGTATTTTTACATAATTTTTTTGACACGTTTCTTTTTGTTTTTTCTTCTTTTTCTTTAGTGGTGGCGATGCCGTTAAACTATATGATTTTTATAGTTTTCAGGGATTTTTTTTTGTAAAAAGAAACTCGGTTTGTGAGGTTTTCCCTAACGTTAGACGGTTAGAAGATGGAGATTTTGGTTGAATCGAGTGGAAATGTGACAGGAACGGGGGCCAGATTGTGTTTTGAAGCGGGGTTGACAATATCTGTCCAGCTAACCAAAAGTGACTAACGAAGTTAGGGCGAATACGGCCTTATAAAGCGATACGTCGAGGTGTACTATAAGGCGATGGTCTAGGAGTCGCTCGGTTCCACGGTGGCGCCCGCCGACGCGAACCTCCATGGGTTGTAGCCTACATTTTGCCGTTCCCCCCCTCTCTGCCCGCCTTCCATCGCCTTGCCTAGCCTTAACCCTAGGCCCTTACAGCCTCGCGGATATCTAGAAAGCTCCAACACCATCCCCCCTTCCCTTGTACCGAAATCTTTCTCCCGACTTCTAGAAAAGGGGGAAGGTGAATTTCAGGCGCCGTTGCCTGAACCAATAAAATATGTTTGCCTTGATCGACGCTAGGTTAAAATCGTAGCTAGGCTACCATTGGATAAACCTAGAGAACCGAGAGGCGGCGCCCCATACAGCCGCCCCGTTTACCCTCCCGAAAATGTCTGTTTTGTTTCGAAATCCCCTTCTCCACTACTGGCTTCTCTTTGGTCTACTTTTCAGGCTACGTATCGAGTCTCTGGAGCCTTACTCTCGCAAGCTCCTTATACTTCTCTCCTTTATATAAAGTTATAGCACCCCCTTCTTACCCCCCATTATATATATAGATATATATATAATATCAACATGTATTAATATTATAGCCTTATACAACAAAATCTATTAGATACTCTTAAAAGTATTATACAGTTCTACATATTTTAGAACTGAATACAGATTCAGTTTGGAGAGATTATTATAAAATATTGAATAGATATTTTTGTAGAGGCATTTTACCAGATTTTTTTTTGTCAACGTTGGAATGGATTATGGGTAAGTTTCTATTTGTATATCCTGCTAATAATGCGAAAGTTTGTGAGATTGGATGTTTGTTTGAACAGATTTGGGTGAAATACCTTAGCAGGGTTTCCACAGATTTTTCATGTCAAAATTCCATGATTTTTCAAGATTTTCTCTGACCGTCTGAATATCATTTTTTTGCCTGAATAATTTTCCTTGTAAATATCCTATATTTCATGATATGAAATTCCTTGACTATGACTATTTTAAAGGACAAGTATACTAACATCATATTTATACCAAAAAACATAAATTTTGTTCCCCTAAAAGAACAAAATTTCGCGCTATCGGCAGTTTATGCAAAGTTACTTGTGACGTAGAAGATAAAAAGCATGTTAACCAATTTTAACTAAACTCGTCTAATTTGCAAAAGAGAAAAATACCCCCCTACCTCGTTAAATTGTGTTTAAAAAGTGCATTTTAAATAAAAACTTGCCCTTTAAGATCCTCTGACTTTCCAGGTATTTCAGATATTGTGGCAACCCTGTTAAGGCATTATACCTGCAGAAGACAATAAACGAGCTAAAAGACACCACCCTTCTTTGAAAACTTCAAGTTATGGATCTTAGGTTAAAAAAGATAGAGAACGTCTGTCACATATTTTGGAAGTAACAGACTAACGTTAAGAAAGATCTATTCTTGACCAATAGCCACAATCTTATTTTTAAAGACGTTGGGATTATAACCCCGAGAGATTGGCACTAAGCTCTCCGTGCATGGCGAAATGAGCAACGCGAGCCACTGGTCAATAATATAATAGGACCCCGCCATTCTATTTAGAAGACCATGAAATATTTAAGCCGATTTTTAAAGAGCGTAGTAGCATCTGGACTTTCGCTAGAATGCTCATTTTATATAGTGGTTCCAGAAACCGAGTTATAAGGGGCACGCTTTTCCAATTTCGATCTGAACGATGTTTTTTATTATTAAATAGCTAGCGGTCTCTTTCTACCTTTTACAGGTGTAGAATCACCATGCAGTTAGTTTCCCCAATCTTATAAAGATAATCTCTTTTGGCATGGCTACTAAAAGATCTAATGTAATATGTATATAGCAAAGGGAGGATGAAACGCGTAAATCGAAGTTGTTTAACCATATCCGTCAGCGTCATGATTCTGACGTATTTCTAACATAGTGATTTTGTGAAGTCGAGGTCAAGCGTGCGCGAGATAGAGTATTCGTTAGGTAAAATTCGTCTCTATCTTTGCCCACAGAATCCGCCTAGTTACTTTGAGTGAAAATGGCTAGTACTCAATCATTCTTAGTAGCTGTATGTATTCCTGTTAATAAATATGCCACTTTCACCTTAGAAATCTAACCCAAATAGAATTATTTAGAAATTATTAGCAAAAACCCTATCATAATTAATATAATTAACCTGACCTCATTAAACTAATCACAAATATAATTTCAAAACCCCATAAAACTTTCATCACTTCTTTCCCAAAATCAGTTCAGTTCTTGAGTTTCATACTCTCTTCGAACAAGTTTAAATATCCTCAAATATAACTTCGGGGGGCGATCTACCAGCTGCGACAGATTTCTACTCAAAGGAGAGACTTAAAGGTGCACTCCAATAAAGGTTTCAGTGGTAGAGTACCGACCACGGGGTGCCTGCTATAGTCCTATTGTCACCCATGCAGTCCAAGGTCCTAAGCCTAAACTACCCGAAAATGTAGAGGCAAAGTTGGTTTTTGTCGGACACCGTACGTGCTGGGGGGGTTAAAATGGAGGGGTACAATTGGGAAGACACAATAGAACGGGGGTTACAAATGAGAGGGGTTAAACGATAATGGGGTAGGCGTGAGTAGCGGCTGTCAACACGTGACCAAAGCGTGCCTCAAATAACCTACACCGTGTCCCAAACGCTCCTCACCTCCTACAACACCACTTGGCTCTAAAAATTTTAAACATCTTCGTAGTGGCTTCGAGTTTCAACAAAATTGAGTGAGTACACTAGAGTGTAGAGTACTCACAATATTTCCTGAAATATGATGAGCGTATCACAACCCTACTTGCAGTATCTTTTTACGCCACGATTGAGTGTCATTTTAAAATGTTTCGTAACTTATTTAAAAGGTCAAAGGGAAACCTCCATGCCGAGCCAAGTTGGGGGTCAAAGTTCATATAATAATAAATTTAACGTACGGGTTGCTTGGTTTCCTTGTTAAAATTCCAAAGACAGGAAAATAGATAATAGGTTCGTACGAAAATGATTTCGATCTGAAATTGGAAAAGGGCGGGGGAGTCGAAATGGAAATAGGGATTGGAAGAGGAGAGAGAAAGAGAGAGAGAGAGAGGGATGGAGATATTGAAATCTCAGAGTGGGAGGATATTGATGCCTTTCAGAGTGTGTGTACGTTAATTGTCAATTTGTAAGTGAAGCGAGAAACTAGAGTTAATCTTTTTAATTAAGAGTACGGTTAAATAGATAAGTTAATAACCTAAAAGAGAAGGAAGATGGAGAAAGGATATAGCCCCCCCTCTCTCTCTCTCTCTCTCTCAACGGAGTATCGGGAGTGGAACGAAAACAGGACGAGCAAGGAGGGTTAGGAATGAGAGGGAGAAAAGATGTTCTAGTAGAGAAATATATCTATTCGACATTTCCTCTAGAGAGACGGATGGGTAGTGCAAAGATGGAGCCTTGAGAAGAAAGGGAAAAAGAAAGGAAGGAAAAAAAGAGAGAAAATTGTTTCTAAAAACAATATTTTTCCTCTTCCCCCCCCCCCTTCTTAAGAGCGAAGTGCGAGAGAATTTAGTTAAATCATCTTAGAATATTGAATTATTATATAATACTTCAGAGACCTGCCTTAACGAAGCCCTCTTTTGCTTGCGTCATCATGTGCCCAACTTTTAAACCACTCTCTCTTCAGATATTAAAGGAATCACTTATCTAAAACGTTCCTCGCTAAACTTTAATGACGTCACACCATCCCTTCTAAGAAAGGGGGGGGGTATCAAGAAGTAATAGATGGAAGAGTGTGACGTAACATTGAAGGTCTGGAGGTTATGACAGGGCACGATTTTCCTCTTTCGTCAAATTAGGGCCATGTTATTTTAGAGACAGAATTAACCCAACAAACAATTCAATATTCCGTGTAAAATTTTATATAAATTCATGATGGAACTTGTACTGTACTCGTAGTAACAGTAAGAAAAATCGAAAACGTAAGTCCCTTTGACGATGGATGGTTGGAAGTATAGAGAGACTTGGAAGCCTAAGGAGAGAGGGGAGATAGAGAGAGAGCTAAAAGACAAAAACAAAGGGACGAGACAGCCAAATTGGCTTACACCCTTCGGACTCTCTGGACGAGTTCCGATTGGCCGTATCGTGTAACCACGCCTTAAACTCCCCCTTTATCACGTCTCTGATTGGTTCATTTGGACAGAAAAGAAACGGATCCCGACTTACGCGAGGAGGAGTTTGAGAAAACGAATCGATAAAACTATTCCCTAGATAACAAACCTCTCTCTCTCTCTCTTTGAGCCGACGAGAGAGAGAATATAGAGAGGAAGGAGGATGCGAGAGAGAGAGAGGGAAAGAGAGAAAGAGTATGTAGTGCAGGGGATGTTCTGCTGGACCGGAAAACGGAACATCAAAGTGCGAAGACTTTAATCCCATAGAAGGAAAGAGAAGAGAGAGAGAGAGAGAGAGAGAGAGAGAGAGAGAGAGAGAGAGAGAGAGAGGGATGAGGTTGGGAGGATGAAGAGCAACTAGGGATTCTAGGAGACTGGAAGAGGAGGAGAGGAGTACTGTATAGAGAAGAGAAAGAGTGTAAGAATACGTCCCAGGGGCACGACGAATTACCGGGTACATCATGGGCAGATGGGCCTAATGCACAAATTGGAGTATATATATATATCGATATATATTACTCTCGTCTTAGTCCTTGTTTGTTCTCCTCTACTTTCTCCTTTGAAACAAAGGAAAGATGTACATTCTCTGTTTTGTCAAAATTTAACTGAATTTTCTATCAATGATGAGAAATTTTACAATATTTTTTATATTACGAGATTTCTTTGACTATATATAGCCTAAAAATTATTGTTAAGAAGTTTTAGTCGTTCTTTGTCTATTTGTCTTATCTAAGTTTAGAAAATATGAAAATTAAAGGTTATGGTTCGTACAATTTCTGGTAAACCCGATTAAACTGACATTTCCAGGTTTTTTCCCTGATATTTCCGGGTGCATGGTTTTTAGTTGAAGCTACCTTTAAAGGGCAACGTTACTCAACCTCACAAGTTTCCCTGAATTTTGCTTCCTCGAGTTTTACCTGAATTTTTATTCGTATACAATTTATTTCACTGAAATTTCCAGCAGGGTTTATACAACTTTTGGAAAACAAATTTCCCTGAGATTTCTAGGTTTTTCCCGTATATGGAGCCAATGTTAACGAAGGAAGGGAGGGGGGGGGGCAAATAGGACTATTACATAGTCAAAGGACATCGCCATATCTCTAGTAGAACTAGAGTTCTGAGCCTCCACAGTTTAATGTAATGTTAATCCTATGGAGGGGATGTTTATGAACATTTTGCTTAATTACTCGACCCCCGATTGACGCAAATTTCCCTGATTTCCCTGAATTTTCCTAAAAATTCCAAATTTCCCTGAGGTTTATGTCAAATATTTATTTCCCTGATTTTACCAGGTTTTCCAGGTTTGTATGAACCCTGTTCCAGGATCTCCAGGTTTGTAGGAACCCTGTTAATAGTTAGTGCTGGTCAAAGATGCGAGATGCACTCAGCTCTGCATCAGGGTTCATACAACATTTGGAAAACAAATTTCCCTGAGATTTCCAGGTTTTTCCCCACATACTTCCCTGAAGTTACGAGCCTTAAAGTTTAGGGTAACGCTATTCCTATGAAGGGGGTTGCTTGTTTATGTTTTCCTAAATTACCCCGCCCCTGTTTGTCGTAGCCCTAAGTTTTTAGTATGGTTGGATGGGGGACAAATTGGACTATAACATGCTCAAAGGAAATCC
The DNA here is from genome assembly GCF_054372755.1 of Phalangium opilio. NCBI lineage: Eukaryota > Metazoa > Arthropoda > Arachnida > Opiliones > Phalangiidae > Phalangium > Phalangium opilio. Next base: position 3,463,005 of record NW_028324156.1, read on the forward strand.
CCGTATCTCTAGTAGAACTAGAGTTACGAGCCTCCAAATTTATTGTTAAAAATGAAAAGTAACCTAATAACAATAAGTGAGACACTAACATAAGTTGACGAAGATATTGACGTAGCCTCAAGTTTAAAGTACCCTTGTATGGGGAGCGAAAAGGGCTATAACATATTCAAAGGAGATCCCCGTATCTCTAATAGAACAAGAGTTAAGGGTCTTCAAAGTGCAGTGTTAAAAATCATAAGTAACATAATAACAATAAGTGAGACGATACCATAAGTTGAACGTTTTCCTTAATTACTTGGCTCCTGTTTGTCGTCGCCACACGTTTTTAGTATCATTGGATGGGGAACAAATTGGACTATAACATACTCAAAGGACATCCCCGTATCTCTAGTAGAACCTGAGTTATGGCATTTTTTTGAACATTTCGCTTAATTACTCGGCCCATGCTTGTCGTAGCCCTAAGTTTATGGTATGGTTGGATGGGCGGACAAATTGGACTATAACACACTCAAAGGACATCCCTGTATCTCTAGTAGAACCAGAGGGTAAACGAGTGCGACACAGCGTGGGTTAGCTAAACGAGTGCGACACAGGGTGGGTTAGCTAAACGAGTGCGACACAGGGTGGGTTAGCTAAACGAGTGCGACACAGGGTGGGTTAGCTAAACGAGTGCGACACAGCGTGGGTTAGCTAAACGAGTGCGACACAGGGTGGGTTAGCTAAACGAGTGCGACACAGGGTGGGTTAGCTAAACGAGTGCGACACAGGGTGGGTTAGCTAAACGAGTGCGACACAGGGTGGGTTAGCTAAACGAGTGCGACACAGGGTGGGTTAGCTAAACGAGTGCGACACAGGGTGGGTTAGCTAAACGAGTGCGACACAGGGTGGGTTAGCTAGAGTGCGACACAGGGTGGGTTAGCTAAACGAGTGCGACACAGGGTGGGTTAGCTAAACGAGTGCGACACAGGGTGGGTTAGCTAAACGAGTGCGACACAGGGTGGGTTAGCTAAACGAGTGCGACAGGGTGGGTTAGCTAAACGAGAGAGCCATGTTTGTCGTAGCCCTAAGCCTTTAGTATGGTTGGATGGGGGGGGGGCAAATAGGACTATAACATACTCAAAGGACATCCCCGTATCTCTAGTAGAACCAGAGTTACGAGCCTCCAAAGTATAGTGTAATGTTAATCCTATGGAGGGTATGTTCACGAACATTTTGCTTAATTACTCGGCCCCTGTTTGACGCAAATTTACCTGATTTCCCTGAATTTTACTAGAAATTCGTAATTTCCCTGAATTTTCCCTGAGGTTTTTTTCAACTATTTATTTCCCTGATTTTTCCAGGTTTTCCAGGTTTCTATGAACCCTGTGCATTTACCCCTTCAGTTAATCTTCATTAGGGGAAAAAACCTCGCTGCTTCAAACCCGCGTTTAACTAAAATAACAGCTACAAACGGATATTTAATTTTCAATTATTTTTAATTATTTCTGTTAATTTCCTCATTTTTTTTTCTTAAGTAAAACAGGTTTTTCTCTAAACTTTTCTTTGCAAAATACAAGCTGACATCTTTTTTTTACAGCTATGCGAGTTACATTTTACATAACAAGACTTTTTAAAAGTAACATAAACCTAAAAAAAAAAAAATTCAAGGAAAAATAATTAAAATTTTAATTTTGTCTATTAACTATTTACGAGTTATTTCTTAGTTATTTTTATAATAACACACCATTTTTTTTCCTTTATATATTTCGTTTTATAATCAACAAAGACCAAACAATAGAACATTTAAGCTACAATTTTTAAAACGTAAAAATCATGACTCAATATGTTTATTTAGATAGATGTTTTTGTTTATAATTTATAATACAACGAAATTTTTATTTATTTCTTTGTTGTATTTTTTTTTTTTTTTTTTTTTTATAAGGAGTGTTAATTGTTATTTTAACTTTGTATCGAATTCCACTTCGTTTAAATGACTAGAGTGGGACGCATTTCGATTGTTTGTTTAATAATATTTAAATATTGTTTACGAACCATCGAATATATGTACTATATTATTATGACTTAAGACAAACAGCGTACCGGTACATATAGCGTGGAAAAAAAAAATAGTAATAATTCAACAATAATTGTTTACTTTTTTTGACCAAACTTTCTTTTTACTTTCAGGTTCAGTTCAATTCTTATCCACGCGTTAAATAGGCTTAACAAAGATGGTAGGACTTCATAAATTTTCACCAAGCCTTTGCTTCTACATTAGGCTTAAGTTACTAATCGTAGAAGCAGACGACATACTGATACCATCACAAATCACAAAAGTGGTAGAAATTCATAATTTGGGCTAAACCTTTGCTTCTACATTAGGCTTAAGTTACTAATCGTAGAAGCAGACGACAAAGATGGTAGAACAGAACTTCATAAGCAACAATTAAGCCTTTGCTTCTTAATTAGGCTTAAGTCACTAATCGTAGAAGCAGACAACATACTGCTACCATCTTGTTGACGAAAAAGGGGACTAATAATTCAGTTCTGACTATTTTAAAGCAAAATACTTCTATATCATCCTAAATTAAACGTCTAAACTTTTAAATTAAATTTAATTTAATTTAACTAAAAAAGGACCAGAAATTGAACCGAGTAAATTAGGCGCAAAAACATATACTGGAATATTTAGTTATACATATATATAACACCTACAATTTTCTTATAATTGGGTAGTTGTCATTATATTTTGTAATTAATTTTTGGTAATTATTCTTTAAAGTCTAGTTCTCGATTAAAATTAAATTAAATTAAATTAATTAAAAACCCAATAATTTAATTCTATAAACCCCAGAAAAACTGGTGTTAAATAATTTTTCTGGATTCAATTTAAAACTAAAATAAAAACCGGGTTGGTTTATCTTTTATAAGAAATTCTGTTTAAAAAAAAATTATCATAAATTACGCGTAATCCTAAATTGTAAAATTATTTACAATGTTTCTTGTGTTTGCAAAGATGCATCCTACTGTTTCTGACTATTTATAAAGTGTATTCGGAAGTAACTTGAAAGATTTATATAACTTTCATTTGTTACTTCTAAATTGCAATTAAATTAATATTTCTATAACCTTTGGGGTCTAGTCACGTGGCTGGGTTAACTGTACGAGAGATATTTTATAAGGTAAGAGTATGTAATTATTTTGCTTTTTGAGTATCTCCGAAAATTGTTGGTTTTCTTCAAAATTGTCAGGGAGTCATGTCTTAAAATAGAAGGAAGGAATCAAATTCGCTAAAATATATCGGTGTCTCGTTGGCTCTCTATACCTAAGATAAAACACGGGAATTTCATTGGTTCTCTAAAGCCAAACGATGATGATTGCACAGGACAGGCTGAGAAATAAGGCGGTGGTCCTTTAAAAATTCGATTGGGGGTCTACTGGCCTTGTGTCCACTACATTAATTGAAGCCCTTCCAAGGTTAACCATTTTAAGTCGCCAATTTAAATAAAATTAAATGGGTCATATGCCCACTTTAAAAAAAAAACCACATTTCTCAGCCTGGCGCACGAGGCACAATATCTTCCGATTCCCTTCCCCCTCTCTAGAATAAACGGTCTATCACGTCGCGACCTAACGATTTTATTCCTTCCTTCTATTTCAATATATATCTCCCTGATTTTTATCATTTTTTGTGCAATTATAATAATTTTAGTTTGATTTTGTGTGGAATGTGGGTGTATAAATTCTGTTATATTAATTAGTACGCGATGTTTATCCGCTTTTAATTACTTTATTTAGTTTCTAGTGAAAATATTGCTGGACCCGGAAATTTTTATTTTGGTTCATTTATTTATTTATTAAATTCTAATTTGATATTTACGTAATTTTTTTTTGTGACACTTGAATTCTCATTTTTAATTTTTATTATCTAACGGTTGGCACTTTTATATTATTTTCTCATTTCTTCGGGTTCTATTTAATCCACGACGGGTTTTTAACTTTATTATAATTGCACATTAATTTATTTATTTATTTATAAAAAAGGTCTCTTGAATTGCAAATATCGTTTTTTTCTCCTTGACTATTTTTAGGTGTTTATTCTGGCTGAATATTTCACGTATATATTTATATAAACAATTGCACCAACAACATCATATTAAAATAATTTTGCAATTTATCATTTTAGCAATAGACAGCAAAATTTTCACTAAAGGGTGTAACCAAACAATTCCTTCTCGTTTGATTATATTTAATTTAATTGCCTACTGTTTATATTATTGAGTTGGCAAAATAGTTTTCAGACTAGGATGATTAATACCAGATTTACCCTAGAGGCGAGGCTACAAAGCGCAATACCAAGTAGTCAGGCCTCCTGGTGTAAAATGGTATCAAACCTCCTAGTCAGAAAACCATGTATACATGTACATCCTTTAGTGAAAAACACGTTTAATTTCTAGGTTCAGAGAGCCTCCCAAATAGAAAACGACAGAAGTTGATAACCAGAAGTAATAAACTACGTTTCAATTAAATAGAACCTTCAAGACAGGGCCGGCCTTAAAGATTTGGAGGCCCTGAGCCAAAAGCCAGAATGGTGGCCTCCCAACCGCGAGAAAAAATTTTTAGATCACTTTTATAATTTTTTAATATGAGCAGTGAAAGGACGTTTAGTATTATTTAGTGAAACGTGAAAATAGTATCTTAAGTACAATTACATTACATAAAATCTATTTTACGAGCTTTTATATTCGCGAAGTCTTTGATCATTTCGGAATAGTCCAATAAAGATGCAGTATCTCTTTCAATTGAGATTAAAGCTAAACTGTTCAAGCGTTCCTGGGTCATCGTTGAACGTAAATAGGTTTTTATTAATTTCAGTTTTGAGAAACTTCTTTCGCCGGATGCAACAGTAATAGGAATAGTCAATAAAATTCGCAATGCCACTGAAACATTCGGAAATGTATCCACCAGCTTGTTTTCATAAATAAAATTTAGACCCTCAAGAGCCTTGGTTTTTGATGGAATCAGATTGGTGAACATTTTTAACTCGTTGCAAAGATCATCAGGATCAATATCTCCAGAGCCAGCCTCATCGGTTAAAATGGAATTTAATTTTTGGCAGAGTACCATAAGTTCTTCTGTACTCATTTGTTTCATCTTGTCGAAATCATAAAGAAACCCGAAATTCGTAGCGTGGCTTTTCATTTGATTGAATCTCTCTGTTATTGACATTAGGGCTTGGTCTAAGAGAACTTTAAAAAACTCAATGCGAAATTTTTCTTTCGGATCCGTTATTGGCTCATCTTCATGTTCATAATCAAATAGCCTTTTCTTTTTTCTTCTTCGGACATTTGAAGCTTTTGGAAAAATGATTTCATCCTGATTCATTTCCAGTTTTTCAGCCAATTCCCGAGCTGAATTTTGGGCGCGTTCAAAGCCATTAGCTTCGTATTCTTGTAGAAAAGAGACCGTCGTTTCCAATGATTGTAAAGCAACATCAAATTGCGTGTTATCAGTGTGCATTATTTTACTCGTGATGTTAACTTGCAATAGGAGATCGTGCCAAATCACTAACGATATTAAAAAACGGGAAACACTTGATTTGTCCCGCCAAAGATGACGCTTCGGTTCTTGCTTTAGGATCATTCGCATTTTCTGATACTTCGATCAGTGCGTCATAAACTTCGCCTATTTGAAAGCGAATTGCTCGAACACTGTCTATTCGACATTCCCATCTTGTCTCAGATAGTTAACTGGGTGACATGTTTTTTTAAGATTTCCCATCTCTGTGTTGAGGCTGCAAAAAGTAAGTATATCTGATGCAAAATTCCAAAGAGTGTTATTGCTCTAGTTGACGATTTCGCCATATCTCCTAGCAATAAATTTAGGCTATGGCATCCGCAAGGCACGAAAAAGGCTTTCGGATTTATATCTAGTATTCGCTTCTGAACACCCATATTGCACCCCTTCATGTTGGCACCATTATCGTATCCTTGGCCACGACAATCGGCTATTTTTAATTTAAATTCATCTAACTTCGTCAGGCAAACTTCAGTTAAATTTAGACCAGTACTACTATCAACTGACAGATAACCCAAAAAATATTCTACCACTTGCACTGGCAACGAATTAACATTGACTATTCGTAGAATCAAGGTCATTTGTTCTTGGTGACTGATGTCTGGAGTACAATCCAAGATGATAGAAAAATATTTTGAATCTCGAATATTGCACAAAATTCTTTGTAAAATCTTTGCTCCCATTAATTCGATTATCTCGTTCTGAATTCTTTTTCCTAAATAATGGTCGTGAATTTCCTCATTTTTAATGCGCCGTAAATGTTCTTGCATCACAGGGTCGTACTTTCCAAGTAATTCGATCAACCCCAAAAAGTTTCCATTATTTGGCTCGTAAAGCCGATCGCAGCTTCCTCGAAATGCTAAATTCCTTTGAGAAAGAAATTCCACTACGGAAATTATTCGTTGTAGCACATTATTCCAATGCAGTTGCTCATTGTTCATTATGTCATGCGTTTTTTTGTCTATTGTTGATGTAGTCTTCAAGCGTTTTTTCAATTCAAACCACATTTTCATTCCATCGACGTGTTTTGCAGATTTTTCATGTTCGCTTAAAATACTCGACATATGCTTCCAGTCGTTATTTCCATCGGTTGTAAGCTTAATTTTGGAATCAGAAAATAACTTACACGAAAAACAAAACGCCGCATTCTTACTAACTGAATAAACTAGCCATTGACGAGATGCAATTTCGCCATTTTTAAGCTTCCTTTCAAAAAATTCATTGGAAAAACGGCGGTGTCTTCCATGATCAGATTTTCTATCTTTAGGATATTTATATTGACTACTTGGTCGAAATGGGCCCTTTTCAACAATAAATACACGCTGTTGTTCATTCATTGACACGGGCCATAAACCAGGATCATTGGCATCAATTGCTCCTTCAAATGGTGAAATTGTCACCTTAGTTTCATCATCTGCACTGCTATGATTGGACTTGGATTCTTGTGACTGATTGATAGCGCGTGAATGGCTTGATAGATTATCGCGAATTTCATTTTCCTGAATTTGGTAACTAGTACTAGGCGCTGATTTCACTGAAACAGGATCGAAATCTGATTCTTCGGAACTCAAATTTGATTCGTCCGTAACCGATGGCGTAGCAGCTTTTCTTTTCTTCACAAATGCTAACAAAGCGCCTTTTTGAGATTCCAAAAATTTTTCTTCTTTAGATTTCTTTTTCCGTTTAGCAGCGCCTGATTCTTGATTCGGGCGAAATCGCTTGGACATATTTTATGTTTTTCTTGTAATTTATTTATTAAACATAACTTGCTATAAAAAGTTTAATAGAAATTGGCAAACAAAGGAGGGTTAAGAAGACTGTACGAAAGACTACTGTGAAACTGAAACTAAAACTAAAAAACCCGCGCTTGCGCGGTAGCTGGAATTCGTCGGGAGACGGAAAGCCGTTTAGAAACTCCTACCCCCAGTCCTGTTTTTTCTTCGCATTTCACATAGTGCCCCTTTCTTTACCAAATAGCTAAGTTTCCTTCCCAGGCACGCTAGCAGCAAAGAGGCTAGCGCTGCGGCTCCCGGGAATTTTTAAATGCTGCATGTGTGTAGAGTCGCTTTAAAAAGCTTTTGTTGACAAAGCTGTAGCTTCTGCTCTTTTTATTTTTACCCTAGAGTTAGAACTTGGAGCTCTGCCCTTCCACGTAGAATAAAAAATGTAAAATATTCTAATCTATATATCCCTTTCTGAAGATAATTACTATAACACATGAACTCAAGTGGCGGCCCCTGTCAGGTGGTGGCCCCGGGCCTTGGCCCTGTTGGCCCAGCCCTAAGGCCGGCCCTGTTCAAGATGTTCTTTAGGGACAAACCACACTTATATCTTGGTGTGACGTACAAAATGGTTTATATTCACTTTAAAGGGGAAATTTATAAATCCCGAATATTATTATCATTGTTTAAAGGGGGCGTGTTCTTGTACGGGTACCAAGATCCAAAAATTTCCCGCGTATTTTAGGCGCTAGTCAGCGTGCGACCTATCACGTGGACATCCCTTTAACGAAGCCCCGTATTGTAGGGGCTATCCATAAAAGTTCTCGAGTTATTAGGATTTTTTATAGGGGTCATCCATAAAAGATCTCCAGTTATTATGATTTTTTATAGGGGTCATCCATAAAAGATCTCGAGTTATTATGATTTTTTTTATAGGGGTCATCCATAAAAGTTCTTGAGTTATCGGATTTTAACAGGGGTCATCCATAAAAGATCTCGAGTTAAGTGGATTTTTATAGGGGTCATCAATAAAAGTTCTCGAGTTATTAGGATTTTTATAGGGGTCATCAATAAAAGTTCTCGAGTTATTAGGATTTTTATAGGGGTCATCAATAAAAGTTCTCGAGTTATTAGGATTTTTATAGGGGTCATCAATAAAAGTTCTCGAGTTATTAGGATTTTAATACGGAGAGGGCAAACGCCCTCTCCCTATAGGGGTCATCCATAAAAAATCTCGAGTTATCAGGATTTTAACAGGGATCATCCATAAAAGATCTCGAGTTATCAGGATTTTAACAGGGATCATCCATAAAAGATCTCGAGTTATCAGGATTTTTATATGGGTCATCCATAAAAGATCTCGAGTTAAGTGGATTTTTATAGGGGCCATCCATAAAAGATCTCGAGTTGAGTGGATTTTTATAGGGGCCATCCATAAAAGATCTCGAGTTGAGTGGATTTTTATAGGGGCCATCCATAAAAGATCTCGAGTTGAGTGGATATTTATAGGGGTCATTCATAAATTTTCAATTTTTTTCATTAGTTTTAGTTCTCGAATTAGTGGAATTTTACGGAGGGGGGTTGTCCATTATGAATTCCCTAACATCGAAAGTTTATCTTAGTGGTCATCCCTAAAGTTAGCCAGAGAAAGCACTAGAGAAAGGGACTAGCCGGAGCTGTTGGGATGAAAGGGGTCAAACTGTTGGTTAGCATTTTGTTACCTCACACCGCGACGGTGGCGTCATTCCTTATGGCCAAAGAACTTGGTGTGTCCCCCCCCCCAAGAACCAAGGTCGGACTTCACCCCAACATCTCGGGTGGGCCCCTTTATTTAAACTTTATCTAGGTTGAAGCCTAAATCAATTTATAACGCGAACACAACGAAGAAGTGATATCTAGTTTATTAGGGAGAAGGTAAAAGATGCCTAAGTATTCGCGCGCCATAGTCCCAGTCCCCCTTTCAAAATACAAGGGGAGACGTAAAAGGAGTCCGGGCTATTTCGCCTCTTATCAGTCGGAAAATACAAGTAATTTTCCTCATTCGCGTCGCGCTGACGTGAGTTTTCAAGAACCAATGAGATGCTGGTTGTAAATAATTTAGAGGGGGGAGTAACTCCGGACAGGCTACGTTTGGACTGGAGATAAAGCTGGATTATAAATGTGGGGCGAATTTATACCTTCTCTCTAATAAACTAGATATCACTTCTTGACACAACCCTTTTAGTTACCAATTTCTGTCGGTCTATTAAGACATTAGGGGTAGCGTTACAAGATAAAAAACATTCAATTTGAAACACCGTTTTTGACTAAAGACTAGTTTGTTTTACAACGCGGCTGTTAACTAATTATAGGCCTAAACAATTTGAAGCTATTTTATTTTCAAGCGTAAAAACTTGGGTTCAAAAAGCATGAAAAGACCCCGAAAAGTATCTTTTGCTAAGATTAAATTACCGTAGTTACGTTTTATTATATCCTTAATTTGCCGAGAAGCGTAAAAATTTAGAAGGGATACACTTACAAAAATTTAGTTCCGACACGTTTATAAAGAGTGTTTGCTAACTGTAAATTTGTTTACTTTTTTTTTCAACATGGTATAAATAGCCAAATAGTTAATTTGTGTTTTTTTTTTTAAATTTATTTTGGTTTAAACCCCCAAGATTTGACCCACCCATTCTCATCATCTTTTCCTAAAGACCTGCGTGCACCAATCAAAGGCCCCTTAATTTATTTTTTTTTTAGTTTTTGTTAACTCACCAAAAAAATGTTCGTAAGCTCTCACTCATCTTCTTGTTGGTTTGTTTGTTTGTTTCTTTCTTTGTTTTAAAGGAAACGCAAAAAATAAAGAAAGGCCAGATGGACTCACTAAAAACATCCTCTACGCAATGTGATCAGGGTGATGGTAAAGTGCCACGGGAAAAGATCGAATGTGAGTTTGCCATTGGGACGACAACTGGAAGAATTTAACCCCCGTCCATTCCATCCCGTCAATCACCACTGAAATAAACAATTAAAACCGAATTAATTATCTCTTAGAAAAGGCAAAATTGAGCGCCGCTTTTGTCTTTCAAGAATGTCCCGACTCCCGCAATTTTGAGCTGGGGGAGGGGGAGATAATATGTGCCCCTTAAGCCCGGAGGGGGGAAGGAACAGCAAATGTTGCTGCGGGGAAGGGGGGAATAGTTTCAACTCAATGCACCCCCTTAAGCCGGGGGGGGAAGATTTAACTCAATAATGCGCCCCCTTAAGCCGGGGGGGGGAAGATTTAACTAAATAATGCGCTCCCTTAAGCCGAGGGGGGGAAGGTTTAACTAAATAATGCGCCCCCTTAAGCCGAGGGGGGGGGGAAACAGTTCAACACTCAATGTGCCCCCCTTAAGCCGGGGGGGGAAATAGTTTAATACTCAATGCGCCCCCTTAAGCCGGGGAATAGTTTAACACTGAATGCGCCACCTTAAGCCAGGGGGGGGAGGGAATAGTTTAACACTGAATGCGCCAACTTAAGCCGGGGGGGGGGGAATAGTTTAACACTGAATGCGTCACCTTAAGCCGGGGGGGGGGAGAATAGTTTAACACTGAATGCGCCACCTTAAGCCGGGGGGGGGGGAGAATAGTTTAACACTGAATGCGCCACCTTAAGCCGGGGGGGGGGGAATAGTTTAACACTGAATGCGCCCCATTAAGACGGGGGGGGGAAAGGAACAGCAAATGTTGATGCGGGGAAGGGGGGAATAATTTAACTCAATGCGCCCCAACAAGAATTGCGCCTGGGGGGGGGCGTGATCGGCCACCCGCCATTTTTTTTTTTTTTTTTTTGCCATAGCTACCTCGATTACGTCCGTAAACTAGTTGAGGGAACTACAGGGGGCACAACTTCAAAATTGACAGCGTCTATGCCCTATTCTTTATGGTTTTACTTCCCTGAATTTTTAGTCATCCCTGATATTTCAAGGTTTTGTATAAACCCTGTTTATTATCCCTAGCCGATTTAAATTTTACAAACGCTCTATTTCAACTCCAAACTTAAAATATTCATCCTTGCTCTTAGTTTTCACACTTTATAATACCAGGGAGCCATAACTTAAAAAAATAAAAGGAAGGAATAAGGGGGGGGGAGTGCTTACCTTTTATGGGTGTTTGAGGATTTTTACAGGAGCATATCAATCGATTAATGCCTTCAACAATTTGATAACGACTCTCCAATTCCTTATCTTTCTCCTTCTTCTTGCCCAAACGCATAACTATTATTAAAAAAAAAAAAAATAACACCACCACCATGAATTTAACTATTAATAATAAATTAATAAAAATAATTTTAAAAAATCGTGCTCTAATAAAAATCTATGGGAAATTAATGAAAATACTGTAAAAGTTACGTCTACATAAAATGGCAAAAAATATAGAGGGAAGGGCATAAAATAAATAAATAAATTTAAAATTAATCCTAAATAATACCAAGAAGTGATATCTAGTTTATTAGGGAGAAGGTATAAGATGCCTAAGTATTCGCGCGCCATAGTCCCAGTCCCCCTTTCAAAATACAAGGGGGGACGTAAAAGGAGGTTGGGCTACTTCGCCTCTCCTCAGTCGGAAAATACAAGTAAATTTCGTCATTCGCGTCGCGCTGACGTGAGTTTTCAAGAACCAATGAGATGCTGGATGTTGTAATTTAGAGGCGGGGATTAACTCCGGACCTACGTAACGTTTGGACTGGAGATAAAGCTGGAAATGTGGGGCGAATTTATTCCTTCTCCCTAATAAACTAGATATCACTTCTTGATAATACCAAAAATCAAATCAAACCAAATTAAAATATAATTCTACGAGACTGACATGAAACAGAGAGAGAGAGTGCATTTGCTTTTTAGAATGGACCTACATACTGTGATTTTCTATATTGATGAACGTACTTTTCTGCTTTTTCTCTTTAGTTATGTAACTAAAAGTCAATGTAGAAGAGAGAGTGTCATTTCCATTTGGTAACCTAGTGACTTGTAGCGTTCTGAAAGTGGTTTTCAACGTAAACTTGGATGTTTCCGGTTTTTTGCTCGGATCCACCTTGGTCGTTAAAGTCCAATATTCAACCTGTAGATCCATCAGTTCACTGTGGGGGCTCGCTGTGATATTGTTCCCCCTTTAAAAAACGCAATAATCGGTTTAAATTCATGGGTTTAGAGCAACAGGGTTAAAACGAAATTTTCAGATTCAAATTCCCCAGTTTTCCCCGACATTTCCGAGTTTTCCCCGACATTTCCGAGTTTTACGCGACGCCTCCGAGTTATTCCCGACGTCTCCGAGTTTTACGCGACGTCTCCGAGTTATTCCCGACGTCTCCGAGTTATTCCCGACGTTCCCGAGTTTTACCCGACGTTCCCGAGTTTTACCCGACGTCTCCGAGTTATTCCCGACGTCTCCGAGTTATTCCCGACGTCTCCGAGTTATTCCCGACGTCTCCGAGTTATTCCCGACGTCTCCGAGTTATTCCCGACGTCTCCGAGTTATTCCCGACGTCTCCGAGTTTTACCCGACGTTCCCGAGTTTTACCCGACGTTCCCGAGTTTTACCCGACGTTCCCGAGTTTTACCCGACGTCTCCGAGTTTTCCCCGACGTTCCCGAGTTTTACCCGACGTTCCCGAGTTTTACCCGACGTTCCCGAGTTTTACCCGACGTTCCCGAGTTTTACCCGACGTTCCCGAGTTTTACCCGACGTTCCCGAGTTTTACCCGACGTTCCCGAGTTTTACCCGACGTTCCCGAGTATTCCCCGACGTCTCCGAGTATTCCCCGACGTCTCCGAGTTTTACCCGACGTCTCCGAGTTTTACCCGACGTTCCCGAGTTTTACCCGACGTTCCCGAGTTTTACCCGACGTTCCCGAGTATTCCCCGACGTCTCCGAGTATTCCCCGACGTTCCCGAGTATTCCCCGACGCCTCCGAGTTTTACCCGACGTCTCCGAGTTTTACCCGACGCCTCCGAGTTTTACCCGACGTCTCCGAGTTTTCCCCGACGCCTCCGAGTTTTACCCGACGTCTCCGAGTTTTCCCCGACGCCTCCGAGTTTTAACCGACGTTTCAGAGTTTTTCCCGACGTCTCCGAGTTTTACGCGACGTCTCCGAGTTATTCCCGACGTCTCCGAGTTATTCCCGACGTCTCCGAGTTATTCCCGACGTCTCCGAGTTTTCCCCGACGTTCCCGAGTTTTACCCGACGTTCCCGAGTTTTACCCGACGTCTCCGAGTATTCCCCGACGCCTCCGAGTTTTCCGCGACGCCTCCGAGTTTTACCCGACGTCTCCGAGTTTTCCCCGATGCTTCCGAGTTTTCCCCCGACGTTTCCCATTTTCCCCCGACGCCTCCCATTTTTCCCCGACTTGTTGCAACCCAAAGTATGATCACAGTAAAGAATTAAAATTACCCGCTTGGTAGTAGAGAGCTTGTAATGCTTGGGGAACTTGGAGGAGTTATATTTTCTCGAGGTACTTTATCAACGGGTGTACTGGAAGGCGGTGAACTTCCTGGTACAACCAAATTAACACCTGTGTCATCATCTACTGATTGAGTCTGTGTCCCACCTTCCATCACACCGACTTTCACATCCTTCATAAAGACATTGAAAAAAAAACGAAATGCGATAAATTTCATTTGTACTTCATCGTAATTTCCATCGTTACCAAATTACTTACACTTATGAAAGGAACAAATACTTGCGTTGACTCATCATCGGAACTTTTCTCTTTGTAAGTAACCATGGCTTCCGCCACGGGTAATTGGAAAACTGTCGTGGCATTAACGAAGTAATTCATAATGCGGTTAATTATTTCTTGCACTTCAACCGTCAAAACGGATTCCCCCAGCCTTTCTAGAAGATCCTTCCAAGTGGAATCACCAAAAGAAAGGCCATACGTGTTGTCCACTTTCCCCAAGTATTTGGACACCAAACTGGGCCCTAAATTATTAAATAACAATTAGCGTAGCTTATTCCTGATCAGCGCCACCTACCCATAGCGGCGACTTCGAGAACTACTGTAATCCGCGAGCCAATCAGATGTCGCCAAAATCTGGTGACGTCACTGACGGGCACTCTAGGGGGGGGGGGTCTTACCAAAAATGACGTCACCAGATTTTAGCGACATCTGGTTGGCTTGACGATTACAGTAGTTCTCAAAGTCGCCGCTATGGGTAGGTGGCGCTGATCAGGAATAAGCTACGCTAATTAAAGACGACCCAATAAATAATCAAAAAGAATTTAGTTTACCTAAAGGCACTATGTGAAACCTTATATACGTCTGCCATTCGGGTGGCTTGCTTGAAAAATGGTCAACGTATAACTTGAGTACCAGATGAACAAAGTTATCTTGTCCTAAGACTCCAATTCGTATTGTAGGGGGTGCACGATTGTTGCAGTTACAACTGAAAAGAGAACAAGTCAATATATTATTAAAGAAAGAGTCAGTTACGTCAAATAAAAAGAAAAATCCTTACAATTTCTGTATTTTGGTAACGAGAGAGGTGATACAAGCTCGGAGATCTGAAAGTGTATGAGTGGCCACTACCCATTGTTGTTTATCTTGCAAGCTTTGAGCTAGAGTTTGACCAACAATATCTATTGCACTGACTAGGAAAAAATGATCAGGGATAGAGTCGTCAACGGGAAATATCCTGGCTAATTGATCAACCACAGCTTTCCTTGGCTAGAAACAAAAACGTAACTTGATCGTATCAACTTACAAAGTCATCATAAATAACTAAACCATGGATAAAGAATGCGCGTGCGGAAATTTGTTTTCACCCTGCAGGATAGGCAACTCCCTATCTCGAACGACAGCTTATTCCGTATATACTCTGTTACAACATCGGTTGTCAGCACGCGCAAAGCTAGGTCTCTATGTAATCTAGCGTTATGCGTGCTGACAAGAGACAAAAAACTTCAGGATCTTCAGGATTTAAAATCAGTTTAAAATATCCTGAAGTTTTTTGTCTCTTGTCAGCACGCGCAAGGCTAGATTACATAGAGACCTAGCTTTACGCGTGCTGACAACCGACGCTGTAACAGAGTGTATACAGAATATTCTGTCGCTCGAGATAGGGAGTTGCCGATCCTGTAGAGTGAAAACAAATTTCCTCACGCAATGCGCATCCTTCATCCATGACTTAACTATTACTTACACTCATTTCCACCGAATCTTTATAGTCTTTATAAGAGTTTGTCCTTTCAACTGAAGCTTTTTCTTTTCCTTCTTTCATACTCGAAGACCTTTTCTCTTTAGAGGAAGAAACGTGCCGGTCCCTGTTGAAAAGTTTGGGTTTTCTTTCGTTCCCTCCAGTTGACAGAGTGTGCGAAAGAGTTTTCTTTTCATCAAGTCCAGTTTTAGGGGGCGTTTCGTTTAATAAATTATTGGATTCCCCATATTCCTGATCAGTTCCAGTATCTCCCATCCCATCGGAGTCTGTTCTCTTCAAACTTTCATCGCTAAATTTTTCAACATTGGCCTTGAAAATAATAAATAAAGAAACATGAACATGAAAATTGATTAATTAGTGATTAATTAATTACTTTCTCCGCTTCAGGATCAATAAGAGTAGTTGTGCTGAAGAACGGCCTCAGACTAGGTTTGGGAGTTGAAGTTATACTGACGTCATCAACTTCGGGTCCCGAATCAGTTAAATCATCCATGTCATCAAAGAGTAGGTCCTCAATTTCTTGAGGGTTTTGAGATATAAGCTCGTGCTCCAAATCTTCTTGATACTAAAAAAAAATGGTTTTAACACGTAACGTTAAATTCCGTGTTAAAATGGGCTCTAAAACACTGAACACGTAAAAAAATAAGAGTGGACAAAAAAATAGCTTAGAAGACAAAGAAAGCTGGATTTTGCAGCGAAACATTAAACGTACTTCCGCTTCTGGAACCCTAAATTTCTTAAGCAGGGCAATGAACTTCTGCTTGATATTCCTCTATAAAAAATACAAAGACAAAAGAAATAATCAACGGAGGAACTCTGCAATACATTGGAGACATGTTTTTTTATATATATAAACAAATTTATCACACAAAAGCTAGGAATTAGAAAAAACAATAACATAGAATAGAATAGAAACTTTTTTGTTTAAAGCGCGTAAACACGTTTAACAATGATTAAAATCATAACTATGGCCTAAATCATCCCTTACTTGGATTGGATCTGGTCTATCTTCACCAGAAGCTTGGTATATTTTATCACTCAATGTTTTTTGAAGATGGGATCTCCTTCTGTTTGGATGAGACGTTGACAACATACTTTTTCCTTCCAAAACAGGTTCACTGTCACTTCCTTCCGAACTAAATTCTTCATCTTCGTCAGAATAGTTATCAACATCCCCTCCGCGTTCCATATCAGCTTGTTCAGGGAACATGTTAATTTTTTGTCTCTCAGGCTCTTCCTGATCAACTGGTTGGCTAGAGAGAGCCAGCATTTTGATGCGAGAAACAATTTCCCCCTTTTCCTTTACGTTAGTCAAGAGTTCCAGTTCCTTATCCATTGGTTTTTGCAAAACTTCAGCCATATTTATAATTCCCGCTGCCAATGTTTTGAAACCCAAAATAGCTCGGTTTTTGTAGCGTTTTCTTCTTTGAAGCATTACGTGTAAATAGTTTCCATTACGTTTAAGGAAATGGGGATACTAGAAAGAGGGAATTAGTGTTTTCTCAGGTTACATTTGGGGGGTTTTTAAACTAAAATCACTAACCTGTAGAGAAAACGTAAGATCTAACTCTGTATCTAATAATCCATTACTAGGTATCATCACTTCGTTAGATCGAAGGGTGCGTTTTGAGCTCTTTAAAATAACCCAAAATAATATTTGTATTACCTCAAGTTAAGTTAGGCTTAAAGATTCTGTTTAATACCTGCATCTTAACGGCAATAATAATTGAATTTATCTCAGCGCCTAATGGCTTTAATAAGACAAGTCTAGTAAGGGTCAAAGTACAGAGCCTATACCCCAGAATAAATAAAAGTATTACAATTCATCTATAGACTGCGGGAACTCATTATTGAGTTATTAAGTACCTTGGAATGCAATTGGGTGAAGTTCTATCAACTTCCCACGCTGCAAAAAGTTTCATAGGTACTGGCTTACTGTAGCCAGTTGCTGGCTGTGGTTTAATTTGTTTCTCAGCCATTTCTTTTGTTAATTAATGTAGAATTTAGAGAGAGGTTATGGCTTCATTTCATTTTGAAAACTATAAAGTATTAAAACCAATAGGTTTAAACTAGGTGAACGTGAAATATTCCTAACAGTTATGTTATGCTTAAATGGAACCAATAACAAGTATGCTCTTTCAAGATTATTTGAAAGTTACGAGAACGAAATAACTTAAATATTTAAGTCGCGTTTATTAATTATTACCGAGCATTGAGTGAGATTAATGATTAAGAGTGTACCATTGAACACAAATCACAATATAGACATTAAACATCCCTGGCTTTCAAAAATCGCTCGTTCAATTAAATATATTAAACTCACTGTTCCAATCAATTGTTGAGCTGGATTATAATACATCTTCACTGTTTTCCGAGAATCCAAATGAATCTTCTTTGAAACATTGTGAATTTTGTAATTGCCTTGGACCCATTGGTTCGATTTTGCTGCTAAGCCTTGGCCAAATGGACTGTCATTTTTCCGAGACCAATAATAAGATTATTAAAATAACAATAAGCTAGATTTTACTTTTATAACGAAAAACAGTTACGAATCTATTTAATATAAACTAAAACTTTATATGGCGCGTTTTAAATACTAGTAAAGAATTTATTTTTGTATTAACCTAAAATTTCACCTGTCAGTCGAGTCAGACAGAAAATAGGCGGGTAAAATGGAGGATGCAGCACGCAATCACACACCTTTGTTTGGCCATAGACCACTCGATCACGCACTATACAACGCAAGCTGCTCGCGCTATAGAAGCCCATTCAAGCGGCCAAAAAGTGCGACTTTTGGACTATCGGGGGGAGGGGGGAAGTTCCAAGGAACCCAAAATTAAGACCATTCTAAAAATAACATCAGTATATATTTTCTTTTGCATAGATTCTAAATTCCTCTCGATTTCTTTGAACGTTGAAATAGGGGAACGGTATTGAAAGCGTGAAATCGTACTGTCGACGGCGACGATGGGTGAGAGTAATTTTAAAGGGAAAGTATATAGCTTAACCTTACTATCATAATTCCCTTCCTTATAAGTAGACGAACGAAAAATATCACCTCACCACAATTCTCTCTTACACTTTCCCTTCAATGATGAACGAAAAATTTTATACAGCCAAAGGCGGGTATTCTGGCACGACGGGGACAACAACAACAGGGCAGGTCAAACTAAGAGCCTCATCATACGATGTGGCTAAAAACTATCCACTCTAGGAGGTTGGGCCCTTTTTAGTATAATAAAACACGTCAAAACACACGTCTCATTAAAATTTCAGGTTATTCGGATGTTTAGGACAAAGGATCTGGCCAAAAAAGCTACCTCCTCCCGTAGAACTTAATGTTAAATTTGGGTTTCTTTGAATAATCTTCAAAGGTTGCCCTTATACATGTAAATCGAACTCTTTGAACGGGCTTCTATAGCGCGAGCAGCTTGCGTTGTGTTGCGCGTGATCGAGTGGGCTAAGGTTTGGCGCCCACGGGTTTTACCACGGACCTCATATTTATAAAGGGACTAGAATCCCATCCAAACAAATCGTCATTTGGATACTTTTTTTTTGTCTCTAGCTAAATGTTGGTAAATAAATAAATAAATGAGTCAATACTTTGCCAGTTCTTTAAATATTTAATATAATTTATGTTTTTAAATGATATTTTTGATATAATTTGATAAATTTAGTGCAGATACATGATATAATCTACCATTAGGCTAAAATTAACAATATATAAGTTTCAAAATTAGCTGGCATGGACGTCCAACTAGGCCTCTTCAATAACCTGAACTAAAATAGACCTTTTCCTGAAATTTCTAATACAACCATTATCTCCATCATTTTCACAAACATCGTTATTCCATTTCATATTTGTTGTTTCATCTTCTTTTTGAACAATTTTCTCAAGTTCAGTCTCATTCAAAATTGCCGGAGTTTTATCGGGCAATTGTTTCCCTTTATCAAAAATATTGGCGACTGACGGAGTTTTCATACTCGGGTCTTGATCAAATGTATGCAACAAACTTCTTGAATTTCCTAAAGTAGTAAAAGGTCTTCAAAGTTACGTTGAATGAGTAAAAGAAGAATATTTACCAGTAGACGGAACTCCTTTTCCAACAGCAGTTGAACCACCAAGACTCCATGATGAAGGTTTAATATTAGGCATAACCAATAGAGCAAAAGATAAAACGAGAACCATGACGCAAGTACTGGTTTTAGCCGGTTTAGCTGAACCAGTTAGCAAGACTTGGAGTTGTTTCAACTGAGCCAAAAGTGAACTATAGAAAAATAAATATGATTAAAATTTTAAATGATTAAATTAAATTCAAAATATAACTTTAAAATAATTATTTACATATTTTGTTTCTCCAAAAGTTGAACTCTTTTATGAAGAGCAGCATTTTGGACTGTGCAGTGACGAACTCTGGGGGTTTAAACAGTTTTAAATTGGTTTAAACCAGTTTTAAATTGGTTTAAACCAGTTTTAAATTGGTTTAAACCAGTTTTAAATTGGTTTAAACCAGTTTTAAATTGGTTTAAACAGTTTTAAATTGGTTTAAACCAGTTTTAAATTGGTTTAAACCAGTTTTAAATTGGTTTAAACCAGTTTTAAATTGGTTTAAACAGTTTTAAATTGGTTTAAACCAGTTTTAAATTGGTTTAAACCGTTTTGAAATTGGTTTAAACAGTTTTGAAATTGGTTTAAACAGTTTTGAAATTGGTTTAAACCAGTTTTAAATTGGTTTAAACCAGTTTTAAATTGGTTTAAACCAGTTTTAAATTGGTTTAAACAGTTTGAAATTGGTTTAACACAGTTTTAAATTGGTTTAAACAGTTTTAAATTGGTTTAAACCAGTTTTAAATTGGTTTAAACAGTTTTAAATTGGTTTAAACAAGTTTTAAATTGGTTTAAACAGTTTTTAAATTGGTTTAAACCAGTTTTAAATTGGTTTAAACCAGTTTTAAATTGGTTTAAACAGTTTTAAATTGGTTTAAACCAGTTTTAAATTGGTTTAAACCGTTTTGAAATTGGTTTAAACAGTTTTGAAATTGGTTTAAACAGTTTTGAAATTGGTTTAAACAGTTTTAAATTGGTTTAAACAGTTTTAAATTGGTTTAAACAGTTTTAAATTTGTTTAAACAGTTTTAAATTGGTTTAAACAGTTTTAAATTGGTTTAAACAGTTTTAAATCGGTTTAAACAGTTTTAAATCGGTTTAAACAGTTTTAAATCGGTTTAAACAGTTTTAAATCAGTTTAAACAGTTTTAAATCGGTTTAAACAGTTTTAAATTGCTTTTAAACATTCTAAATAATGTCTCTGAAGGGTGTACCTGGATTCTAGACCATCTACATACTGCTTCTTTCGTTTTCTGCTATCTTGAGCTGATTGCTAACGAATTTAAACAATATTATAATTATTATTAAAGCTTTTCAAGTAAAAATTATTATTTTTTTGTTTTTAATTATTAAAATTTTAATTTTTTTAACCTTATTACGAATTTTTCTACGAATTCTTTTGAGGTCTTTCTCTTCTTGCTGAAATAAATAACTAAAACTTATTAATTTTCTAAATAATAATTTTGATTATTTGTAATTTATTTCAAATTTACCTTGGTCAAGGGTAAAAGTACGGGAATTGTAAGTCCTTCCTTTTGAAATAACCTCTTTTCTTCTTCGGTTAATCGAATAACACCATTTGTACCTTTCTTTCCACCACCTTCCGAGTTAAACTTACAAAAATTTAACTCGTTAAAGATGGAATACGAAGATGGGCTGATTGAAGTACTAGTCTAAAATCATAAACAGAAAAATAATTAAAAAGTTCTTTGATAATTTTATAATAATTAAATATAGTTCTCACGTCATCTGTGGACCCATCATCATCATCGGAGGCTATATCATCCATGGGTATTTGCCCTTTAAGAACATCGTCACTTGTAATAACAATTTCTTGAGCACCAACTTGCATTAGAGAGACAGTTTCCAAAGACATATCAACTTGATTAATGGGTAGAAAAGTGTCTGCCAATGCCTCATTATAATTCTTGGATTCAAATGATCCACTTGAAAGATCACTGGAAACACTTCCAGGGTTTATTTGGGGTTCATCGGAGAAGTTACTTTGTGGACTATATCCTGCTTGTTCTAAACTCTGGGGGCTAGGGCTACTGGCTTGAAAAGTATTCTCGACATTTGTGTCTGATAAATTTAAGAATGATTTCCAAAAATCCTCGCAAAATTCTGCCCCTTGAATTGTTGATTCCTTGGGGTCAAGAATCAAATCTTCCCCATCAAATAATAACTCAGATTTAAAAGAAGAAGGGTTTTCCTCAGTTGCCAAAATAGCATCCAATAGATCTGGATGATTTAATAAATCGGTCGCCATTTTTTAGAGCTATTTATAAAGATAATACACTCATTTTTAATCTCTCGCAATAAAAATAGGTTGTAGTATCACTAATTAGAAGATAAGATGCAAGCAAGCATTTTTGTTTACGATTTCGCGGTGATGACGCAATCATCTATGCAATTTGAATTGAAGCCAGTTGCTAAGCTTACCTTTAAAATTGCGATAAGGACAGTATGCAACGAAAATCTTGTGAATTGTCAAATGTCACTTCAAATTAATCCGCGTTCAAACTTCTACGCAACATTAGATCATAAAATATTGTTTATTTACGCGCGAACTCTGCGGAGAAACACAGCTACGACAACCTATCTTTTCACTAGCAGCCATTAGAATGACGTTTCGTTTGGGCGGAAGTATTACCGCTTCTAGAATAGAGTGATTCAGAGCGCTCCAGTTCATAATAAATAAGGCTTTGGTTGTACAAAGTATTTGCACTAGAGCTGCACCAGTGCAGGGCAATGAGATTTTGGGGGGAAAAACGGATTACACCTAATTACGTCATAATAAGCGTCTGGTCTCTTCCTCCTTCTATCCTTCAATCTCATTGGCCAGTTGTAATCATGGACCTTATCATCCTTCATAAGGGACAG
Source organism: Phalangium opilio (assembly GCF_054372755.1). NCBI lineage: Eukaryota > Metazoa > Arthropoda > Arachnida > Opiliones > Phalangiidae > Phalangium > Phalangium opilio. The sequence goes on from NW_028324156.1 coordinate 3,485,450, forward strand.
GAAAATAGCAAAAGAAAAAAAAAATAAAACCGGTAATCGGGAGTGTCACGAGTGTGGCGCACTAATTTTCTGGGCGACAAAGTTTGACGGAATACGGACGACGCGTGTTGGCGATCCTACCCTGTAGGTGCCGACTACACGTGTCTACCCGAGGTGAAACTTGACCTCATTACCCCCTACGTCACCACCCACAAGACCATCGAGAGAGGGGAGAAATCCCGTCAGTTTCCCTGGGGCCCATACCTTTTAAGGAGGGTGCCAGCCGCCCGGGCCACCTGTAGGACTCTCTTGATGGGGGCCCATACCTTTTAAGGAGGGCGCCAGCCGCCCGGGCCACCTGTAGGGATCTCTTGATGGGGCCCATACCTTTTAAGGAGGGCGCCAGCCGCCCGGGCCACCTGTAGGACTCTCTTGATGGGGGCCCATACCTTTTAAGGAGGGCGCCAGCCGCCCGGGCCACCTGTAGGGATCTCTTGATGGGGGCCCGCCATTTCGTCATGTCCCCACCTCCCCCCCCCCCCGAGGCCGGCAAACCCTCTCATGGCCTGACCTCCCAAATAAACCTCATCACTCACAGATTCCCAATTTTCCATCCCTGGGACTATAGACATCTAAAATATAATTAAATATCAATTTGTAGGACAAAAATGTTTTATTTCAGTGATACAAACAAACAATAAGTAGGGATTGGCTCTCTAAGCTTTGAATTAGTCGCTGTATTTTTTTTTTTGGAATTTGTTTTCACAGATAAAACATTAAAATTAAACAAAAAAAAAAGATTCAATGCAATGCAATGCTAAATTGTTTTTCTATATTATTAATTACACGTAAAACAACAAATCACAAAGGAAAAAAAAAAAAAAAAACAGATTTGTTTTCTCCCAAAAAAAAAAAGGTCCCAAATATTTGCAAATCATAATTTGTTTTTTGTTTTTTTTTGATAAATAGATTAAGAGTAAAGAGAAGAATGCTTTGGTACACTTGGGATATTAAATTTGTTTGTTTAGCTCTTGCAAATTAGACAAAAGCCTAAGACTAGTTGTATCCACTGCTTCCCGTTTACTGTGGTGTTTTTGTTTATTTGTTTGTTTACTTGGAAGACAGCTTATTATTATTTATTTTTTTTTTTTTAAATTTTTCTTTTCTTTTCTTTGTTTTTCTTTAGTTTTAAAAAATGGCAATCGTTAAAAACATTTTTTTTCTTGGCAACAAACAAGGCACATGGACATTTAATTCATCAACACCTTCATGAGCTTTTTGAATGACGATAAACTTTCTTTTTTCTCTCCACGATGTTAAAAATTTTGTCAATTCGATTCAGTACTTTATTTTGTTTTTGTTTTGTTATATATAATATATATAATTATAATTAATAATAATTTAAAGGTCACTTTCTCCGTAAAGAGACGTAGAGAATGACATATAGTCCAAAGCTCCTGGAACAGCTCCCATTCCTTTGTAAGGACCCATACGATGAATACAATACTCCGCTTGATCCGGAGGAAGTTCTCTACGTAATTCGTCAGCGGTGATGTATGGCTACAAAAAACATAGATAATAAAAAAAAAATAAGTAGAGTCAATTAAATTAAATAAAATTATGATTAGAAAGTGTGTAGCAGACCTTATCTCCTGCCAATATCCTGAATGAATCGATAATTTGTTCAGCGGTATCCGTATCTGTACTTTCTCTAGTCATAAAGTCTAAGAAGGCGTCGAAATGAACGTATCCAGTGTTGTTAGCATCAACTATGCTCATTATTCTTCGGAAATCAGCATCGCCCTAAAATTTAAAAATTGTTTAATTAAACAGAATTAACTTAAAGGGAGGGTGAAGTGGAAAATCAAGTGATTTTTCTATCGATTCTTCTACTAATTATAAGACCAGTCTGCATAGTCAAACATTCAGGAAATACCAGCTCCGAATGATTTTAAAATTCAAATTAGGTTCAGATTTTAAGGATAATTTTAAAGAAGCCCCTCAGACCAATCGCGTAACGCCCTGCCTTTTCATTAACAAAATTCTCGTGGCACGTTCTGTGTCGAATGAAATTTATCACGAGATTTGATAAAATTCGCGCGCGACGTGACAATCGTGGCGCGAGACACGGAGCGTGCCACGAGAATCTTGTTAACAAAAAGGCAGGGCGTTACGCGATTGGTCAGAGGGGCTTATTTCAAATTATCCTTAAAATCTGAACCTAATTTGAATTTTAAAATCATTCGGAGCTGGTATTTCCTGAATGTTTCACTATGCAGACTGGTCTTAAAATTAGTAGAAGAATCGATAAAAAATCACTTGATTTTCCACTTCACCCTCCCTTTAAAGGAATTTCAACTAAAATAAATGGTTAAATTACCTGTCTATCATTTCTGATGTTGTATCCTAAGCTCACGAGACAAGATTTGAATTCCTCAGGGGCAAGATTACCAGTTCTGTTCTTATCAAAATGATTAAATGACATTCGGAATTCATTCAATTGTTCTTGAGTAATTCCCTTGGAATCTCTCGTGAGAATCTAAAAAAAATAAAATATATTTATTTCTGATATCTATACCTTTAATTAAATTAATTAGGAGTTTACCTGGTTTTCAACTTCGTTGATATTTCTATGAATGGAAGTCATGAGTTGTTCCCAACCAACTCTTAAAGTTTCCATGGTGTATTGAGTGTAACGATTTTCGAAAATCATGGCCTCTTGAATCTCCTGGTTGATCTTTTCGAGTTCATCTTGATGAGGTTTGTAAGCGATAACGGCTTGCTCGTATTGTCTAAGTTTAGCTAATTGATCTTCCAAAGTTCCTTGCATTCCCATACCGAGAGCGGCAACAGAGTCCAAGTGCCTCTCGATCCAAGGACCAACGGCGTTAGCCTTTTCGGCAAACTTTCTACGCAGTCTTTCATTAGCTAAAAAAATATACAAAGTGGGGTAAAGAAACATCTCAACGGCGTCATTAACTCCTTACATTGTTGTCTCATCAATTCAGTTTGGAGGACTTGGTCTCGTTTTGGCACCAGGTGTTTAACTTCAGTCCATTTAGCAGAAATGGCCTAGAAAAACGGTAACAATTTTTAGATTTTAACTTACTGGTACACTAATTCTGTTATTGAGAGACGTACGGTGGCTGTTAAAGTAGTGTAGGGGTTCTCAATTCCACCAGGAACTTGGTATTGCGTAGCGATGTTCTGTACTTCTTGGGACAAACCGATAATTGACTTGTGTTCTTTATCAGCCTCTCCCAAAGTTTGCTTGAATTGTTCATGAGCGTCAATCAGTCCTTGAATCTCCTCCATCGTATGAACTATGAACATATCAACCAAATCTTCGCTAGCACCATCCAACCAGTTATTAAATGGCTAAAAATAGATCAGATTAGTTAGAGGAGATCGGTAAAAGGATTAAGGTCAAAGCTAGCTAGCTTACAGCGGCCCTCTTGGCAAACTCCAAGTGAAGGGTATCGATCTTTTCCAAAACCCTTTCAGCTTCCTATTGATAAAAAAGATTATCTCTTTCTTTAGAGAAGTTCCTTAGATAAGATTTTTTAAAGACATTATTTACTTACTTCAAGAGCGGTTCTACGTTTCTGCGTGAGTGCACCGAGTCTATCCCATTGGCTACAGATACGTTGACATCTGGCATTAACAGACACGGAATCGTGGTATCCCAATGCGCTAAAAATAAACGGGTTGAACATTTTTCAGAAATAAATCAAGTTGAACAACTAGGTTTAAGGTTTAAGAGAGAAAACTTCCACTTCCGCGAGTAACTTAGAAAATGATAGCGAATAAAGCTTTATCGTGGGTCAAACTTACTTGAGCTCTTGGGCAATAGCCGCAATCTGTTCTACTCTATCTTGATGAGCAGCGAGATCACTTTCAAAAGCTTCGTGCTTTTTTTTCAAAGCCTAGGAATGGGAAGGAAGGGATGATGCCGGAAATTTAATTATAAAGCAACCAAAACATAGTTTGAAACCCCAAGCAACTAAGCGTACGTGTTACGATATAAATTTCCATTTAAATGTAAAGAAATAAAACTCAAACTCACTTTAAGCTCGTTCAAGCGACAATTCCTGAAATCTTGACTTTGAAGCATCTCTTCTTTACCCCGGGTCCATTCCTCGTGAATGTCAGATTTGTGCTTGAATTTTTGGGCCAAATGGTCGAGTCTTTCAAGACGCATCATTTCCGAGAGAAGCCATTCTTCGAAACCCTTTTCGGCAGTCTCCAAACCTTTCCAGGCGTTTGATATGTCGGAAACCATCTTTCCTTCGCTTGGCAAATAAGCTGGCCTATTACTCAACCTCAACTTAGTCTGTAAAGTGTTGAAGTTGGTTTCTAGTCTAGCCTTTTGCTCGACACGCGGTGGCTTATGGGAACGACGGTAATTGCGGAATTCCTCCAATTTTTTCTGAACTCCAGCCAAAGTGTTATCGGTGGTACGGTTCTCCAACCACGGAGTGGTTCGCCTGATCCATTCCAAAAGCTATACAATACCATTCGGAATGCGGATGTCAACCTATAATCTTTTATATAAGAATATTGGTTCTTACATCGGTAGCGAGACGCTCGTACTCTTCCATGAGACGCTCATTTTCTTGATTGACTTTCAAAACCTTGCAAATACGGTTAGCAGCAGTCTCGGCCTATAATTTTACAGGGAAATTCTCATATATCAACTTCACAAAAAAATTTTAATTAATAAAATTAGTTTAATCACTCAAAAACTCTAGTAAAAATGTTAACGTAACTTCAATGCAAGTCAAAACTCTCTAAACTCAGATGTAATGTTAGAAATACGAAATATTTAAAGGAAAAGTTCAGGTAACATAACACCACCATTGGTTTAGTGGCGTCTGCTAAACCGAACCTCGTACTCTTACCGGATTGGTTGAATTCTCACGGGGGCTGAGACAGGTAAGGGTAATGTAGGTGCGATATATTTTTCCTTTTATATTTAGAAAAATGTCGTTCTTTTGAGGCATAATGTTACGTTACTTTAAGTTCCTTCTAACATTACACCTGTAGGTAACTACTGAACTCAAGATTGTTAGTCAAAACTAAGTCTACACAAAAAAATGTTTACCGTTCACTAGTGGTCCTAAAAACTATCAAAACTCTTAAAGATCTTTCTTAATTTCCTTAATCTTTAGAAATTAAAACCATGATATACTTTACTCCCGAAAAAAACTGTACGTAAAAAAAAAACCCTCAAGTATATCCTTATTTTCCTTAAATTACCTGCTGAGCTCCGGAAAAGGTGTGATAATACGAAGAGACGTAAGTCATAATAGCTCTTTCATCAGGCATGGCTGTATTCTGGACATCTTTTCATTCAAACCCGAGTTAGTTCAAAAAAAAAAAACACGAAAATCGCAACCAAGAAATTCACAGCACACGAGTTAGAGAGGGACACAAGGGGAACCCAAAAAATACAAAAAAAAAAAAACAATGTTCAAAAATATTTGTTAATTAATTAAGTTTTTGCGCGTGTGAAGAACAGGCAACTACATGCAGGCAAGGGTTACTTTTCGAACCCTTTACCTGTTGAGCTCCCTGAAAGGCATGATAGAAACAAGAAACATATGTCATCACTGCCCGGTCATCTGGCTTTGGTGTATTAACCATGTCTATATTAAAAATCAATCCCTAATATAATTTTTCTGAATAAAAAAAACAAATGTCTAATTCAATTCAACTTGTAACGGACGAAAAAACACGGCAACGGCGTGAGTTCTGGAACCAATTTGATGTTTTATAGACAAAACACGCTTCATTGAACAGAAACTAATCAAGCTACAAATGTAACTATCGATGTACGCTCTACATAGTTTTATATTTATATTTATTTAGGCTATCCTGAAAGAGTAATCTAGTTTCTTTTTTTAATAAATTAAATACAGACTGAAAACTAAACACGAACAAAAAACTGACCTTAGAACTATAATTTAACAATAAAGTTGTAAACTAAAACTATATACATTTTTTTTTCGTTTACTCCAATGCCATAGCGGGGACAATGAACTTTAGGTTGACACAAAAAAGTGAGACAGAAAAAAAAAGTACAAGAGAGAAACGAAACGAAACGTTGAAGAGAAAAAGGCAACATAAAACTTACCATCGGCGTCCAACATCTTAGGGATGTTCAAATATTTCTCAGCGATATCAAAGGCCAAGTTCAAGTTATCTAATGGATTTTCCTGTTTTTAATTTAATAATTAAAGTGGTTGTGTTATTATTATAATAATTATTTTTTTTCTTTTAAAGATATGAAACTGGTTTTTGGCGGGTTTGGGGTCGGGGTCAGGGTCAGTTCGGTCAATAAAACTTTTAACGTAACAAACCTTGCTGAGTTTGGAATAATCCAAAAGATCGGGACGATGCCTGTGGATTAAGGCACAGAAAGCCAAACCATCCTTCCAGCTGAGATGGAAGTTTTGTACATTGACATTCTTGTAAGGAGCAGTCTTACGTTGGCACCACAAAAGTAGACCTTCCTTGGCAGTCATTTCTAAAAAAGAAAAAAAGGAGAGAGATTATTGATAGTGTTAAATATAAGATTATTTCATTAAACTTGACAAGGGAAAAATATCATTTTGCAATACTCCGTGTGGTTTCCAATGTGCTAAGGTTGTACAGCACGTACGAACGATCTAAGGCTATACAGTGTCTCGCGTACACTATAGTATTGCGAAGAGTGCCACATAAACTTGAGAAATATCAATACCTGCCCAATTTAATACTCGCAAGATACAGTGACCACGACACCATGGATAAAGAATGCGCGTGAGGAAATTTGTTTTCACTCTACAGGATAGGCAACTCCCTATCTCGAACGACAGCTTATTCTGTATACACTCGGTTACAACATCGGTTGTCAGCATGCGCAAAGCTAGGTCTCTATGTAACGTAGCCTTGCGCGTGCTGACAAGAGACAAAAAACTTCAGGATATTTTAAACTATTTTAAATCCTGAAGATCCTGAAGTTTTTTGTCTCTTGACAGCACGTGCAAGGCTAGATTGTAACAGAGTGTATACAGAATAAGCTGTCGTTCGAGATAGGGAGTTGCCAATCCTATAGCGTGAAAACAAATTTCCGCACGCGCATTCTTTATCCATGACGACACTATAAGGTGTCATTTCTAGTTTAGCATACATTTTTGTGTAGAAAATCAACACAATCATAAATAAATCCTTGCAGTAACAAATTTCAGTTTCACAATTTCGTTTGTCAAAAAACGAAATCAGTCAACACACTGGTCTATTGAAGTTGTTCCCGATGTCTATGGAATTTCGAAAAACAACCTCATGATTCAACACTTCACGATACGTTTCACAACAACTCCTTTTAGAACCCGAGCTTTATACTGAACTTCAAAACCATCCTCGTACCACTATTTCGGAACTATAATCAAAGCTGCCACTTTTACCAGTCCCCTTTATAGTTAAACTATCCATGGAATCGCGTGCACTGCTTTTTTCGCGTGCATCACACTAAATAACTAACTAACTAACTGGGTATCAGCGCATTACTCCGTTTGTTATGTAGAGTAAAATTATCGGGAATTGGTTGGTACAAACCTTCAACTGATATGTCTTGAATGGCAAACCTCAGAATGATGGTCCAAATAAGGCCAAGAGTCATCTTGGCGTTTCCGTCAACAATTTCTGAAATTAATTAAACGCAAATATTGGTTTAGCGCTGGGTGGCTGCGTAGGTTGGGTTTAGAAAGGGGTAGTTTTAAAAGAACAATGGAGTTAATTTTTTTTTTTATTTATGCATGTATTTTTTTTACCTTCAGCACCAATAGAAACAAGCTTAACGCCTTTGCTAGCAATGAAATCCAAGGCTTTGTTGACATTAGCGATCTTGTGGAACCTCATCTTGCCACGGTCGGGTTTCGGCAGTGTTTCTCCCGAGATCACTTCTAGCAACAACATAAGCTTGAGCCCATTACGGAAATCCTCCTCGATATTGTCGATTTGAGTTCCCGCTTTGCGTAAATGGGAGTTGCACCAGGCGGTAAAAGTCTACGAATATCAACGAAAAGAAAAAAAAGGAGTTTGTTTAAAATATAGGTGAAGTATTTTCTTAAAAATTTAAAAACATAAAAACTATTTCAATATTAAGTCGGCACACCATATGATTTTCCTATAAAATCTTATAGAGTCAAAGGCATTGCGCTGCTGTTTCATTATTTATTTACATTGAAAAACCAAACATAAGCTGACAGAATTTTGGCTTTATTCTTTAATATAAATAACTTTCAAATCTATAAAACGGTACCATAAGTTAATAAGATATGTTCCATATAAGTTTGTCACTGGTTACAAACTGAAGCTTGTCGTGAAGTGAATGACGTAGGTCATAGATTCGAGGTAAAGCGACGCCTGTTTTTGGCGATGTCAAAGGCTTAGTACAGACTAAATAGGACCTAGATGGAAGTCCTTCAAAACTAACTAACCGAGTGTGTACTTCAATTCTCGCTTGTCGTTCTACTATAGAACTAGCTCGAGCTGTCAGTCTCTCAGTAGCATTACGAAGTATAGGTAGTGTCATATTTATGGTAGGAACATATCACTTATAAACTTATGATAAAAATGACACTTTAAAATATAACTAGAAAATTATGCCTGAGGAAAAAATACACCAGAATGGTTCTAAATAAAAACATGTTACAATTAATTTTATTTTAAAAAAGTCAATATTTTGTACAGATAAATTTAGTTATTAGGCGAGGCAAAACTAGCGCTATAGCGCGAGCAGCTTGCGTCGTGACGCGCGTGATCGAGTGGGCTATGGGTAGAGTTAGATTAGATTTGGAGTGCAGTGGTGGCGCGCGGTCACGTTTTTCTTTTTCTCCCGCGTGTTTTTAAATAGGCCTATTTGTTTTTCAAACTCAAAAAGTTTAAAAACCAAGGCTTAGTATCACCTTCATAATTACAGAATAATAATTAAAAATGAAGGGTTTAGAACCTCTTTTCGAAATCGAGGAGAAAAATTTATCATCTAAACAAGATGCAATAGTTTTGGCGACTCACTGCTTTTTAATAAATGATGGGTTTCAATGTGTTGGTCTTGGTGATGAGGTGAGAGAGCCTCTTAAGTCACGATTAAATAAACTTAATTAAAATAAATAATCTCATCATTTAGTGGACGGATGAGCGGCCTTCAAAGTCAGAAATTCTACCAAGCAACTGGAATGAGGAAGATAATGTTTACACGCTACGCTACCAAAATCGTCAGGGAGAAAAATTTCTATTAAAGATCTGCACCAGAGGCGGCTCCAGGCGAGCTTACGCTCGGCACCTTCGACTTACTCATAAATTTACTGGTAAATAATTTTTTACTTAATATTATCATAAGTTTATAAGATATGTTCCATAAGTATGTCATTACCCATTCTTCGTAATGTTAGAGGCTTAATGAGAGCTAGTTCAAGAACGACAAGCGAGAATTGACTACACTCGGTTTTGCAGTCCATCCTCCTCTTTAGTCTGTATTAAGCCTTAGACAGCGCCTCACTAGGCGTCGCTTTACGAGAATATATGACGTTTCACCTACGTCACTTCATGACAAACTCTCATTAACGAGTGACACACTTATGGAACATATCTTATAAACTTATGATATTATTGACGAATATCGCGGCTAATTTATAATAAAAATTCAGGAAATTTCTAACCAACAAGCCAGTGGAACTGCTGTCATACCAGATGATTATAAAACAAAAAAACCCTCCTTATACATTAAGAGCAGTATGAAGTCATATCTAAGAGAGCTACCGCTCTCTTAGAATAAATGATGTTTCAGATTATAAAACGTGAGGTTTAACTGAGTATAAATTACAGGGTTCATACAAACCTGGAAAACAGGGAAACCTGGAAAAATCAGGGAAATAAATAGTTGACAAAAACCTCAGGGAAATTTAGAATTTTTGGTTAAATTCAGGGAAATCAGGGAAATTTGAGCCAAACAGGGGCCGAGTAATTAAGCAAAATGTTCATAAACATCCCCTCCATAGGATTAACATTACACTATACTTTGGAGGCTCATAACTGTGGTTATATTAGAGATACGGGGATGTCCTTTGATTATGTAATTGTCATATTTGTCCCCTCCCTCCTTTGTTAACATTTGCTCCATGGAATACTCCATATACGGGAAAAAACCTGGAAAATTCAGGGAAGAATATGGGGAAAAACCTGGAAATCTCAGGGAAATTTGTTTTCCAAAAGTTGTATGAACCCTGAATTAAAAGATTGGGTAAATAATTATAAATCAAACTATATTTCAGCACCTTCAAAAACATCGATACATTCGCGCAAAAACTTCACGATGACTTCTTAGTAAAGGAAAAGACAGAGAAAGGAACAGAAACAGAAACAATGTCAGGTAATAGTACCGAGCAGGTGGTCATTCTTAACCCACCTAGAAGTAGGCCTGTGCGAGTACCCGAGGCAAAACTGTGTTGATTTTAATTTACAACTCTGACATTCACATTTTAGCAATCAAACCATAAATTTAAATTAGAGATGGGCCGATACCAGTTTTAACCGATACCGATATCATTCGATACTTGGGAAACCGATACGTACCGATACCGATATTTTACCCGATCCTTCGAATAAACCGATATTAAACCGATACCGATATATTAACCGATATCAATAAGAAAATAGATGCTATAATATAGGTTGTAGAGATGGGCCGATATCGATCCCATATCGGTATCGGTACCGATATTTGACTTTAACCGATATATCGGTATCAGTTAACAATGAACCGATATTTTTCTTTAAAAAATATCGGGTAGAAATATCGGTTCATTTTTAACCGATACCGATATATCGGTTAAAGTCAAATATCGGTACCGATACCGATATGGGATCGGTATCGGCCCATCTCTATAAATTTCGCTATAAGATAAGAGCAGAAAAAATAAAACTATATTGTATTTATTATTTAATCGCGTACGTCTGTGTTAAAATAATTGTTTTCATTATCAACCCGCAGTTCTGTACTTCATTAATAAAATTAACTGATAACATAAGCCTCAAATTAATCTAGGCGTTGTGTAACTTAATAAAATCAATACTTTAATATATTCTTGATAAGTTGATAACAAACAAAAATACCTAACCACGCAAACTTTCCCTTCAGTGTCTTTTTATTTTATTATTATTAAAAATAGGAAATAAACCTAGAAACGTTTCCCCGTTACAACATAAGATTACACCCTTTTAAAAACTGTTCCTAATAAACATTTACAGGGGCTAGCAAATGTAGGTCACTTAACAGAAAAACTAGAAATAAGAGCGAAACAAAATGATTCAAATCTGGTTGGTTGGTTGAAAACCCTGCGTGGTGCACTGGTTTCAAATTCAAGTGGGAAAACAAAAAAACTACGAAACTAGTCTCAGGGTTCATACAACTTTTGGAAAACAAATTTTCCTGAGATTTCCAGTTTTTTCCCCATAATACTTCCCTGAATTTTCCAGGTTTTTCCCGTATACGGAGTATTCCATGGAGCAAATGTTATCGAAGGAGGGGGGAGGCAAATATGACAATTACATAATCAAAGGACATCCCCGTATCTCTAATATAACCAGAGTTATGAGCCTCCAAAATTTAGTGTAATTTTAATCCTATGGAGTCTATGCTTACGGACATTTTGCTGCTTAATTACTCGGCCCCTGTTTGACTCAAATTTCCCTGATTTCCCTGAATTTTACTAAAAATTCGAAATTTCCCTGGATTTTCCCTGAGGTTTTCGTCAACTATTTATTTCCCTGATTTTTCCAGGTTTGTATGAACCCTGAAGGACATCCCCGTATCTCTAGTAGAACCAGAGTTACGAGACTCCAAAATTTAGTGTAATGTTAATCCTATGGAGGGAATGTTCACGAACTATTGCTCAATTACTCGGCCCCTGTTTGACGCAAATTTCCCTGATTTCCCTGAATTTTACTAAAAATTCTAAATTTTCCCCGAGGTTTTCGTCAACTATTTATTTCCCTGATTTTTATTTATTTCCCTGATTTTTCCAGGCTTTCCCGGTTTTCCAGGTTTGTATGAACCCTGTAGTCTACAATTTTAAACATTCATTGTGAAGCTACATAATTCATTACATTCCCCTGTCTCTATTTAAATAATATTTAGAAAACAAATTACTCAAATTAGTTTAGAAAGAATGAAGGTTGTTGTTTTTTTAAGTTGGCATACCAGAACGACCTCCAAAAGATCAAATTATCAAAAAATCAGGAACTAAAGGCAAAAATGCTAATTGAGCTTCAGAATCTTTAAATCTTTCTTAACGTTAGCCCGCGTTCCCCGCTCTCTTTAAAAAGAGATTAACACCTACTTTGAACAATAACTCCGCCCCCCCCCCCTACATAAATGTTTGAAAGACAATCAAGAAACGGTGGTGGAACATTTTTCTCTTAGACTCTTCCACCTTTTTTCAAAAGAAGAAAGGGTTCCGTGGGATTAGGCGTAGTAAAGTAAAAACTACTAGTTTTACCACCACCACTTGTATCTTTTAAACATCCACCGAGCGCGCGTTGGCAAGTTCTAGGCAAGAACTCTTAAAATACCAGACAAGTGTGTCAGGGAAAACCCTTCAATGAAAACCCTACTTGTAAAAAGGCATGCAACCACGCTAAATATAGAAAGATGGTAGAGGGAAAGTTTAAAAAATCAGAGTGAAAAAATAAAATAAAAAAATCAACTGAATTTGTTTGCGGAGAGATTCTAAGGTTACCTAAATATCATTAGCGTTATATCTAAGAAATAAGTCTGCCAGTAATGACTTGAAGCCAAATTCCTTAGCTATTTACATAATATTTTAGGTCTATTTTGAATGAAATTCCTTGACTTTTAGGTCTAACTCATTGACTCTTATAGGAAGTGACCCAACATTTCGTTCATGGTATGAAAGAAATTTCCAGGGTTCATACAACTTTTGGAAAACCGATTTCCACGATATTTCCAGGTTTTTCCCCCACGATATTTCCAGGTTTTTCCCCCACGATATTTCCAGGTTTTTCCCCCACGATATTTCCAGGTTTTTGCCCCACGATATTTCCAGGTTTTTGCCCCACTTTATTTCCAGGTTTTTTCCCCACTTTATTTCCAGGTTTTTCCCCCACGATATTTCCAGGTTTTTCCCCCACGATATTTCCAGGTTTTTCCCCCACGATATTTCCAGGTTTTTTCCCCCACGATATTTCCAGGTTTTTTCCCCCCCGATATTTCCAGGTTTTTTCCCCCGATATTTCCAGGTTTTTGCCCCACTTTATTTCCAGGTTTTTTCCCCACTTTATTTCCAGGTTTTTCCCCCACGATATTTCCAGGTTTTTGCCCCACTTTATTTCCAGGTTTTTGCCCCACTTTATTTCCAGGTTTTTCCCCCACGATATTTCCAGGTTTTTTCCCCCCGATTTTTCCAGGTTTTTGCCCCACTTTATTTCCAGGTTTTTTCCCCACTTTATTTCCAGGTTTTTCCCCCACTTTATTTCCAGGTTTTTCCCCCACGATATTTCCAGGTTCCCCCCCCCCGATATTTCCAGGTTTCCCCCCCGATATTTCCAGGTTTCCCCCCCCGATATTTCCAGGTTTCCCCGCCCCCGATATTTCCAGGTTTTTTCCCCACGATAATTCCAGGTTTTTTCCCCCCATATTTCCAGGTGCAAGACCCCTTGTAACTGCAGGAGTAGTTTTATAGTTGAAGCAACACCTGCAGAGCAAACTCCCTCAAACCTCACAAATTTCCCTGATTTTACTAAAAATTATAAATTTCCGAGTTTTCCCTAAATACTTAGTCAAGAACTTAACTTCCCCGACATTTCTAATAGGTTCTTCAGGTTTTTACGAGAGCCCTCAACTTAAAGTTCCTCAATTCATATCTCATTAACTCTCCTCCCTTTGCCTTAATTACACCTTTTACCAAATTCTAGCCAATTAGAAGCACGCACCTTTTCCAAATTTTTAAAGAATTTTCACGCTCACATACACAAGTCAAAAATATTTTCACCAAGAAACATTTCTTTCAACGCCCCATTTACTACGAGAATACTATAACGTGATAATATTTAATCAAGCTTGACATTCAAGTTCAAAGTCATAAACAACTAACATTTTTTTAATTAACATGTCCTTGAACTTAACTTTAACAATTTTAACTAAAGGACAAACAAGTCCACCCCAAAGCCAAGAAAATAAAAAAAAGACAACATAAGAGAGTCAAATCCCACTCTGTTGGGTCTATATTTGTCTAACCCCCGTTGAGCCTCTTCTCTTATTTGTGCTAGATTCCAGAAATAACCTTCGGCAGCTAAGGTAGGGTTTTGCTACAATTCCAGGGACTGACTGATATATATCGATAAAATTGTAGAAAATGGTGGAGGGAAGAGTTAATTTTAGTTGTCTAATACAATTAAAAGACCAATAAGACTTATTTTAGGAATATGAATGCGCACCAAATTCCTTTTCCCTTAGTAGAAAGAAAAATGCCTCTATCTACTACATCGTCAGACCCCCTTTGCTGTTTCAGCAAGTTAAAAAGCAAGCTCTATTCCAGAGGTTCTGCCAGCTATATCCCCCAAAAGAAACTCTATATTTCTGGCAAGGGCTATGTACTATATACTATATACCTCTGCTCTCTGGATTGTAACACTAACTAGTACAAATTTCAGAAAGTTAGGGCAAGTAAAACTAATTGGATATTTGTGAAAAACGTGCCTAAATGTAGGGGTTTTAAAGTTAATTTCAGAGATTAAACTAAATACTATGCTGAAGGACACTGATTTAATGATAACTTTGAAGTTTAAACCAAAATATTTAAAGATACCTTACCTTTCTTTGCTGTTTCTCCCAAGCGGGATCAAGTAATCCTTCCCTCTCCCATTCCTCTTCTTGTTCCATGTACGCATTTTCGTTGTACACATTATTTAAATGGGGTTCGCCCATCATTTCTGCAAAGAAAATACTATGAAATTAGCATATTTCCATAATAAATTAGAAGGTCCTGTACAATGTCACTTTTAGGGATGCTAAGTACTTGAAACTAGAACAAGTGTAAGCTAATTATGACTAAGATTGGATCTGGATGGACATCAACATATTGTTGGAGGGATTTTTGACAGTTTAGTTTCTTAAGAAAGGTCAACAAAACAAGCCCCTAAAGTACTTGAAATTTACACCTACACATGTACTAGTACTTTTAATATAAAATGGATATTTACTTAACTTACTAGAAGGTCAAATTCAGTTAGTTTTATTGTTTGAAAGACTTGGCAACGATGAAAATGCTCTAGTAAGTTAGTACCGACTATTTGGCGTTTAATTTAATCAAAAAGGGTTCCTAATCTGCCGCCAGTCGCTTTCGTGACTTATCGTCCCCGTCCCGTTGCACGGAGAAGCCGGTTTGGGGCAAAAAAAAACCCGAAAAAATCGGCGAGGACTTGGCTTCTTTCCTAATCTAGGGCTTCTAGCTAAGCGCCAAAGCCGAGGCTTAACTTCGAACCGATAGCCACGTAAAAGGAATCGCGTACCGGTTTTCCCACACTTTTGACGCGCCCAAATTTACGCTTATACGGTTAATAAAAGGATAATTAAGCAAATTAACTTACTTGCGGTTCGTATTAAATCGAAATTATATCGAAGTTCGCTTCGCCAACGGAAAAACACTGCCTCTCGATAGCAAAACAGACGAAAGGAAGGAGACACTTGAAACCAGCAGCACCCCAAATTCACATATAAGGCGCATCTCCTTGCATTACAAATGCTCGACCAATCGTCGATTACTCCTTGCTCACATGACCTATTTAGAAAAATGACGTCATCGCTCTCTTCCCCCCCCCCCCCTGCCTCCTAGAAAGAAAAAAAAAGGCGCGCGTGTCGGGAGCGGGAACTTTGGAAGCCGGTTTCGGTTCAAGTGTGTCGTAACTAAACAGATAGGAAAGCTTATTAGTTACTACGTTTTGAATTTTACACACCCCTATGCCTCGATGATTTGAAGGGGGATTATAAGAACATAATGACGTAAAAGACGTCAGCTTTTCCTCAAAAAAATTATTTAGAAGTGATGCGTAAAAAAGTCGAATGGTTTCATTTCCTGACTTTTCCTTCTCTTTGGTCAAAAGAAAATCTCTCGCTTTCGGGATCGATTCATCATCCATCCGTAGAAGCAAGGCAGGGGGATGAGAAACTACTAGATGTGTCGAAAAAGGACATGGGGGGAGTTTATTCCCAAAATCTGCTGAATGATCCCCTAAATGCCCGATTGATTTTTCCCGTACTATTGGTGGCTAAAAAGCGCTTTTTGTATAAGAATTGTTTACCCAGACATTTCCGGGTTCGTGATCTAGATTCCATAATTCCCTTCCTTTTAATGTTACTTCCGTAGGCTATGATTTTAGGCATAATATTTAACTATAGTATAATTCTTCCTAAGGGCAGTGATTATCCACTTAAAGAATGTCAAAACTTCCTGAAGTTAAATCATCATAACTAAAACAATTTGCTCGCTCTCTCTCCCACGTATTTTATTATAAAGTTGTTTAGATTACACTAGACCCGTCATAACATCCTACTTATAATTTTTCCCATCTTTGACTTAAGTTGAATACCGGCAAAATTACTGACCTCACGTGAACCCTTCATACATATTGGCGCGAAATTTTAAACCTTTCAACTCCATGCCGCTTCCCCAAAAGAAAAAAAGCGCGCGAAAATTCTGGCGCGAGATGGATCAATACGTACCTGGCGCGAAATTTAATTTTTGAAACTCACAAGCGCTCGCCACGTGGCTCACGACAACAGCTTCCAAATCCAAAATGGCGGCCGCCGTGCGCTGTCTGAAAAGTGAAAATCAACATGGCGGCCGCCGTGCGCTGTCTGAAAAGTGAAAATCAAAATGGCGGCCGCCGTGCGCTGTCTGAAAAGTGAAAATCAAAATGGCGGCCGCCGTGCGCAGTCTGAAAAGTGAAAATCAAAATGGCGGCTGCCGTGCGCTGTCTGAAAAGTGAAAATCAAAATGGCGGAAAGGGAATGAAAGAAATAAATAAAGAAACACTTTTAATAATTAGAGTTCAAGGTTTTTAATTGGCAATGTCTAACCAGGGAGTCATATCTTAAAATAGTCAAAAGGAAGGAATAAATTCAGCCAATATTTACCTTAATCTCTATAAAATCCACCCTTTTCTATTTTAAGATTCATCTCCCTGATCTAACCAAACATTCTTTACAAAAATTTGATATACACGAAATAACATTTAAACATCTATGACTGAAACAAGAATTATTAAAGCTGATTAAAAACTTTTTTTTTTGTACAGTTTATTAATATAATTTTATCCATCATGATTTATTTTATTTTCAATTTTTCTCGGCGCCCATTTCTTAAATAAATCAAGTCCACTTGGTACTATCGAAAGATAGTTCTATTTCATTTGTTTTTAGTCGATAATAATTAATTATAGTAATTAATAATAATAAAAAAACAGAACAGAAATCGTCCTCGAATCCTTTTAGCTTCCGTTTATCTTCTTCTTCTTTTTCACAAATGTCAATAATAGCAAAAGATTTGCCACGAAAAAAAAAAAAATATTACAAAGGGTAACTTATAAAGTTATAAAGCATTAATTAAAATGCTCCAAATTGTTTCGTAAACGGCAGCGAGTCTGGGTGCGAGAGAAAAATTAGGACTGGGTTTCATCTGCTAAGGCTGTGAGATCTCTCACGATCGTCACTTTCCGTGGACGGCTTGCTTAGACTTTTATTATCCATTTTATGAAATAAAAGTTCAGGGGGTAACTTGGCAAAGAAAGGATGATTTAAACTCTCATTCAACGGGATACGCTGAGATGGTTCGTACTCCAGCATTCTAGAAATTAAATCGAACAGCTGCCTGTGTTCTTCGTCTTCCGAAATAACGTAACGCTGATAACGTAGATATTGTAGAAAAATTTAAGATTAGTCGAACCTAATACCCTTAAGTTCGGAACTCCGTCAACTTACCCTAAGTGGTTTACAGTTCTCCTTAACGTAACGACCTGCGGAACTTTTTTCGTCCCAATCTAATCTTCCATGATAGAAATATTTAGTTCTAAAAGTAATGTAATTAAATTAATCCCGATTAAATCCCTAAATGGACAAGTAAAACACCTCCAACAACGTGGGAAAAGTAAGCGGCGGCACTTACTTGCTTTTCCTGCACATTCTATAGGGCAATGGTCCTAAAATTCTCTCCATCATTGCCAGATGTTCCCTGTTATCATGCGTTTGAAAGAGAGTAATGCCTAAATACAATTCGAATAAAATACAACCGATACTCCAAACGTCGCAAGACTGAGACCAGCCGAGTTCTAAACAACCAAAAGTGAAAAAACTGCTTTAGCATCGTTAAAAATACACTCATTTCAAGTTAACACGGACCTAGAATGACTTCGGGCGATCTATAATGCCTGGTCGAAACGATAGTGCTGTGATGTTCGTGATCGAATGTAGCCGATCCAAAATCAATCAATTTTATATCAGTGCTACGAATTCTTCTGACGTCTCTCTTCTGACAGAAAGATCATACATTTATGAGTATATTATGGCCCCTTTATATCCTAATTTATTTTAAGCGTATACACCGACCTTCTTAGTGTTATAGGAGACATCGTAGTCAGAATTAACAAACAAAATATTTTCTGGTTTCAAATCAGTATGAGTTAACTGATGATCGTGAAGAACTAATAAAAACGCAATGGGCAAGTTTTAGGTAAATTTAAACGGAAACCCAATACTAGGTAACGTACATTTAACTGAATAACATAGCTGATATCCTATATGTCTCACTTGCTCCAAAGAATATGGGTGATAATTGTTATCTTTCTGAACATTTAAAAAAAAATTGAGGTTTAGAACTAATTTAAATTGATAAATTAAACTTCCTATTACAGGGTTGCCACGAAATTTTCAGATTCATATTCCCTAACTTTTCCCTGTTGTCCCCGACCTTTCCCTGTTGTCCCCGACCTTTCCCTGTTGTCCCCGACCTTTCCCTGTTGTCCCCGACCTTTCCCTGTTGTCCCCGACCTTTCCCTGTTGTCCCCGACCTTTCCCTGTTGTCCCCGACCTTTCCCTGTTGTCCCCGACCTTTCCCAGTTGTCCCCGACCTTTCCCAGTTGTCCCCGACCTTTCCCAGTTGTCCCCGACCTTTCCCAGTTGTCCCCGACCTTTCCCAGTTGTCCCCGACCTTTCCCAGTTGTCCCCGACCTTTCCCAGTTGTCCCCGACCTTTCCCAGTTGTCCCCGACCTTTCCCAGTTGTCCCCGACCTTTCCCAGTTGTCCCCGACCTTTCCGAGTTGTCCCCGACCTTTCCGAGTTGTCCCCGACCTTTCCGAGTTGTCCCCGACCTTTCCGAGTTGTCCCCGACCTTTCCGAGTTGTCCCCGACCTTTCCGAGTTGTCCCCGACCTTCCCGAGTTGTCCCCGACCTTCCCGAGTTGTCCCCGACCTTCCCGAGTTGTCCCCGACCTTCCCGAGTTGTCCCCGACCTTCCCGAGTTGTCCCCGACCTTTCCGAGTTGTCCCCGACCTTTCCGAGTTGTCCCCGACCTTTCCGAGTTGTCCCCGACCTTTCCGAGTTGTCCCCGACCTTTCCGAGTTGTCCCCGACCTTTCCGAGTTGTCCCCGACCTTTCCGAGTTGTCCCCGACCTTTCCGAGTTAGCCCCGACCTTTCCGAGTTAGCCCCGACCTTTCCGAGTTAGCCCCGACCTTTCCGAGTTAGCCCCGACCTTTCCGAGTTAGCCCCGACCTTTCCGAGTTACCCCCGACCCTTCCGAAAAACATCGCAAAATGAGCTCCACGATTTTGGATGTCCGGTAAAATGTGATCTAGCTACAAAACAGTGTTTAAAACGTCACCCGATCGTATGGTTGAACCGCGTACATTTTAGCAACTTTAAACCACATTCCCAGGTTTTCCCTAACCCATGGCAACCCTTCTAAAAGACTTACCAAAAAGTCAAAAACACTTAATCCAAGCATTTCAAAGGCGATACACATATGTCCGTGATAATCAAACCAATCCAACATTTTAACGCATAAACTTTAAGTAAAACAAAAATATATAGAAAAACCCTCTCATTAGTTATAAAAACAAATATTCTAGATCATTTTTGGCAATCGTTAGGGGGTTGACACTTACTTTTTCCCCTCAGGGTCAGATTCGGCTAGTTTCTCCAAAACATTTATTTCAAGTTTAGCGGCTTCTCTGTATTTCTCTACATTTTTAATTATTTTCAAGGCAGCAACTTCACCCCTAAAAAATTAATAATAAAGAAATACCATATTAATATTATTTTCCAAACCGTCCCGATAAAAAAAACATAAATAAATAAATAAAACGCAGACAAGGTTTATAATTCATCCTAAAATACAGCATAAGTTCATAAGATATGTTCCTTATAAGTTTGTCACTGGTTAGAAACTGGAGCTTGTCATGAAGTAATTGAAGTAGGTCATAGATTCGAGGTAAAGCGACGCCTGGTCTTTGGCACTGTTTAAGGCTTAGTACACTCTAAATAGGACCTAGACGGAAGTCCTGCAAAACTAATTAACCACCGAGTGTAGTACTTCAATTCTCGCTTGTCGTTCTGCTAGAACTAGCTCGAGCTGTAAGTCTCTCAGTAGCATTACGAAGTATACAGGTAGTGTCATACTTATGGAAGGAACGTATCTTATAAGCTTATGATTACACATATTGAATAAATAAACAAAATTTGTCGGGAGGTTGGAATGGTTGGCTTAAGAAAACTATATCCATTTTGAATCTAGTCTTAAAGGTTAAGATAAGACATTCTAAAAATAAATATTCCAACTGGCCAATCACCAGAAAATTCTGAAGTACCTAATTTACTGACGTGAGAAAGGAGGTTACAAGACTGATTTTCTTCCAAATTTTAAAACAGTGTATGGTAACTTAGGACAGACATTTCGTATACATAAACATTAGTCTTTAGTTTTAAATAATTTTAGCTATTCATATTATATATGAGACGAAATGTTGGTAGGCCTACTTTTAATTTCAGTATCAGGGTTCGGACGAAATTTTCATAATGAAGACCCGGGTCCTACCCCTGACTTTTCCAGGTTATCCCCGACTAAATTTTACCAATATCCCGGAGCATTTTAAGGCGTTCATCAGAGCCCACTACATAATTACTCGAAGCACGGTTCGATACCCAAAAGGAATCCCTGATTTTTTAGGGAAAAACCTTAATCCCTGACTTTTTCCCAATACCCCTGACCATTTTAAGGTGTTCACCATGGCCCACTTCATAGCACCTGGTACATATTTTACATTGTTCGAAGCACGGTTCGATACCCCAAACGAATCCCCGAGTTATCACCAACTTTTTAGGGAAAAACCTTAAATCCCTGACTTTTTCCCAATACCCCCTGACCATTTTAAGGTGTTCACCAGAGCCCACTTCATAAATACACCTGGTATATATTTTAGGCTCCTCGAAGCACGAACAGCACGGTTCGATACCCCCAAAGGAATCCCCTCGTTAACCCTAACTTATTAGGGAAAAACCTTAAATCCCCGACTTTTTTCCAATACCCCTGACCATTTTAAGGTGTTCAACATGGCCCACTTCATAATTACACCTGGTATATATTTTACATTGTTCGAAGCACGGTTCGATACCCCAAAGGAATCCCCGAGTTATCACCAACTTTTTAGGGAAAAACCTTAAATCCCTGACTTGTTCCCAAATATTTTTCAAATCCCTGACTTATCCAGGTTGCGTACGAACCCTGGGTATTTACGCAAGTTGATCTATGGTTTGCGTGCTCTCATTCCCCATCCATAGCAGCATAGCACTCAACTATCTCTAGAAAAGATTTTTCCTTCTTTTTCAAAGTGAATGACAAGACACGAAATGGCGGTGTTACGTCTAAATATAACTCGCTTAAAAAGATCATCTCGGAAGGATGACGACTCGAATCTAGCTCGTCGACTATGCAAAGTTAACTGTTTTCTTTAGCTTATATATTACGAACTTTTCGTTGGTAAAAGAAAAAGGGCTAAAAACTAAAACGCAGTTGTCTTAGAGAAGAGAGTGATATATAAGACTGTTTTGAGAAAGGGAAGGGTTGGGTTGGTAACGCGCATGACTTACGTAGATGACGGTAGTTCTTTGGGTCTGATTAACTATGTTTTTGTCTTGGAACTGCTGTTCTTGATTATTACTCTATCACGCCCTATTTCCTAAGCCCCTTCGACATCTTCTAAATTTGCTAAGAGACTAAGAGTCCCGTTACGAATACATACAGCTACTACAGGGTTCGTACAAAATTTTTGGAATGAAATTCCCTGACTTTTCCAGGTTTTCCCTGACTAAATTCCACAAATTTCCCTGACCATTTGCAATAACGTACATGGAGAACATATATGAAAACCAATCTAAATTCACTCCAATCAATTTTGCACGAGTTGTTATTGTTATAAAAATTAGCCAATTAATTCGTGTAAATTTAATCATAAATAACCGGAGCGAGCGAAGCGAGCTCCGCGAATTTGGGGCTCAGACAACACATTTTCTAGTCACCCTTATACTGTTATCCAGACTTTAAATTTTCCTCCAATATATTTTTCCCTGACATTTCCCTGACTTTTTAGGTTCATTTTAAATTTCCCTGACTTTTCCCTGACCTTTTAGGCCCATTTTCAATTTCCCTGACTTTTCCAGGTTTTCCAGGTCGTGTACGAACCCTGTACTAGGAATAATTGTGCTAAGTCAATTTTCACTCAACGTATCCAGGCGGATTTTGTGGGTAGAGAGGGAGCTATGATCATAAGATATGTTCCATAACTTTGTCACTGGTTACTGAAAGTTTGTCATGAAGTGACAACGTAGGTCATAGATTCGAGGTAAAGCGACGCCTGATGGTAAGGCACTATCAAAGGCTTAGTACAGACTAAATAGGACCTAGATGGAAGTCCTGCAAAACTAACTAACTGATTGTAGGACTTCAATTCTCGCTTGTCGTTCTCCCTCGAGCTAGTTCGAGCTGTAAATCTCTAGCATTACGAAGTGTATGTATTGTCAAACTTATGGTAGGAACATATCACTTATAAACTTATGCTATGATGAATTTTACATGGCGAATAATCTATTTCGCTGCCAGTTGTACTATACGACACCCGCCCAAGAATTCTCATTGCTACCAAAACCAAAGACGTTAATCCGAATTACGAGGCGTGACTTCACGGATACTAAGTTCTCAAGCCCGGTATACCCACAAAACCCCGCATACAAATCAACATGGGAGGTAACATATTAGGGACACAATAATTCCTAGTAGCCGTATCTATTCCCTGTTCCGCTAAGGCCTACATCGTCCGCGTCTAACAATT
This sequence comes from Phalangium opilio, assembly GCF_054372755.1. NCBI lineage: Eukaryota > Metazoa > Arthropoda > Arachnida > Opiliones > Phalangiidae > Phalangium > Phalangium opilio. The sequence continues at coordinate 3,508,865 of NW_028324156.1, forward strand.
TCACTAATACCCATTTTAAACGCGTAATCATTCTATGGCTTGTTTTACCAATTTAATACGGATACACCGAACATACAAAGAATGACTGGGCACCAAGTTCAAAAGAAAGAAATAAAAACAAACCCTTTAAATGAACAGTAGACAAGTCACTTACGTTTGCAAATCCGTGACTTTGACAACTTTACCAAAAGTACCTTCGCCAAGTGTAGTGAGAATTTTATCTGAAATATAAAAAAATATATAATCTTAGCACCTTTTTAATATAAAATCGTACAAACTTAATTAATTAATTAATATCTATTTAAAATGTTGAGATCGCGCGAGTAAATATGCATAGTAAATGGTACGGCAGATTTATTTTTTATCTTTTTAAATAATTGTATGTGTAAAGAAAAACGAAAAGAATATAAAATCTAGGTGCTTAGCATAAAATAAGCGTCCCTATTAGATAAAAGAATGTCCTATCAATAAATGTAGATGTAAAAGAATCAATTAATGCCTGGGTTGCGTTAATTAAATAAATATACACGGTGTTTCTAACGATGTTATCAGAAATTAATGCGGGATGTTCTTTGGGAAATCAATTTTGAATCGAAAATGTAACTTATAAGTCCATTTTTCCATCCACAAGGGACACCGTTTTCGTGTTATATTTGCAGTATATTACAAAGGATTACCCCTTAAATTTAATTACGAAACTTAATACACAATAATTTCTAATTCAATTAAGGGGTCATCCCTAAAACACTCCAAACAAAATTTTATAATAATAGAAGTTACATTTTCGACTCTAAATTGATTTCAAATAGAACATACCCCCTTAATTTCTATAACAAACCTTAAAGAAACACCCTGTACTAAGTATAAATTAAACTAAATAACAATTAAGCTTTAAACCTAATAAAAACAATAGGCTTACGAAAAAGAAAGAAAGAACGAATCTTCTAAAGAAATCTATTAACCGCGTAAAAATATTAATTAACCACTCACTAAAACTTCGTGATTCAAAAGCTAGTATTCAATTAAATTAAGTAATTAATAGAATATAATATAATAGAAGCATTAAAACTTTTGATCTGTTGGGGGGAATGAGGGGGGGGGGGAAGAGAGTTCCCGGTAAAAAACTGGAATCATTATTAAAATTATTATAATTATTAAATTCCTCGCAGTTGAAATATTATCACACGCCTGTTTTTCCAGATTTTGATATTGGGACTTGGTTTTTGTTTGTTTTTTTAGAGAGAGAACTTGGTACTAATCATGTGTGTTATTAACGTTACGAAATAAATGGTGAGTACATCGATCCTGAAGAATGTCCCCGTGCCGATAGACTAGGTGCCCGTCACTGTCATCTTCCACGCTGGGTAGTCGTGAACTATGGTCGCGTGGAGACTGTTGTTGGTTCAATGGCCATTCATCATCATGGACATCATGAACGGGTTCCGTAATCATGGGCACAAGAGAGGAGGATGACGGAGGCAAAGAATCATCCGGAAATCCAACGTTGGGCACGATTGATTTCGCGAGATATCGCAAATGGTATTTTCAATCAGGTAGAAGATAACCGTCAGAAGAGCCATTACGTATTTTCATAGGCGACAACAGGGGATGCCAGCATTTTCAGGGCGCAGAGCGTAACATGGCAAAAACGACAACAAATAGGGAAACAGGCAGTCTCGAGTCAGCATTTTTTAATTATACGGATTGTCTAAGATAATTTGATTTTTTTCCTGCCTTAATTAAAACCTTTTTCTTATTTTAAATTTAATTTAATTCAATTTATAGTCAATCCATAATGATATACTTTCACTATATTAATTAAACTTTCTCCCCAAAAAACCATGATAAAACCCCCGGTACCATAAACATGAATCAATTCAAGTGAATAGAAAACTGTAACGTTACATATATAACGAGAGAAAGAAGTAGAGACAGAGAGATACGCGTGGTTTGATTATGAAATGCGACGAGAGTTAACTAAAATTTAAATGGAGACTTTCTATGAAATATTTCCTCCTTTGCCTGATTTTCATTTCATTCGTAGCCAAGCCAAACTTATCAATCATTTGGCAACAGCGAATTTATTTTTTTTTAATTTCTTATCTTGGTTATTGGTATGGGTTGTTATAGTATTAATATATTATAAATATGATTGGGGAGAGAGCGAAATAATATTATAGCAGACCTTCGAAAAGCAAAAATTGCGTTAAAAAAAGAAAAAAAAAACCCCTCACTCTTATCCAGCCAATCAGAACAAACTATAGCTTTATAGGGATGAAGTTGTATACGTTTACGAATTCGACACGACAGTGTTTATTCAATTTTCACTTGAATATTAAACTATTAGTTGGTTTTGTCAATACACTCAATTTCTAAGTGAAGGTCGTACGGAACCACGAAACAGGAAGTCTTAGCACAAAAAAAGAGAAGAAATTGCTGCATTTTTGGAATGGTAAACCACTTCCGGAACTGAAGGAAGTGTTCGCAAGCGTTTTTGCGTTTTGTAAACTATATGATATCATAAGTTTATAAGATATGTTCCATAATAAGTTTGTCACTTGTTACAAACTGGAGTTTGTCATGAAGTGAGTGAGGTAGGTCATAGTTTCGAGGTAAAGCGACGCCTGGTTTTTGGCTTTGTCAAAGGCTTGGTACAGACTAAATAGGTGAAGATGGATGTCCTGCAAAACTAACCGAGTGTAGTACTTCAATCCTCGCTTGTCGTTCTGCTAGAACTAGATCGAGCTGTAAGTCTCTAGCATTACGAAGTATAGGTGCTCTAGCGTCATACTTCTTTAAACATATCTTATAAACTTATGGATTTGTGATATTAATTAAACTTTCTTGTTTAAATTGAATAAACTCGTCGTGCAAACATAACATACTCGTTTGAAAGTGCAAAGATTCGTTCTTACAAAAAAAAATGTTATCGTTCGTTTTGGAAGGCCAATTATTAAAGATTACTTATTTGAAGAGTCGCTATTGCTTATATACCGGGAGGGGGGGGAAGGCACAGGGATCTTATTATTTATCGAAATGTTAAATGCTGATACGCAAAACGATATAGGAATCATCATACGTCACCATAAAGACGGGGTGAAAGTGTTCCCCCAAAAGAGAAAATGAAACGCCAAAAATATTTTCAGCGACGGTGACAATCAAAATCTTTACGTAACAAAGGTTGCCAAAATAAACTTTGTTCATCTCTGGAGACAGGAATACATACAGATAATTGGAATTATTGTGTTCCCCATATTTCTAGTGTTCATTTCTATGCGGGTTTTGTGGGTGTACCGGGCTTGAGAACATACTATGCATCACACCTCATGTAACTAAGAGGGAAAGAGAAAGAAAACGGGGTAAAATATTGCCTTCCATATCGGTTTTCAGCGCCTGCGCTGTAGGCACTTTGAGCTAAGAGAGTGCGCACTGACGGCTATGGGTCAACCCCCATGTACGTCTGGATACTGAAGTTTTTCTAAGTGGGTTTTATGGGCCGGCCTTGAGTACTACTACTACTCAAGCGTCATAATTCAGACGCCTTTCTAAAATTGTAATTTCATTGGTTGGCAAACAACCCGTGGTCAGGCGCAGACGCAACAGTCAAAGCGAGATAGATCATTCGCCATGTAAAATTCGTCATAAATTATGATTAGTCTAATAGCTGTTCAGATAAGTTGAGTGAAAATGGATGGATACACAATGATTTCTATTCCTTGTAGTTGTATGTATTCCAGCTGGAGATTACAACCAATCAGAATCGTCTAACGAAAAACGCAACATTGTTAAGCCTACTTTTAGGCTTAACTATATCAATTTTTCGCGACTCATTTAACCCTTTGTCTAGAGGAAAAACAAACAAACTAGTGTCTAAATCGGTCCAAGGCTAAGTAAAACTTGATACGTATTAAATTAAAAATGTGGTTAGTTAGTTTACTAAAAACTAAATTTAAAACGTTTTCACTCATCTCGAGATATGATAGGCGGGGGTAAGTCACTGAGAGATTGATAATTAAAAAACTTCACACATAATTCATTAAATTTTTGAAACGAATAGCGTACTTTGTGTCGCACGTTCACACGAGTTGAACTTTTTTTAAAAAAGAGACCAAAACAGCATTCAAACTGGTAATAGAAAACAAGTCTAATTTGTAAGTAAATAAATAAATAAATTTTGATGATAAAATTATCTAAATCCTAAACCTCTAATGAGCTACATTAATTAACTGCGCGCACTGAAGAAATGACCACTACGTTATATTTTTTTTAAACTAAAATAATAATAATAAAAAAATATCTAAAAAATAAAAATTTTCTCAAACTTTACACTGTGACTTCTGTTTCGTGAAACGGCGGTTGTCGTTGATGTTGTAGTAGTAGTTGAAGTATGAATGGGAATTTCATCACTAGCCTGAACTTTTAGACGATTTGAAAAATGTTGCAAAAAACTTGAACACGAACGTAACATAACGTCGTCTGCTTCAACGTCGGGTGATTCGCTGCGTTTAAGCATCCCTAACTATTACTTCTCGTTTCTTTTAACGTATTATAACACTCCGTAAAAGGTTTCTTCCGAGGACCAAAATAATTAAAAGCTCCAATATCCAGTTTAAATAATTTAATTTATCAAAGAACCTCAGGGAACTAAGTAATTTAGAAAACGTATTTTAAAAATCACCAACGAAAATATTAAGACTAAAATTAAATTGAATTAAATTTAAATTAAGTAATCACGGACGGAAGACAAGACTCCGTAGCGGAGACGGAGGTTGTCCTTTTCTTCTAGATATAACAACAAAGACCACAACACCACCTCGGTGTAACAACCATCAAAACAAACTTTTGATGACGACTCTAACCGATTCCTCCGATTTGAGATTTTTCAAAAAATCCCGACTATAACTAACCTAAACTTTTAACAAACAGGATGGTGGTAGATTCTAGTAGTAGCCTAATTTCCTAATACAAATAAGAACTGAAGGAGAGGCCTTCTCGAGAAAAACAGTCTCCAAAATGTTCTTAATACAGATACTGCCAAATATTCTCCTTTCCATCGCACCAAAAGCTTATTGGCACGAGTTTCAAAAAAGGCACCACAAGATAGAGAAGATTTTGGGAACCATCCATACCACCGAGAAAAAAAAAGAAAATTTCCAAGGGGGAATGAAAACGAACATCTTCAAAAACCAGGAGAAAGGAGGATGAGGATGAAAAAAAAAATCTTCTTGGAAGAAAGTTTTAAGGGGGATGAGGACTTTGGGATGGGATAGGGATGCTGCGGGATCAGAGGATGAGGATGGGGGATCAGGATGGAAGAGGAGAGGAGAGGGTGAGAGAGAGAGAGAGAATTTACGTAGATGCAAAGGAGAAGAGTAACAAGAGGTTGGAAACTTTGTTTTGTTTTTTTCTTACAAGGTCGGATATGGTCAATTAATAGGTCAGATTTTAGGATAAAATTAAAACATGGTTGCGATAATATTTTCATATTAACTTAAGTGTTTAACAGAGGCTTCCCCCACCCAGACTATTTTAAACAAATTGTCATCTTCGCTCTATTTAAAAGTAGAAACAATGGAAGAATTTTCTCAGAACTGATAGCAATAATTTCTCTTCAATTTTGGTAATAATAAATCAGATAGTTTTCACTGTTGGGACTAGAGAAAATCCCTCAACCTTCTCTCAGCTTAAACAAACCAGAGCAGTGTTGCCGGCCGGCCCTCTACGAGTCAAGTTGGTCAAGTAGTACCGGAGTCAAACTGAACTACTACCCTTAACCATGAAACCATGCCTGGCAACACGTTGGGGACCGACAAACAAACTAACACCTTCAGTGGAACCTACGCATTGAAACGCCATGACCTTTCCCCTTAACTTCTCCCCATGACCCCAGTTACAAAGGCGTTTAATGTGTAGATCTTTCAATTAACAAATGTCCATCCCCTAGGAGAAAAGATGGGGAATGACGACGTAGAAAAGAGGCTATACGTTTTTGAAAATACGTTGTGAAGGAGGAGGACTTGAAGATTCAAACTCTCTCGCTCTCTCTCTAGAAGCTCCAATGTTCCCGAAATAGAAAGCTAGAGTCCTCTGAGCGAGTGGGGATACCTTTTGGACCAGTTACAAAACTTTTACGGAGCAACGTCATGACGCAACTCCATCCCAATAAGAATTTCCAATGAAAACTTAAGTTCAAGTCCCCGTTTAAATTAGGGGGATTACTATCGCAATCTCTTCATGGGAAAAACAGAACTTTCAGAACCACCCCCATCGAATGCGAGCTTCCAATGCAATACAAGTATATTATCATATAAAAGCTGAACAGTTTTTTTGGGTGTAAACACTTTGGGTCGGGGGGAAAAATAAACCACTACAACCGGGTCTTTTTAGTTTTATTTTTGGGGGTCTTAACTAAACTAAAAATTACGCCTACACTTCTCCTTTTTAATTTTACACGTAATTTTAATTACGGTAAAATTTAAGAAACGGCACCAAAACCCCTGTCCCTGTCCCTGTCCCTGTCCCGGACGCGTCCGCGAAACGAACGCTTACGATGAGAGAGAGAGGGAAACCGGTCGCGTCCGCGAAACGTACGCTTACGATGAGAGAGAGAGATCGCTAGCGTACGCGGTGGCGATACGAAGCTCCGCGTAGAGAGAGAACTGCCTGCCTGGTATATTAGTGAGAGGGGGAAGAGGGAGAGGGGGCATCCCGCTCGGAGAGAGAGGAAAGAAAGGTAGTTTAAATCTCGCGGGAAACAAGATGATAATTTTCGTGCACTACTGCACTTTGTGCGCGTGATACATCAGAGATTATGCTGGATGGTTAGGTTAGGTTTCGTAAAATAGAGGGGACGCTTTACGGTCATAGTGATTTCTGGTTTAGGGGATGCAGGATTTTGTTTAAATACATTATTTGATTCGTATGGTTTTTAAAAATTATACTTTAGTGGGGTGCACAATTTAGTTTCATTAATATTATTTGAAATGTGACGTTATTAGAAATTAAAGGGATACACGATTGTGTTTCAGAAATGTTTTTAGTTGTACGATTTATTGGAAATCAACTATACGGGGGGTCACGTGAGCCGTGTATTAGTGAGAGGGGGAAGAGGGAGAGGGGGCATCCCGCTCGGAGAGAGAGGAAAGAAAGGTAGTTTAAATCTCGCGGGCTTTTTTGAGTGAAGGGAAACAAGATGATAATTTTCGTGCACTACTGCACTTTGTGCGCGTGATACATCAGAGATTATGCTGGATGGTTAGGTTAGGTTTCGTAAAATAGAGGGGACGCCTTACGGTCATAGTGATTTCTGGTTTAGGGGATCCAGGATTTTGTTTAAATACATTATTTGATTCGTATGGTTTTTAAAAATTATACTTTAGTGGGGTGCACAATTTAGTTTCATTAATATTATTTGAAATGTGACGTTATTAGAAATTAAAGGGATACACGATTGTGTTTCAGAAATGTTTTTAGTTGTCAACTATACGGGGGGTCACGTGAGCCGTGTAAAATTACTATTAAGGCCCAGCCCTTGGGCCATCTTGTTCTTTTTCAGATTATAAATAAATCTACAGATGCGCTCTTATAAAATCTTAATATAGACGACCATATAGTTACTCCTTCTAAGAGGGTGACAGGATAGGGTGTTGGTGTAGCGAGTATTTACAGGGTGTTTCTGTTAAGTCTGCCATAATTTAAGAGGAGGGGGCGGTAATGTTCTTTGAGCCGAAAATGTAACTTCTATCATAAGTTCATGAGATTTGTTTCATCCATAAGTTTGTCACTGGTAACTTAGAAACTGGAGCTTGTCATGAAGTGAATGAGGTAGGTCATAGATTCGAGGTAAAGCGAAGACGCCTGGTTGGTTTTGGCGCTGTCAAATTTGGGCTTAGTACAGTTTAAATAGGACCAAGATGGAAGTCCTGCAAAACTAACCAACCGAGTGTAGTACTTCAATTCTCGATTGTCGTTCTGCTAGAAATAGTTATCTCGAGTTGTAAGTCTCTCAGTAGCATTACGAAGTATAGGTAGCGTCATACTTATGGTAGGAACATATTTTTATAAACTTATGCTTCTATCGTGATATTTTGCCACAATGGACACTGTTTCCGAGTTAAGATTGGATGGTGTATTTTACGGATGACCCCTTAAATTAAATTTAATTAATAAACTTAATTAGACAATGATTAATTAATAATTTAATTAAAGGGTCATCCCTAAAATACTCCAAAAATAATTCGAAAACGGTGTCCCTTGGGATCAAAATGACGATAAAAGTTACATTTTCGACTCGACTTCGCACTCCCCTTAATTTCTGGACAGACCATTCAGAAACACCCTGTATACTCCTGAAAGGGTGATAGAATAGGGAGTGTTGCAAGTATATAACCTCGAGAAGTGTTTCCATGGACAATAAAAACATCTCGGAAGTGATGATTCCGCAAGACAAGAGTGAGGGTGTAAAAGCGACGTCTTCATTATTTATTTATAGTGGGGAAGCAATTTACGTTATTGATTTAGCCTATTAGACCAGTTTCAACGCGGAGCAGTGTATTTCTTCAGCGCGCACACACGACGTTTTCTCAAAAAAATGACAAATTTCTTAACATTATCAAAAGAAGTCGTCTTTAAAACTAAATCGGGAATCACTTACGATTACGAAACACACAATTTCAAGAGCAATTTATCTATACAGAGAAGGGTTGCGAATGACTTCCGCTTCAAGCTCGTGCCTTGCCACGTGACGCGATTAAACTCGGGAACACGCGCCCTTAACCCTTTTCCAACTAACTAACTCACTACATGGGTCGTTTTGGCGCGTCACATCAGTTACGAATCATTCAAAATTCAGCTCTATTGCCACAACAAGAGGATTTAGGAACTCGCAAAAGATAACGAGCATTTCAACTCAACAAAGGTTTTATAAAGAATAGTCTGCTACCAAGAACTTTTTCGTGACGTCACAGCCTCCAATCTCTAACTTCGGTTTTTGGCGACCATATTGGAAGTCGTCAAAGGGGGGGGGGGGGTAGGCAACCCTCAGTATCGTGACATACAAGGGGGTTGATACATGCCGTCTATGCTACAAGATGGCTACTGCGCAGGCGCCAAAAAGCGAGAAGGAAGGCAGAGTTTTACCCCCCGTGTCTTTCCCTTCTCTCTTAGTTACACGGAAATGGTCTATTTGGACTACCAATATTGACGTCACGTCCCCGTAGCTCCTCCCATCTAAGAACCACTCTTAATCCTTCCAGGATGTGATACAGAGGTCTACTTAAGTCATGGATACACCTCAAATATGTCGAAGAATCATTGCACTTTCAGGGGCATGTGAACAAACCCATACCGAAGTCTTAAACGACTAATAATTTTGTCAAATAATGCTTGAGATAAGTTAGGCTTGGCTTCGAATTAAATACCAGTGCTTCATTTATAACCAAAAGAACAAACAATGAATGAAAGAAAACATAAGCCTATTCCAATTTTCATCAACGAAATGAATAAATTAATGAATGAATGAATCATGAATTTTTAAAGAAAAGAAGACCTATAATATTTACCATCTACTCTACCTAAGTTCATATAAAAAAAACCATAAAAACATACCGAAAACAATGTAAGAGTATATAGACGACCAACGGTTTTGATCGTCATACAAATAACCCCTTAATCTAGGTACTTACCCGAGAGCTGGGTGTTCTTGACCTCTTTCGACCTCTACCGTGTTCACGATGGTGTCTATGATGACGGTGAGGAGGATCTCTGTGACGTCGATGGTATCCACTAGAGCTGTGAGAATGGTAACTCGAATCGGCGCTGTCCGATGGGTCAGTCGAACGGCTCTCGTAGTTCTTTCGACGTCTTACGGCACTCCCACGATGACGTGTTCTTTCGGTTCTACTCAAGTCCCTGGAATGGTGGTTCCTGTTGTTATGATGGTGACGGGAACTCGACGAGTTATTGTCGCCTATTGAGAAGTCGCGGTAACTTTTCTCGCTACCAACATCTTTGTTGTAGTAATCGCTGCGAAATAGAACGAAAGACGATGTTTGGTTAGACTACATCGTCTTGGAGGACATGGTTCTACCAGACGCTAATGTACACGTAGATAAGTGATTGGGGTTTTTGGTCAGAAAAAGTCATTTTTTGTAGCTAAAATGCCAGCGAAAGTAATTATAAACAGGGAAAAAATGGTTGGTACTTCAACAATTGAATTGCCAATAATAAACATAAAATATTCATAAAATAAAATATATTTTTCAACCCAAATTCTCTTGGCCATGATAAGGCTCGTATTGTTGCTGGAACAGGCATCGTACGCGCAAAGGATCCTGCTGTCTAGAACGGTTTTCGGAAAACAACTGATGGTATTTAGCTTAAAAACAATCGAAGCTCAGTGATATTCAAGTATACAGTTACATCATAACGTCACGCTTCAACGCTTCCTCCAATTATATTGTGTCATTGAAAATTCGAAATCACGTTGAATTTAACGTGGTCTTATAGATTTAAAGGCTATACACCACATCAATACGTATTTAACGACATTTCTTTATAACTTTTACAATGCGGAAATCACTTAAGGGTGCGACTGCCTTTAAACACAATAAAACTATACGCCAAAAACGTATTACATAAGGAAAAACAGAATGCTTATATGATAAAATCTTTAACCATGAAAAAAAATAACTAAGTATATTTACTAACAAAAATTTAAATACATTTTTGATTAAAATAGGTACATATATAGGTGCCAACCAAATGCATCGCCTTATTCAAATTCGTTAGGCGCTTGACCGCTAAGGGACATAATAAACATTTCACCATTTTCCACGCTAGAGTGACTGTTAAAAACAGCTTGAAACTGTCTTAAAAATCTCAAGCAGCACGGAACTAAAACGAGTCCACGGATATTGTAACCCTCAAAACTAAGTACATACAGTCTATAGCGCTCCCAAATACAGATTTTAGGGAGTAAATTAAGGACCTTGCAGGAAAACAGGGACTTATTCTAGGCACCTTGTTGGAGCCCTGAGGTTAATATCCAGGGTTCATACAGATTTTGGAAAACCGATTTTTCCTGAGTTTTCCAGGTTTTTTCCCCATTCAGGGCTCCCACCAGGGCCACCAAAATCTTAAAAACAATTAGGGAAATGGGGATTTTTTCAGGCTAGAAATAGGGTGAAATAGGCACCGAAATTTTTAAACTATAGGGACCAAATAGGAACCAAATTGAGATCTTTATTTGAACTTATATTTTTACAAAATGAAAAGTCAGACGTTTGTAAAAATATTTTATCATAAAATTGACTTAGTTTTTGTTTATTAAATTTTATCATGAATATATACAATGTATATTCACGTTTTATGTATCACACTTAGCAATCAGTCTTTTTTCGTTTTTCTACGAAATAAATATAAATGTGTAAATTGGATTTTTAGGGACATGGTGGGAGCCCTGTCATATATTTCCCTGAGTTTCCCACGTGTTCCCCACACATATTTCCCCGAGTTTTCCCCACATATTTCCCTGAGTTCCCCAGGTTTTCCCCCAGATATTTCCCTGAGGTTTCAAGGGTTATGGAGCAATAACAACAGGGGTGTTTTTTATCGTTGAAGTAACCCCTTCAGAGCGTACTTACTCTCAAACCTCAAAAATTTCCCTGAACTTTACTAAAATATTCTAAATTTCCTTGAGTTCTTTTGTCAAATAACTATTCATTCCCCTGAGTTTTCCAGGTTTCTATGAACAAATGAACAATGATAACTCAAGAATTAGTTTGGACAGCAAGCAATTAAAAAGCTCTTCACACTTTACAAACAACATATTAAAAACAGAGTACAATTAAAAACGCCTAATTTAATCGTTACCAAGAAAGAAACGCTAAATAAAATTAAATTTAAATCAAGATTTGAAATAGATACCTAAGTTTGGCCTTTTTGTCCCATTCACCACCGGAACAACATAGAAGCAATCCCATTATCATCGTGACCACTTATAATAATAAAGTGTTGAAACTCCTTTCAAGTACAGAAAATCCGCAATAAAAGTAACACCAACAAAGATGCTAGACTATAGCATCAACGTCTTGAACTTGAACGTAGTAGTAGTAACGCGATAGCAACAAAAACCGAAGACTTGAGTCGGCGGGAAACGACACGTCTTGTATTTTCACCAGACTTACTAATCAACATGTTCCGAAGTTTACTCTCTCTAATCAACAGGAAAAACCCGCGAACACCAGTTCCGAAAAACACTTTTTATTTTGATAAGCAAAAACTCAAAAGGGAAATTAAAATAAGGAAAAACTGTTTTCTTTAACAACAACAACAGTTGAAACAAATTCCGAGGAACCATGAATAATTTTTGCATCCGATATCATCAACAACGTCTTTAAAATTTTAGGAAGTTTCTCTCACTCAGAAAGGAAGAATGAGGCCCTAGGCCTATTTTTTAAATAAAAGTTAAAACGTTAGGGTGTTAGCGAACAAAACCCACTAACTTCCGAGGCGTGGGATATTCTTAATATTACTATAGTCTATGTTTTTCTAGGATATAATAACGAATGGGTTTCAAATATTGTTTTAAAGACGACACCCTAGTCGTCACAGTCTCAAAGACAATCTCGCGTTTAACCTTTACAATAAAGGTAGTAGCATAAGTTTATAAGATATGTTCCTTCCATAAGTATAACACTACCTATACACGTTCGTAATGCTACTGAGAGACTTACAGCTCGAGCTAGTCTAGCAGAAAGACAAGCGAGAATAGAGATCTTTCAGTTGGAGGAGGAGCTGAGTCTCGTGACATAATTTACGCTGCCATATTGGTGGGTTTAAATCAGGAATGAAGCTCAGACCACCCAATATGGCTACCAGAACAGCGGTAAGACTTGGGAGGGTGTGACGTACTACTAACCCATCTGAAAGCTCTCTATTGAAGTACTACACTCGGCTGGTTAGTTTTGCAGGACTTCCATCTTCATACCCATTTAGTCTGCATTACTAAACCTTTGACAGCGCCAAAACCAGGCGTCGTCGCTTTACCTCGAATCTATGACCTACTTCAATCACTTCATGACAATCTCCAGTTTGTAACCTGTGACAAACTTACATGGAACATATCTTACGAACTTATGGTAGAAGGGGTGTGCGAATAGCATTCTGCACATCCCTAAAAACCATCAAAACCTAACGGTCTCTTCATTCATTCGGAGTGAATGTCCAGATGTTATTCTTCGACAATGGGACATTTATCATTAAATAAATCGACTCTTCCGCGATAGAGAGAGATAGAAAGAGACGCGTCTCTCTGCTCTAGTGGCTTAGCTCTTGTCCTTTGCAAAAGATAACGTTGGGATAAACACTTTGCCACTTTAGCGCTATCGAAGGGAAGCTAGGGGGACGGGGCTTTGAAATTAGAGAAATGCGAAATTAACTCCGAACGGAAAGGCCACTACAGTAAATTAAGAGGTTTTCCTCCCTCTTTCTCTCTCTGGCTCTCTCTCTCTCTTTCTATCTCTCTGTTAATTACAAATTTAAGAGATGATTTGGGGTACCGCCCTCATCACAGAACCCTAACGCGCCTAGAAGTGATGTTGTTAATTGGCAAAGATGAAGATGAGCGAGTGATAATGTTAAATATCGCTTCTAAAGAAAATTGTAGCAAGATCAAACCATCTATTTAGGAAAATACATACAGAGAAACCAACCAACATACAGGGGCGGGCCACTACCATTGGGGTATACTGCCTCTAGCCAAGAAGCCCGCTAGAGGCAGTACGAGCTGGCTAGCGTCCCTCCGCGTTTATTGAACTGGGGCTCCATCTGGCGTTGGTTCTTGGAGCGAGGGAGAATACCCCAATGGGGGCCTCCGCCCATGTGAGCTGGTTTCGCTGTATGTAATTTAATAAATGGTCTATTCAACCGTTATCTACAACAGCTTATCTGAAAAGCTTGTAGTATTTGGTTCGATTCAGATTAAACTAACTTATTTTATCAGTAACTCCTCACAAATCTGATGGCGTAAGTCTTTCTGTAATGTTCTTTTGTCGGTTTAATAATGAGTCAAGATTAAACAGGAACATATTTAATAATACTTAAGTAGCCTTGGCTCGCGTTACCCGTAGGTTATACGTAAACCAACTAACCTCACGCTAAAATGGTGCATCCCATCTCCGTCGCCATTGTAATGTTCTTTTGTCGGTTTAATAATGAGTCAAGATTAAACAGGAACATATTTAATAATACTTAAGTGATAGTTAATAAGAAAGGTACATGGTAATTGTTATACAGTCTGATCGCGAGCCTCGCCTCTAGAGGTCTGTCGATAAAGTCCCTAGTCCCCAATCTCGTCCCCTTAGCGCCCCCTAACGGCTACAGTTCACAATGTTTATATGCTTCACTTTCTAACTGTTGTTTCATTGGTTGCTAGCAACCAATGAACCGCGATACATTATTCGCCAGGTAAAATTCGTCATACGTAATGATTAGTCTAGCTAGCTCTTCCCATGAAAAAATCCGAAGGCCTAGATACGTTTAGATTGAAAATGGATAGTACACAATGATTCCTAGTAACTGTATGCATTCCCGATGCTAGAAATACGATTCCCGAATGTTACTACTATACACTAACTGTCGTTGACTCGATATTCGTGCTGGGCAAAACATAACACGACATCAATTGGAAATGCGATTCTGCGGAACGACGACTATTTGAGACAAGTTCGCAATTTGAGACAAAAACCTTTGGAGAACAAAACCCACTATTCTCTATTTCTTTTTTATTGTCGGCGAAGTATTTTTGAAGTTGAAGCTTCACATCCGTTCTAGCTAATACACAGGGTGTCTAAAAAAAGGTGGGATTGATGGTTTGTTCTATGGGCGATCAATTGAATTGAGTCGAAAATGTTCTACAGGGTGTTTATGAAACAGTGTTTCCACGTGACGAAATTTTCAGACTCAAATTCCCTGACTTTTCCAGGTTTACCCTGACCCGTGACAACCCTGTGAAAGGTCTATTAGAAATTAAGGGGGATGTCCTTAAGTCGAAAATGTAACTTCTATTACATTTTCCCTGACTTGTCCAGGTTTGCCTGACCTGTGAAAGGTCTATTACAAATTAAGGGTATGTTCCTAAGCGGAAAATGTAACTTTTATGCCATATTGCCACATGGGTTACAGTTTTCAAGCTTATACTGAATTAGTTTGAGGGATGACCCCCCTTAAATTTAATTAATAAACTGAAAGACAATGAATGATATCTAATTTAATTCAGGGGTCATCCGTAAAATACTCCAATGATCATCACTCGTTGTGGCAAAATGGAGATAGAAGTTACATAATTTTCGACTTAGAATTGATTTCCAACAGAACCATGCCACCCTCGCTCTATACTTCGGTCCTATGCACCTTTTTGGAAGAAACACCCTGTACAATACCTCCAAGTTAATACAAAAAAGGTTACCGTGCAACTGAATAACATGAAGTGAAGATCGAGAGAGAGAGAGAGAAAGAGAGAAAGAGACACGATCAAAAAGAAAAAAATTTCACTTATTATCTTACGCTTGACTGGTCCCGAGTAAAAGCTTAACTTTTTTTTATATTAGGATTATCTTCTATTTTAGAAGAGATACAATCTACAAATTTCACTAAAGAACAGTGATAAATTACGTTTCTGCATAGTTGTAAGTAACTTGTACGGGTTCAGTGGGGGCGAAATTGTGAACTGATCTATAGGGTGGCCTTAACTATTAGGTTAAAATAAAATTAGGCCAAAAATTACCAAGTTTCAATAGACACGCACCAACTATCCCTAAGAATAAATATCACATAACTAAATTACACGGTTGCCACGGAATTTTCAGAACCAAATTCCCTGACTTTTCCAAGTTTTCCCTGACCTTTTTCTGAGATTTTTCCTGACCTTTTAGGCCGAAAGTGTAAATGTTTACAGCACATTTTAAGTGCTTATAATTAAATAAACTCTCTACAGTAAGTTTTCCAATGTATTTGTTGCACCAAAATGAATAAGAAACATTTGAACTATAAATAACAGTCTAAGAGACTTTTTTAAAGGAGTTTACTTTATTAAGACAATTCTCGACATTTTTAAGGATTGCTCTAGAGTTTTCTGTGTTAAGAGACGATGAGGAGAAACTTTCATTACTCTTTCAATAAAGACTTGTCCCCAGAAATTTTACCCACTAAAATAAAATTCCTTGACTTTGCTGAAATTTTTAAAATTCCCTGACTTTTCCCTGACATTTTCGGCCCATTTTCAAATTCCCTGACTTTTCCAGGTTTTCCCCGACCCGTGGCAACCCTGAATTACATCGTGGACACAGCCTCCACCACTCCGGAACCCAAGGTAAATTCAATTTCACAACTATTTAAAAACGTACTTTACCAGTTTACAAACACCAATCAGATCGAATCAAAACCCATTCATTTTCCACACTCAAAACAAACGCGACAACACACAGACACATTTGGAATGATGGAAAAGGCTAAATAGAAACACTACACCCGACCCGAGTTCGTGGACCGTTGGTTCTCAACGCTACACATTTTGAAGCAAAATCCGAACCTCAGCTGCGGTGTTCAAAACGTTCTAAAAATTCTTTATACCGAAGGTTTTCTAAAACTTACAGCGTGTTCACTAGCCGAAATAAAAAAGCATATAAAAAGTGCACCAGCTGCGTGTGCGTGGCGTGTCTCTAGCAGAGAGACCATTCCTATCAACGCAATGCACGGCACGGCACGCACCACCGAAAGCTAAGGACTGAAGACTGAAGAGAGAACGCGGCTGCGACTGTGCCAGAGGAAACGTTTTAAATCTACAACAACCCAAAGGTCGGTCGGGGGACTCGTGGATATCGAACATCGGTCGGGGGTTCTCGGCCCCTCTCAATTCTCCACCATTCAACGAGACCAAGAGAGTGCCTACCCTAGCCTAGCCTTGCCCCTAGTCCTACCTATAGCCAAGAGCGCTTCGCATCAGGGCTCAGTTAGTAAGGGTCCTATACCTCCCAGACGCCAGAAGAAAATACTGCATACACATAAGCGAGGGGGAGTTCAACACTCACTTCGAACCATAATTTAAATTTAATTTTTAATTTATTTTCAAAAATCTTTACTAGGGTTAGTCCCCCTATTATCGGACACATTTTAAAAAATTATGGTTAAATGTAAGGAAATCACAGAAAACCTTTGAAAAGTTTATGAAATATATATTTTGAACGTTTCTGCACCTAATGGTATAGAATTAATTCCAAAAGAACGATGTAATGTTGTCCCAATCATGGATTTTATTCGGCAAGTATCGTACCCTATTATCGGCTATTTGGATGTTGATTCGGACCATAGATATATATACGGGTCTAGATACCCTACTGAATCGGGGGAAAATACGGAGATGACAGCTAGCAGTCGACGCGATTTTCCCGGGGGAAGATACCTAGTGCGCCATCTATCGCTGAATTTTGAAAGCTAAAAAATTGGATAAATAACTTTTGCCAGCGGGCGTGCTGATGCTTTGCAATTGTATTTGGTAGTTATAATGTTATTATTTGGTTTCGAGGTGGTAAACAAACTTTTAATCATACTTATGAAAAGATATTCCTTTCCCGAAGTTGATAAATTATGACAATGTGTGAAAGAACAACTGTTAACCATCTTTAATGCCTTATTTCACTAATATTTCATTAAAAACACTACTTCTTTTACGTAAAAACTATTTATTTCACTTAAGAACATAATTACACGTATAAAGGAGATCAAAAATACGTAAAGCTATTTGAAAAGTTAAGCCTAATTTGAATTTCCCGCTCTTTTCATATTCGAATTTTTCGTTTTTTTGTTTCTTGAAACTCTCAATAGATGGCGTTTGGATCTAATTCCCCCTCCGTAAAGCGTCGACTGCTAGTTCTCACCTCCGCATTTTTTAAAGGGCCTAACAGAGGGGAAGTGTATCTAGACCCGTATATATATCTATGATTCGGACACCCATGTTCCATTTATCGGACGCCTATACATCCAACTCGGACACTGGGATCTCAGAATCGGACAGTGGGTCTTTGTAGCCCGGACACTGGGATCTCAGTATCGGACAGTGGGTCTTTGTAGCCCGGACACTGGGATCTCAGTATCGGACAGTGGGTCTTTGTAGCCCGGACACTGGGATCTCAGTATCGGACAGTGGGTCTTCGCTATCGGACACTGGGATCTCAGAATCGGACAGTGGGTCTTTGCTATCGGACACTGGGATCTCAGAATCGGACAGTGGGTCTTCGTTATCGGACATTTGGATCTCTGTATCGGACAATGGTTCCTCAATTGGAATACCAATTTTTTTTAACAATTAAAGACCCGTGAAAATTGTTACTTCTCTGACACTTCTGGATCCATTCTGAACATCACTAACCGCTTTAAGCATTAAATATTTACAATCCCTCTCTTATTGTAAGCCTACGTTAAATATTTGTCTTTAAAACGTGTTTGAAAGCTGTCCGATAATAGGTTTTCTACATTAGATACGATTCGCGTTTTATTTTCATGTAAAGAAACCTAGAACTAACTGTTACAGTAGCAATTTATAGAAAAAGATTCGGGCTTTACAGCCATACACATAACTTATAGTTGGCTTCTATTTATATACCTCAAAACACGATTTAAAAATGGGGGGAAGAATTTTTCCGGCCCCTCAATTAGTTTTAATTAATCAAAAAAATTGGATATCTGGTTCGTTCGCGCTTTCCTCCTCTGACATCGCGCCCCTTCTCTGTTTTTACATGCAACATACAGATTTCGACACCCTCTTTAAAACTAGGTAACTTACAGTGTTCCTTTTTTCCCCGGCAGTTTTATAAACAACTTTTTAAAAATGTGTCCGATAATAGGAGCGTCCGATAATAGGGGGACTAACCCTAATTCCTTCAATAGTCTACCACTAAATCTAATATAACAAGTCAAACATATCTCACCGTTTTGCTCTGATAGATTCGGATTTTGAGGGAAGAGCCAGAGACTAATCATTATATATGACGAATTTTACTAGGCGAGTAATAACATCTCAGACCTCAGAACTATGACGCAGATAGTAAGTTCTCAAACCCGGTGGGTATACCCACAATAGAGTAGTGTCGGTGGAGAGGGGAGTAGACTGTGTATCCCTCCCTCTAGGCGCGCTTTTGTAAGAGTGGATACTGTACGCGCCTGGTAGGGGGGATGACACTGAGCTAAGAGATAGAAGGGTATGACGTTTGCACACGTAGAACTGTCATACCCGCATAGAAACTAACACGAGAGATATGGGGACGCGATGATTCCAGATTCCTAGTAGCTGTATGTATTCCTGCTCTGATATCTAATATTCATCTATTTTAAATTCTCTTTTAATCGTTCTCAAACGTGTGGAATTTTCCTGGAACATTGTAACAACCATAAAAATGTTCTACTAAATTTCCTGAACCAGAAAGAATAGCGTTCTTGAAGACGTAACTACTTCGAACACGTTTCCCAGACTTTCCCTAAAACTGAACACAAAGATACATCGGCAGTAGTAGTGTCGAACTCCTCGCTGGTTCCGTGCACTTTCGGACAGGGTGGGGTGAATTTGGGGGGGGGGGGATGAAAACGTTACAGAGACCCCCCCTCCTATTCTCCTCTCGTCTATCTATGGTCTATAAAAGACTACACTATCTTCGTTCCAAGCATAATATTCAAACTCCCGAAAAATAATAGACCCACGGGGTGGATAAAATTATCTACTATTCGTCCCCCCATTTTAAAGCTGGCAAGCCATAACCATACTGCAGATGCTTTCATAAAATGTAAAATGTGCTAGAGTGTCGTAAAAAAGTGCGCTCATGGGAAGCGATTGCGAATAAAAATAGGGCGTCGTTATTTACGATTTCGATCCGTGGTATGATATGAATTTGCCAGATTTTTATATTTTTTCTTATTTTTCAGCTGACCAAGGTGGAAGGGTGGTGGTTTTATATGATGCATAGTGACGCAACTGGTACTATATTGACTATACTATCAAATATCATGGGGCGCGGGGGGGGGGGAATAAAAAAAAAGACCGATTGGGGCGGGAACCATACGACAAAATAGTCGGTTGACAGCGAGTGATCATGTTATACTTTGACAAAGTGGCTAAATCAAATCATGACGCCAACCAATAGACCATTTCGATGTGGATAAAAAGGGGTAGGTAACCCTCGGTATCGGGACATACAAAGGGGTTGATACATTTCCATCCCTCCTTGCGCATTCTCATGACATGACATGACAAAGAGACTACAGCGCAGGCGCCAAAAAGCGACGTGGAAGGCAGAGTTTTACCCCCGTGTTTTTCCCTCTTAGTTACTTCGAAATGGTCTATTGGTATCGTGCGAACAAGTGTTGCTAGTGATTTTCTACTCATGCAATTCAACCGCTATCTACAATCAAGGATAGATTTAATTTTAGAAGTAGGAATGGTGAACAGAGTAGTCTGGGCGAGCGTCAAAGTCCCGGACCCCCTGCCTCGGGACGGGGGGGGGGGTATGAAAGAAGAGGCGGGTCATAGCGACAGAGGTAAAAAGTATTTTTCGCCGTCCCCGTCAGCAACGTCATCAAAACGTAGTTTAAGTGAGCAGCCAATAAGATAATTTAAACTTTTCGTTACATTATGTGTTGGAGGGAGGGGCTATATACTGGGCTATGAGTCGGACTGAAGTAAATACTAACCGTTCTCCATTCCTACTTCTAAAATTAAATAGGAAATTAAGGGGGGGGAGGAACAATTACCATACCCCGAAAAAGGGGCAAAGAGAAAAATGGTCACCTAACTAAATTTTAACTTGAACCCTCGCTTATCGCATTGGGGGGGACATAAAATCGAAACATTGGCAAAACTTGCTGCATACTGCACAGCCAGCTTTGCAGACAAAAATATAATCAATATAAACGACACTGGGGCACCTTTATAACCTACCGACGGAACTTTTTGTCAAAAAGATGCGATATATTGATAGCAAACTGCTTTCAATAAAAAGCCTCAATTGTAAATGGAAAAGGTTACTTAGATGGCCCCCCTTTGGGAATGCCAATCAATCTTGTCACTAGTTCTTATTCAAAAGGAAAGTTTAGAGAGCGTATGTATAAAGAAGGGGTTAAAAGGTTGCCTCTGCTAACACCACCGCGCCTACACTTTAGGGATTTGAGTCAAAACTGAATGAACAATTCCAGCTTTGGCCAATGCAGCCACATCCTAAGAAAACGCGCCTTGCCTTTTGGTCTTCTGATACCCGCCAAACTAGGGGGGGGGGGGGTTCTCAGTCAGCTATTAATAAAAAGACTGGAGCCAGCAGGCAGGGACGCCTCTATGCAATTCTTAGACTAAATCTGCGTTCGCGTGTGTAGTGCGTAATTTTAGCTCCTCAGTACAGTCCAGAAGAGTCTCGCCCAATGGTCAACGCCTCAAAAAAGGGCTAAAATGGTCACAAGGCGTTGACCAATAGCTAACAGCTCTTGAACATTAAGAGTAGGAGTAATAAGCTCGTTGCATTTTTGTCCACTTTTTTTTTTGCTTTTTCGTTTAACGAGCGGGCTTCAAATTATATTTATCAAGGTAGTAGTGTTTTATAAAGCGTTAATTTTTACACTTGCATGGTTGTACAGTAATATTTTTTGGGTAAACTCTGACATAAATTATAATATTCAACACCAAGGCCAACAATGTACTGTTGTACATCTACTAAATGTTCAACTGTACACATTTCATAATATTTAACAACACTTGCGAGGCTTACTTTTCTAAATTTTATTTTTTCTATGTATTTTGGTATTTGCAAGCTACTGCTAACCAGAATTATTTCTAATTTAAGCCTATCTCAAGAGTAGACCAAGTGTGATTTCAGTTCAATCCCACAAGCAATGTATATATTATATTTCCCTCAAAATAACTAACTATAAACGTTCACACAAATTATAGCTAGGCCTAGTATACTCACATTCAACTTCATGAGAACTTAAACTAAACAATAGTATGCATACAAGTGTTGCCAGTCATTTGTGAGTGCAATTCAAACCCTATCCCACAAAGACCCAAGAAAAGTTTTTAGTTCTGTTCGATTCAGATCATTCAGTTCCAAAACTGAGGTGCTCTCACAAATAACTAGCAGAAACCCTTTACCCTAAACATATTTTGTATGCCATCTAGATTTTTTTATAGTTAACGATCTTGGTGGCATTAGGCTTAACAATTAAAACCTTGGTCAAATTAAATATGTTCCTACCTTCTAGAACGGCGGGTATTATAACGTCTATAGTCTGAACGACTGTCTACTGAAATTCTTCTCCTTTTCCTTTTTTGATTGTCACTACTAGCACTGCGACTATCACTAGAAGATCTAGAGTCAGAAGATCTTGAACGTGACTGACGCTTCCTTCTTGAACGTGGCATACTGGTAATCTAATTTACAAAAACAACAGGAAGCGTTTAATAAAGGATCCGTTCTTAAAACTACCGATTTAAATCAGTTTATCTTGAGACGATACTGAGCCTCCCAAAAATCACTACATTAATAACTTTTCATTATTTAACACAAACATCTCCAATTTAAGAAGTTAGTATCATAGTTAAACTTTACAAGCTTAATCTAATTACGCTATAACCATTAATAAATTTTGCGTAGGCATTATATCTCCTAAAACTAACCATCATTATAGAGAACCAGGAAACCGCCATGATTATAAATATATAAAATTTCATCGTGTTGATGTCTATAAGCCTAAATTTACTAGATATTTCTCTCTAAGCCTTGGCTAAAAACTAAGTACGAAAACTTACGTTTGTACGCCGAATTCCGTCCAAGAATTTCCAAATAAAGTCCGTCTTATCAAATAATTCGGACGTCTCTAGAATATTCCTTCCCGTTAAACTAATTTACGTTAACTAAAACCCGATTAAAATAACTTCTTCTTTCACAATTTCACTCGACACAAAAATACAGTAATGGCGGTTATTCAATGCAGCGGTAAACGCAACGACGTCGATAAGCAGTGTTGCCGGATAAAGAAAATTTTATAGCCAATATAACGTTGTAGTAGCCCAAACCGCCAATATTGGATGAATTGGCTAAACTTTATTCTCAAGGTTAATTATAGGATAATTAGTTAAAATTAAGGTGCGGAAATTAATTAAAATGTATATTTTCCATGTTTTTCTATATTTTACCCTTCAATTAAAGGTTAGGTTTGGTTTGGTTAGGTTATTTTTTTAGATATTTTATTGTATTTGGTGGCTAGGAAGAAGGAACTGGTCGGGTTTTTATGGTCGTGAAAATATTTATTAAAATAGTTTCCGCGACTTAAATGTAATTAATTATCATATAATTAACCTCCAAGAAATGATATTTATTGGAAAAACTGCATTTTGAATGCGCGAGCTAAAGTAAAGTTTTTCGGATGAATTTTTAAAAAATACCGCCGCCACGACATATTAAGATTACCCGCAATGCTATAAAAGTAGCCCAAATATCGAAATTCTAGCCAAATTAGGCATCGGTATTCGTAGAGATGGCCAGCGATGTTATGTTGAAAATGGCGTCCAGCTGTGTTTTTGAGCCGCCTTTTTGGAGTATTCGAGGGGGAGGGGGAAGAGAAACGCTTTCCAAACAAAATTTTCTGCGAAAATATCTTTATACAACATTTGCGCATAAAAATTAAGCAGACCATTTTTGAACGTGATATATTTTATTAAAATTCAAAACACCTGAAAGTTTTTGACATGAAGCTTTTTTTTTTTGGAGGGTTCTGGGTATTTTGTAAATTAGGCCTCTAAGTGTAACTTTAACTTATAAAAAACAGCCATTGTAGATAATTTATAAGACTAGATTTTTGTAGACTTATATAGATGCGAATGCGATCATAATAGCATAAGGTCATAACTCTCCATAAGTTACAATGCATTTTAAGGGGCAATAAATATTTAGAAATATTTAATTCCTAAACTGACAATTAACATCGAGTAAGTTTTTTGCGAAGCAAACTGTCAAAAATTAGCAGGTTTTAGAACTATAAATCGAGAAAAGACAAATGTTAGGATACAAGTAAGGATAGTAAAGAAAATTGCAAATATTAAAAATGCTTCTTCATCAAAAATGTCAGAAAATGATGGTATCTGATCATATAGTTTATTATACAAATGCATGTTTGTATGCAATGATTGTTTAAGGTTGTCCTTCATTTTGATAAGGCTAGATCCCTACCACTACAGAAGACAAATAAGTTACTTTAGGTTATCTTTTCCCTGGTTTGCCTTTCCCTTTTGATGCCTTCTTCTGTTGAACAGCAACTATAATTTCCTCTGGTTTTTTATCATGAATTGTAACAATTCTATCAAATTCTTGAGCTATTTCTAGAGTTGTTAGATTTTCAGTATTGAATCGAAATTTCAATCCGTTTTCTAAAATCATAGAAAATCTCGGTTGAACTATAGACATGCTTAACGAAGTCCTAATCAAATTTCAGAGTCCCCCCCCCCACTTTTTTTGTTAAGCCTAATGTGTAAATTACGTTACTTACCTAATTCTAGATTAATTAGCGGCTCTGAACGGTTACAAACAACTGTAGATTTAACGCTACACTTTGGATTTGTATCAAGTATTTTTGGTGAATTTATATGAAAAAGAAACTCTCTATAATAAAAAAAGAAAATTGGACCAAGGCTTAGGTTTCAATGTT
Source organism: Phalangium opilio (assembly GCF_054372755.1). Classification (NCBI taxonomy): domain Eukaryota; kingdom Metazoa; phylum Arthropoda; class Arachnida; order Opiliones; family Phalangiidae; genus Phalangium; species Phalangium opilio. The sequence continues at coordinate 3,533,600 of NW_028324156.1, forward strand.
TTTCAAAAATCGTCCAACTTCCCTTGCTTCTAACAATGGAAGGTTATAGCAAATTATAATATTTTTAAGTTAATATTGACCTTAAAGACGTGACGTTTTCGTGAAAAGGATCAAAAGAGAAGCCAATTTTCTTTACAGGTCTTAATTGCAAATTTTTAAGTAACGTGAACAAAGCTTTTGTTGCCGGGCTCCGAACCGCCATGATGGATTAGAGGTCAAAGTTCATTAACTTGTTTCAGGGATGCCATATTGGGCTGGAAAGCCGCCAATTGGGCTTCTTCTAAAAAATATTGGCTGGAAATAAACGGGTTGGCTGTAGGCTGGAAATTGGGCTTGTCGGGGTTTTTCTTTGGCTTTCTGTACTTAAAATACCGCCAATAGGCGAAGATCATTAAAATGCTCAAAAAACTGACAAATGGTACTGTCAAACCATTTGTGTAGCTTATAATTCGTCAATCTATGGTTAAATAAAGTGGTTTCATTTTGTTTTGGGTTTTAAAAATGGTGTCAGTATGTAATATGCATTGAAATTTCTAAAAGAAAAACAAATTCCAAATTTTCACGATAAAATTTTGGACTGGATTGTTTAGATCTTAGTCAGTTTTTGGGCTTCTTTTCGAAACACCGATTGGCGGTTTTTTGGGCTTGTTTCCAATTTGGTTTTGGCGGGTTGAAGGTTTTCAATCTGGCATCCCTGACTTGTTTCCGGCTGTCTGCTTATAGTTGCAAAACATTCGGAACCAAGTGACGCTGCTATTTTTGTTCTCGTTTGACGTGACTGATGGTAGGATATCACCTTCGTAATTACAGAAGAATAATTAAAAATGAAGGGTTTAGAACTTCTTTTCAAAATTGAGGAGAAAAATTTATCATCTAAACAAGATGCAATAGTTTTGGCAACTCACTGCTTTTTAATAAATGATGGGTTTCAATGTGTTGGTCTTGGTGATGAGGTAAGAGAGCATCTAAGAAACAATTAAATAAACTTAATTAAAATTAATAATCTCATAATTTAGTGGACTGATGACCAGGCTTCAAATTCTGAACTTCTGCCCACCAATTGGAATGCTGACAACAATGTTTACACTCTTCGCTACCAAAATCGTGGGGGAGAAAAATTTCTATTAAAAGTTGTTAAATCAGATGTACACTTACTCATAAATTTACTGGTAAATAATTTTTTACTTAATATTATTGACGAATATCGCGGCTAATTTATGATAAAAATTCAGGAAATTTCTAACCAACAAGCCAGTGGAACTGCCGTCATATTAGATGATTATATAAATGACGTTTCAGATTATAAAACGTGAGGTTTAACTGAATATATTGGGTACTAAATAATTAAAAATAAAACTCTATTTCAGCACATTCAAAAACATCGATACATTCGCGCAAAAACTTCACGATGATTTCTTAGTAAAGGAAAAGACCGAGAAAGGAACAGAAACTATGTCTGGTAATAGTACCGAGCAGGTGGTCATTCTTAACCCACCTAGAAGACTACCACGATACGAAGATCCAGACTGGAGTGATCTTCGAGAGCCAATGAGAGGAGGTCCAGCCTCTGGATACGGTCGTTCCGATTTAGATCCATTAGCTAGAGGATCAGGAATGATCTTCAACCCATTGGCAAATCGTAACAGAAATGAACCCGACTTGGGAATAGGTGGTCCTCGTTTACCAAGAGGTGCCATACCTCCTGGAGCGCGTTTTGACCCATTTGGACCACCAAACCCGGATTTTCAAAATCCAGGAAGGTAAAAGGAGATCAACAAAACCAAACGCGATTATATTTAAAGTGTTCATTTAAATAATAATCATTAATTAAACAGATCAAATCCAGGGATGTTTGGACCACCGCCTGATTACAATGACATGTTTATGTAAAACTATTAAAAAAAAAAAACAAACAAAACCTGAAGACAAAATTTCTTGTTGTATTTATATTATCTTCTAAAATAAAGTGATTCAAAGAATCAATTTGATTGCAAAATTTATTTGAGCATTAGAGCTTCTAATTAACAGTTCCTTGATTAACTGTATTAAAGGAAAAGTTCAGGTGCCATAACAGGTTATACCAAAAACGGATTTATGGGATAAGAGCGTCGGATCATAGCTTTAGCCTCTAGTACCAGGCTGGGAAATAGCACACTTCCTCTGGTCCAAAACCAGTTTATTAATTGCTTGGACTAGTTTTTTAATTCAAGAAGTGGGGGTTACTAGTCCTCGGGACCAGTTTATTAATTGCAAATCTATTGGAGAGCAAAGGCTGGGACCAGTCCGGAGACCAGTAAATTATTTCAGACACTAGGGGGTCACTGGTCCAAAGGACTAGTTTAAAAAATATCCTTATTTCCCAGCCTGTCTAGTACCATCCTCGCATACTTTATTGAGAAACTTCGTCTGCTTATATTTTGACTCCACCCACAAATTCGATCTCTATAAGTAGCTATATACAGAATTTGTGGGTGGAGTCAAAATATAAGCAGACGAAGTTTCTCAATAAAGTATGCGAGGATGGGGAGTGAATTCGCTAACTCCGACGTTCTTATCCCATAAATACGTTTTTGGTTATACCTTAAAAGAACTGCCTTTTTCTAAATATAAAAAAATAAATAATCTCTTATTAAAAAAATAATTAGCATTTAATTAATCTTAAAAACAATCAAGGACTACTGCGCCAACCGCCATTGCTCTAGTGACGTCTGATAGCCAACCCTAAAGGGATTGGTTGAATTCTCACAGGCTGAGCAAGGGTAAGGTGGGTTCGTTTTAGCAGACGCCACTAAAGCAATGGCGGATGGCAAAGTAGTCCTAGATTGTTTTTAAGACTAATTAAATGCAAATTATTTTGTAATAAGAAATCATTAATTTTTTTTTAAATTAAGGTATAATCAAGAAGTGATATCTAGTTTGTTAGGGAGAAGGTTTAAGATGCCTGCCTATAGTGCCATAGTCCCAGTCCCCCTTTCAAAATACAAGGGGGGACGTAAAAGGAGGCCGGGCTATTTCGCTGCCTCTCCTCAGTCGGAAAATATGACTGTAATTTTCGTCATAGGCGTCGCGCTGACGTGAGTTTTCAAGAACCAATGAGATGCTGGCTGGTTGTAATTTAGAGGCGACGGGGATTAACTCCAGACCTACTATACGTTTGGACTGGAGATAAAGCTAGATTATAAATGTGGCGAATTTATACCTTCTCCCTAATAAACTAGATATAACTTCTTGGTATAATGTTATATTACCCGAACTTTTCCTTTAACTGTATTAAATGCAATTAATTTATGTATAATTAAAATTATAATTATAATTTATCACCGTTATACCTTTTTACAGCCTTTAAAACTATAAATAAAAAGGCTTAATTTTATCATTAAAAAGTAACACTTATAAATTTGTTCCCAAAATATTTGTTTGTGTCTTATGACTAGGACTAATTTGATTTAATTAAAATTAAACAAAATGGACGACGATTGGACGGAATGATTTGACGCAACAATGATGTATATAAAAAGTTACTTAGATAGTCTTAGTGACCGAAAAGTTCTTATATTATCAAACTCTCGTATGTTTTTGAGCTCCTTCATTCATGATTATAACTTCGGGAGCAAATTTTTGATGACCTTCCATTAGATTCAAGCTAAAAAACAGAATTAAATTTAATTTAATTAGAAATTAATTATTATTATCAGGGATAGATTTAATTTTAGAAGTAGGAATGGAGAACAGAGTAATGTGGGCGCGCGTCAAAGTCCCGGACCCCCTTCCACGAGACGGGGGGGGGGGGTATGAAAAAAGAGGCGGCGCGTCATAGCGACAGAGGTAAAAAGGAATAACGTATTTTTCGCGTCCCCGTCAGCAACGTCATCAAAACGTAGTTTAAGTGGGCCAGCCAATAAGATAATTTAAAATTTTCTTTACGGGTTGGAGGGAGGGACTCTATACTGGGCTATGAGTCGGACTGAAGTAAATACTAACCGTACATCTCCATTCCTACTTCTAAAATTAAATCTATCCCTGTTATTATTTAGAGAAGGGGACAATAATAATCGTGTTAATTAATCTAGATTTAAATTATGATGTTAAAGTTGAAAGTTAGAAGAAAAAGAATACTTTTAAGAGAAGCTTGTGCCCAAAACATAACATACCGAAGATAAGAATCGGAAGTAGTTATTTCATTTGGAATGCTTTCATCTTCTACAAGGTGTTTGCTAAATGTTTAGGAGAAAAATAAAAATAGAAGGAACTCTACTAAGAGTTTGAAAGGAAAATAAAAAAGGACCAAACAACCAGCGGAATATTAAAGGAAATTAATTAAGACTTGGCTGGGGGCAAATTATAATAATCTTCAGTTTTTCAGTCAGGGTTGCCACGAAATTTTCAGATTCAAATTCATTCCACGACTTTTCTAGGTTTTCCCTGACCTTTTTCGCCCATTTTGAAATTCCCCGACTTTTCCCTTACCTTTTTAGGCCATTTTGAAATTCCCCGACTTTTCCCTTACCTTTTTTGCCCATTTTGAAATTCCCTTACTTCTCCCTTACCTTTTTTGCCCTTTTTGAAATTCCCTTACTTCTCCCTAAACTTTTGGCCCATTTTGAAATTCCCCGACTGTTCCCTGACCTTTTTTGCCCATTTTGAAATTCCCCGACTTTTCCCTGACTTTTTTTTGCCCATTTTGATATTCCCCGACTTTTCCCTGACCTTTATGGCCCATTTTGAAATCCCCCGACTTTTCCCTGACCTTTTTTGCCCATTTTGAAATTCCCCGACTTTTCCCTGACCTTTTTTGCCCATTTTGAAATTCCCCGACTTTTCTATGACCTTTTTTGCCCATTTTGAAATTCCCCGACTTTTCCCTGACCTTTTTTGCCCATTTTGAAATTCCCTTACTTCTCCCTAAACTTTTGGCCCATTTTGAAATTCCCCGACTTTTCCCTTACCTTTTTTGCCCATTTTGAAATTCCCCGACTTTTCCCTTACCTTTTTTGCCCATTTTGAAATTCCCTTACTTCTCCCCGACCTTTTTTGCCCAATTTGAAATTCCCCGACTTTTCCCTGACCTTTATGGCCCATTTTGAAATTCCCCTACTTCTCCCTAAATTTTTGGCCAATTTTGTAATTCCCCGACTTTTCCCTAAATCTTTGGCCAATTTTGAAATTCCCTGGCTGTTCTCCGACCTTTTTGACCCATTTTGAAATTCCCTAACTTTTCCCTGACCCGTGGCAAAACTGTCTAAAATTTTTAAGTTTGCCTCCAACTAAGTATAACAAGAAAAGTTAAGTTACTAAATTAAATTTGAGAAGTTTAGTTAAAAAGCAGAATTAGTAACCGAAAAGCTAATTAAGAACCACCAAATTTTGGTACAATTATAAAAACATTTATTGAATTGAATTAATAATACCCTTGTAAAAATTTCACCGGTAAAGGAGGTAAAATTTCAAATTTGATAATTAAAAAAAATTGCAATTGTAATACGATCATTGATTATGTTGACTATGTAATAAATTTGTGTAATTAGTTAAAATATTAATGTAATGATTGTATAAATTTGTATATAATTAAAAAATATTTAGTATTTAATTAACACGATGGCAGGATTGACTGATTATATTTTTGATTTCATTAAAAATTAATTATATCAACATTAAATTTAACAATAAAAAAATTATAACGGTAAGTCTTATAGCGTTTTCCATTGGGGTGATCCGAAGTCTTATAGCGTTTTCCATTGGGGGTGATCCGAGCGTTCTTTGTTCGTCTTTCATTGGGGAAAAAAAAGACTCAATCGCTCCCTCCCGGATTGATCCCAACCCTTCCAACGCGAGAAACCGAAATCGGGAGCATGATGACGTCATAAAACCACTCCTCGTCTTTCAATGGGAAAAAACGAGCGACTCCGACACAGAACCACGTGTTCCATTACCCAGTCGCTCCCACCCAGATTGATCCCAAGTTCCCAGCCCCTCCGACGCGAAAGACCAAAATCGAGCACATGATGACGTCACCAAATCGGCTCTTTCATTGGGGGCAAATAAGGTAACAAGAAAATACGGAGCGATCTCGGGCGACCCCAATGGACAACGCTATAAGCCGGGTAAGAGCATTCCGATGATGTTACCTTTGTGGAGGGTGGAGCTTATAAAGACGCGACGCGCGAGAAATTATATAAAGCCACGCCCCAAAAGTTCAACAAAGTAAGTAAAACTAATTCTAATACAGTGGGTGAATAATACGTTTAATTCCAAGTCTTAATACGAATCATACCTCTTAGCTCGGCAATACAGGCAACAACAGATGAGCGTCAAAATGATGAAGAGGCCCGTAGCCCCGACCATTCCAAATAGGGCGCCCTTGTAAATGCGTCTTTCCCGCTCTTCCCACGGTTCGTCCCATGGTGGAAATGTCGGCATGATTTTATCTATCAGGGTGGGTAGATATTCGCTCCAAAATTGGCACTCTTTTTGGCGGTAGTCTCGTTGCATGACGCTTGTCAAGTTCGTAGTGTTGATGGACATGTACTGGAGGTTTTTCAATGACATTGGTTCCCATAGAATTGTGTTGAACAAAGCTTGCGGAGTTGGATTGCTTTAAAGTAAAAAACAAAGGAACCAAGGCTTAGCTAGTTTCTTTTTTAAACAAAGGAACCGAGGCTTAGGTGGAATCTTTTCAAACAAAGGAACCGAGGCTTATCCTCTTAGGTGGAATCTTTTCAAACAAAGGAACCGAGGCTTAGGTGGAATCTTTTCAAAGTAACAAAGGAACCGAGGCTTAGGTGGAATCTTTTCAAACAAAGGAACCGAGGCTTAGGTGGAATCTTTACAAACAAAGGAACCGAGGCTTAGGTTGTTTTTTTATAAAATAAAGGAACCGATGCTTAGGTTGTTTCTTATTAAACAAAGGAACCGAGGCTTAGGTTGTTTCTTATTAAACAAAGGAACCGAGGCTTAGGTTTTTTCTTATTAAACAAAGGAACCGAGGCTTAGGTTTTTTCTTATTAAACAAAGGAACCGAGGCTTAGGTTTTTTCTTATTAAACAAAGGAACCGAGGCTTAGGTTTTTTCTTATTAAACAAAGGAAGAACAAACCAAAGCTTCAAGTGTATGGTTTTTTAAAACAAAGGAACCAAGGCGTAGGTTTTGTTGTATTTTTGTTGTTGTTGTCAATATTTACTTTTCTTTAGCAAAATTTGCCCAGGCTTGCATGATGAGGATGCTCATATTGCGATCGGCTTCGGTCCAGCGAGCGCGACCTAAATTTAAGATGGGAGGATAAAACTCTGGATCCATAAAAGGCGCTCCAGTTGAGAGCAGATATTCCGTGTCATGAGGAACTCCTACAATTTTTTTTAACCCCGCCAAAAGAAGAAAAATAAAAACAATTTAGAATGATTAAGTTCAATTAAGGCGTCTACCAATCATAATTTAATCAAATTAATATCTTTACCATGCCACTCTGGCATTTCTCTTCCTTCCAACGTATAATTCAAGACATACATATAAGTTTTAACTCCTTTTGACAGGAGTTGTTTGATAAATTTATCATTTGGGGCCTTAATATAGGAGTCGGATAGCATCTAAGGGATAAATGGTTGGAATTCTGGTTGAGTCAATGATAATTTTTCAATTAAAATTACTTAATTACATTAATGTATCCTTGTCTTAACAATGTAGTATTATCAGGTCCGGCAAAATCAGTATACATGAAATTAATAGCGTTAAAAACGGCCTCAGGATTCAAAGTGTAATTGTACATCTTCATGTACTGCATTATTTTCTTGTTGAAGATATCACGCGTCACAATGTAATGGTTTTTCTTCAAGTCATCATCATCCACTGAAGAATAAATTAGTTTTAAACTAATTCTAAATCTTAGTTCGAACTAGTTAAAAAAGGGTTGTCTTACGCAGCATGGTAACAGCTTCGTCTCTAGTTACACCAGCCATGTATGAAAACCCGGGTCTAAAGTTCACTTGGTTTTCATTCAAAAGGTCAACTGGAGCTTTATCAAAGTACGTTGATTCTCCAGCGGTTATGTTGTCCAATACCGGACCCCAAAGAAGCCAACCAACTTCAGGCTAATAAGGAATGCGTCATTAATTAAATACACCACTGATCTGATGACGCGTGACAATGTTTCAATTACTTTTCTATCAATGTTCATGAGATCAGCGACGCTTCGACTACGTAAACATTCAACTAAATCATTGGAATTGTGCGTCGTGCAGCCCACTGCCTTGCCAAATATGCGACTGGAATTATACATGAATGAAGGGTCACTTATGAAGGCCCAATCGGCTAAGGCAGAACCACTTTGAGCAATGACGCTTTTGACAACGTCTGTTTTGAGTGTGAAAATAATTAGTTAGGGACACTAAGAACACTTCAAAATAAATAATGAGAAGAAAGTTAATTAATAATTCACCAGATGTTTGTTTGGAGAATAAATGAAGTCCGGCACTGGCAGCTCCCGCCCCTGGTCCAAAAAGAACAATTCTGGTTGGATCTCCATTGAAATTTTCAATTCTTTCGTAAACCCATTGTATGGCAGCTGCTTGATCCAGAATTCCGTAATTGCCAGGGGAATATCTGTCAGCTGTTGCCAAGAAGCCCAAGGCACCAAGACGGTAGTTAAAAGTGACCACCACAACTTCCTGAGAGGCCACCAGCATATGAGGTTGATAGGTATTAGCAGCCCCATGGTCCCAATCTCCCCCATGAATGTATATCATCACTGGAAATTTGTTATTAATGCCATCTTTAACCTGAAAGACGGTTCAAACCTAAGTGAGGAAGGTCACTTTGGGCTTATTATTTGAGATTTATTTACAGTAGGTGAAAAAATGTTGAGGTATAAACAGTCTTCGTCAACGAGATCAACTCCCCTATTGTAGCCATAGTATTTGACAGGTTGGGGACACGCTGGTTTGTACTTGTCAGCTCTAATGTAAGCCAAATTTGATTTTACGCGAGGAGGCTAAAAACATAGTAGTTAAGGTTACAAATACTGAGGGTAATGGTTAGATGTGATTACTGTAAGGTATGAGCAAGAAGTGATATCTAGTTTATTAGGGAGAAGGTATAAATTCGCACCACATTTCCATCAGCTTTATCTCCAGTCCAAACGTATAGTAGGTTTGGAGTTAATCCCCGCCGCCTCTAAATTACAACCAGCATCTCATTGGTTCTTGAAAACTCACGTCAGCGTGGCGACGCGAATGACGAAAATTACTTGTATTTTCCGACTGAGGAGAGGCGAAATAGCCCGGCCTCATTTTACGCCCCCCCCCTGTATTTTGAAAGGGGGACTGGGACTATGGCGCGCGAATACTTAGGCATCTTATACCTTCTCCCTAATAAACTAGATATCACTTCTTGGTATGAGTAATAAAACAAGCCCTTCTTATCTACAGAGACTGATAAGAAAACTTGAATTTACCGAAGAAAAGGTACATGAAATTATTATACTAACCCTGAATCTAAGGTTATTGGCGTGGGTTGGTGCTTCAGCGTATGGTATCCCTAGAAACACTGAAACATTTCTGTAAATTTGGGCTGGACGGCCTGGTTTGGGTCTGATATGTTCAGGGAACTCTGGACCATCACAGAGATAGGCATATTTTCCATGAACAACTTCTCTAGCTCCTCTAATTTCCACTCTTACTTCAAGTTCATGAAGGTCTGATATTGCACTTTGGCACCGTTTATCACCAAAGTCTTTATCATACGCTCTTGCACCACCACCCGGGGCTTGGTATCCTCCACCACCCCTTGGGTCATCATAAGGGTACCTACGATCTGGCAAGGGGGGGTTTCTATCGCGATTTGCGGGACCATACGTGTCGTAATGGCTTCTGTCCCGATTATTATAGTAAGGATCGCGTCCTCTGTCCTCTCTGTAAGGGTCGCGATTGTCCGGTTCACCACCTCTATTGTAGTACGGGGTTCCTCTAGGTGGGGGAGGTGGTCGATCGCGCCAATCTTGAGTGTTTATGAAGCCAAGGCACAAACCCCATATGATTAATAATTGTATAGTCAATTCGTTGTTCATCTTTTAACGAGTTTCGCGATGAGACCTTTATAAAACCGCCTTTTCATTATACTTCTAAAACTAATTATAAGATTATCTGTTTGAAATTGTGGCCGGAATTCAATGATTAATCTTATTTCCTGTTAAAATTACCGCACCCAACGGTCTCGACTTGCGTGATCGCGTCCCCTCGTAAAACTGAATAAGCCAAGCACCTTATGGCTAATTTTAATTGGAAGAAATTAATCACGTGGGTTTTGATAAGGATTAAGGAAGAAGAGGCGCCAAGACAATTGTCCAATCAAATTGGGAACAATGATATTAAAGAAATATTTTTAGTTTCACCCCAAATTTCGAAAGAAAGTAATAAAATTATACCACAAAAATCAATACTTCACAGATTTATTAAAATTTGACCATATTTCTTTCAACGGTTCCTTTGAATCGTTATCAAAAATATAATCAATGCTGTGATACGATAAATTATACAAATCTTTTAGTGAAAGATTAAAGTTTTCTGCCAAAATTTTATATTCATTGGACAAGTCGGAGTTAAATAAGCCTTTGTCATCAGTGCATATGATTAAAGGGTGTTTTAACTGACTCCAAATGGTGTAATGATGGTCCTTGTAACTTGTGGCAGTCCCACTTAAAACATTAGAGGTTAAACACAATTCGAGGGGTACTTTGTTTCTGGTCACAAAGTCTTCCATTTCTTTGGAACCTCCTTTGAAACTATGAAGATAGGTACCATGACCTATCCTGTCTGGTACAATGGTCTCCAAGATAGCCATGGTCTCATCATTTTTGTTAGAAACTTCTGATAAATGAGCGGATATCTTTAAGCCCTCATTTTTAGCAAATTGCAAAGCGTTGATAAACAGCCTGGCATCCTGAGCTGAAGGGTTACCACTAAAGTCAACACCAATGACTAAGTGGTCATTCTTCTTAGAGTACTGGCTAGCCAATTGGACATTCTCCATGGCTTCCTCCACACTTTTGGATCTATCAATTGAGATCAACAATCTGGTTTTCATGTCAGATTGATCAACTTCTGCCAATTCAATTCCCTTAAGAACAGCGTCAATATACTCTGACTTGGACAGTGGTTTGTCCCCATTAATGGCCTTTGGGGTTGTACGAAGCTCCAAGTACTTAACACCATCAGAGGCAAATTCCTCAATGACTCTCTGTGTGCTAAGCTGTACAGCCTCTTGCGTTTTAACCAAATCATGAATTTGTTTAAAAACGTCAAAGCAGTTGGCCAATGTAAATTCCCCTGGTACTAGGGTATAAGAACAAGCGGCCCCAGAGGTCAAATTCTTCAACTCCTCAATAGTGGCTCTACTTATGGAGCCATTGAGATGAGCGTGTAACTCAACTTTAGGTAACTTCCGGCAAAAATGGTACAATTCTATTGTTTTAGTATCAAGACACTCTTGATTCATGCCTAATTAAAATTACAATCGCAGGAAATCTTTGTCAACGTGCCTCCAATTTTTTTCTGCTAAAGAAAGTGTCCCCACATAACCCTAAGAACGCACGTGTCTTTCTCCCGCCATGATTCCACCAACAGCCTAGGCAAATTTTGGCGGGAGGGGCGAGACACGTGTCGATCTCCCGCCATTCTATCAACATTGGGCGGGACTCGGGAGGAGGGGAGAAAGCGGGAACTACAATAAACCTAAAGGTTACTAAACTTACTACCCCTTCAAGCTAGAGAAGAGGGGAGTGAAATGGAAGTATAAATTACTACCCCCTCCTTCATTTCGATCCCCTGGGGTTTGAAAATAAAAACAAGACGGTAAGAGTGTATATACTAGTTTCACTTTGATTTCGTAGGGTATAAAAAAGAGTCCGAAAATTTAAGATAGTCCGAAAATTTAGAGAATAAAAGGCAAATAGGAAGAGAAACCGAAAGAAATAGATACAATGCCATAATTAACTTGCATAATATATATATTTTTTTTATTATGATCTAGAGTACATAAATTTCAGTATTCAAGTTTCCCCAGTTCATATAAACTAAAAAAAAAATAAACCACCGAATTAGGACATTAAATTATAAGATACTGTAAATAAGAGGGGGGGGGGGAATTATCAGAACACTTATTCATCAAATTTAATCAGCCGAAAGATGGTTATAAAATTAATCATCACAAATACTTTAGGGAATCTAAGTATGTTGATAACAAACAATACTAACCCAAAAAAAAAGTAAAGACCAAGACTTCTACTTAAGTTCACTTTGTACAACCTTCAATCTTAATTAACAAAGGAGTTCCAATCAGAATTAAATATTACGTCAGAGACCAATCAGCCGAAAGATGGTTGATAAATTGATTCATCATTTTGAAAACTCCAAAGCAATTAAAATTGAGATTAACTTAAGTAATTTATAGGCTTAAGTTAAAACAAAGTGTAGGCCTAATGAAATAAGGAGTGGACTAAAGTGGTTGTTTCTCCCGTTTTTTTTTATTTAAACATTTTATACAAGGAAAACGTTTATTTCCCTTTCTTGGCCTTAATTTTCCTCAAGTAGAACTCTAATTCCTTGCCCTCTAAGATGTACCCATCAGCTCGGCCACATTGACCAGGTCTGGATGAGATGCACGCTAAAAATAAATCAAAAACAAAACTCATTAAATCTTCAAATTAATTAACATAAAACATTACGAACATTTCCAAACAAGCTATCAGGGTAACTATGACAAATAAAACTTCACTGAAAAACTTCTTAGTAATGATTTAAGGTATCATCATCTAGCTTTTCTTAACACCCCCCAAATTAATTAATGAAGAGATAAATTTAATTAATTTATAATTACCAAGGATTCTTCCAGTCATAAATTGTTCCTCTAGGGCTGGTTCAACTTTAGCGATCTTTTGCCGTTCCTTATACTTCTTTTCAGTTTTTTTACTCCTTTTCTTGTTTAATACGGCTTCCTCCGCTTCAGACTATATTAACGAAACAAAAATTTAACCATCCATTAAACTGCGTATGTAGAATATTCCCAAAGAAGAATATTCTAGGGTTTAACAAGAGATCAGTACGTTGGGACCAATAATACATCATTATCCTTCAGCCGAAAGATGGTGTAAAAAGTCATTCATCATTTCAAAACTATACGGTTAGTTTTAAGCTACAAAAATTAGGTCAAAACTTACTAATTTAGCTCCCTTCTTGCGTCCAAGGGGTAGAGCAAAGTGGGCTTCGTACCACTGTCTGAATGGTGTGGCATCGATCAAGACAATGGCATTCTTTACCAAAGTTTTGGTTCTGACCAGTTCATTGTTGCTGGCATTGTAAACCACATCAATTACACGAGTCTTTCTCGTGCAATCTGAAGAACATTTTAAAACACTTCTTAATATACTAATGGCACTCCATGTTATTTCCCCATAGAGCTTAATACAGTCGAAGGCAGAGGGCTGCCATTACCCTATACTAAGAAACGGAAACTTACGTTCAGAGGCCCAAGCAAAGTTTCCATGATCAAGACGGAGGGCTCGGTACTTCTTGTTACCACCTCTGGTTCTAACAGTGTGGATACGTTTAACACCAAGCTACAAGTATAAATTTTACCTCCCTTAAGTTACAATTACAATCTAATTAAGGAATAAATTCTCATATAAACTAATATGGGGGATCATAGTAAGCTTCAGGGTCTATTTATCATCAAACATGAACATGTATTACAGATGACACGCATGAAGTCATCATTGCTTACTCAAATTAACCCTAATTACTAATTGGGATTAAAAAAATTCTCAAACAATAGCTAGAAATTAATTTAATTTGGGGGCAAAAGATATCAATTAAAAATTAATTTACCTTAGTGTTGGCCGCTGGACGTCCGAGTTCGAACTTCCTCTTCTTCCTGATGGGCTTACGCTTGCCACCAGTTTTCCTTCGCTTGTGCCAATGATCTCGCGAGATACCTTTTTAATTAATTAATTAATAAAGCAGGGCGTCAGACACTTAATTAATTAATTAATTAAATTTTAGCGCGCATATTATAATTCTTCGTATTTTTAATCCTAATTATCGCTAAGCCTAAAAGTACGCGAGGTAGTAGATAACAAGACCAAGTCCGGCGTGGCATGAAAAGGCTTACCCAACTACAAGAATTATTTTAAGTTTTCAATAAATACTAATAACTTTAATTCTAAACTACAAACATATTTTAATTAATTGAAATATAAGCTTTTAAATGCTTCCTACGATTTAACTTAATATTAATTATTTCTTACGATTAAATTAGATTGGACCGTACAACGAGAAGACACTCACCCATTATGCGAACATAGTAAGAATGGACCAGAAAGAAGGAGCCGACGTCGTGTACAAGAGCATCATGGGTAAAGTAAAAATCGATTTTCGTAATACCGCTTCCCATTGGTTGCTACAAATCTGTCACCATGGAGTAAAATTATAGGAGAGTCAGAGTGTATTCCATATTATGGAAACCGTAATGTCGCTACAAATAAAACACTCCATGGAAAATTTGTGCGATTATGCATTGCCTACGTTAATCAAGGCCTGTGCACTTTTTATTTTCTAATTTCTCCCTATTTTACCGCGAGATTTCATTGATAGCTGGACCGAAACGCGCTCAAAAATGAGAATTTAAAATTCCAAGCGCAAGAAAATGAACATTTCAAATTATTAAGTCCAGCTAATAGCGCCTCAGGTGAGAGAATTTGGCAACTTAAATTTCCAAATGAAAAATAAAAATCGGCAGCGCACAGGCCTTGATTAACGTAGGCAACGGATCATGTAACCAAACCAATGATGAATTCCCAAAATTATAAGCAGACGAAATTGTTTATGGAAGTGTTTGTTTACTAATTTACTTTAGATTGACAGGGTTTGTTTTTTCTTCTAAAAATGCCTAGTAATCAAGTGGAAAATAATTTAATTAAAGGTTAAATGAAATAAATAAAAATTTTAATTAAAAAATATACCGTAATAATTATTTTATTGTTCAGATCTTGGAGAAATTCATGGTCGACTTTTTGACCATAGACCCTTCTTGCAGGGGGAAATAAATTTATTTGTTAAAGAATTTGAAGTATTAATTAATAATTAGCGATTTTTTATAAAAAAAAATTAAGAATCACAATATTCTTTATCAATTCAGGAAAAAAGAAATGACAAAGAAGTTACTCAACTTTTTGAAATGCTTGAAACATTAACTGAAATCAAAGAAAGCCAAATTGATAAAGCTGCACGAACTGGTGAAGCTCACCTTAGTAACGTCACCACAAATTGTACGGAAACGACGTAAAATTTAATTAAATAAAACACTTTAAAATAGGCCTAATAATACTAATACTAATTTTAATTATATTTTAGTGGAAGTTGCCTTAAGAATGTGCAACAAAATTGTAGAAAGAGGAGTCCTTGAAAACTTTGTATAACCATTCATATATTCTCTCTTTTAACTTAATTAAACTGAAATTAATTAATATTTAATTATGTAGGATGATCTCTTAGCAGCCAGACGCGAAAGTCGTAAACAAGAATGGAATAATTTCCTATCAGATATGGCAGAAAAAAACGTTAAAGTTGATAAAATGTTTACGGAAAAGGAAGACGAACTAAGAAACTATTACACGGATTTGGAAGAAAAATTACACATTTCTCCTAAACATTCCGCAACTTCCACTTCCGCTTCCGTTTCTTCAAATAAAACAAATTAAACTAAACTAATTGAATAGATCATGATTTATTGAGAATTTTAATTAGATCCACAAATTCATACAATTTGAGATTAGGGGACGGGGGAATTGAAAATTCATTAATTAATTAATTCATTCAATTTTGTCACTAATTGACTCTTATTCTAATAAATCTTTCAACATACATTAATCGTAATTAACTAATTATTAAACTTAAACAAAAGGAAACGGAACAACTTCCTGTTCCTTAATTCTCTTGACTTTTGAGTGAAGGAAAGATATTAAATAGGAATTTTAATTTTTGTATTTTTTATCCTAATTAGTAATTAATTAATTAACTAATTAGTTTTATCAATTTTGAAAATTCACAATAAGCTAAATGGTTAAATTATTTACAATTAAGGAGTGTTATAAAAATGAACTCCTTACCAAATATACAATTAATTACTAGTAACAACTAGTTTAGTATGAAAATGAAACAATACGTACCACAAATATAATTTAAAAATGAATAAATTAAAATTAATTAATCCATTTTTAAAGTGTCATTAATAATTTTTTCAGCTTCCCGCATTCCAGATATTAGAGCTCCAGAAACTGTTTGTGGGAATTGGCGGTTTGTAGCTTCACCAGCAAAATATAATTTGTCACCGATTTGTTCAGCCATTTTGTCATAATCCTCTCCCTTTCCTCCGACTTTGATGTAACTATATGACATTCCAATATGAGGGTCTTCTTTCCATCTTGTTACAAACCAATTTAGAGGTTGCGGGACATCCTTTAAAAAGATTATTAATTAAAAATAAACTAAAAACAATTGAAAAAGGGCTAAAAATAATTGGAAAACGACTAGAAACAAGTGAAAAACGACTAAAAACAATTGAAAAACGGCTAAAACTATTGAAAAACGACTAAAAACAATTGAAAAACGCCCAAAAACAATTGAAAAACGCCCAAAAACAATTGAAAAACGGCTAAAAACAATTGAAAACCGGCTAAAAACAATTGAAAACCGGCTAAAAACAATTGAAAAACAACTAAAAATAATTGAAAAACGACTAAAAATAATTGAAAAACGACTAAAAATAATTGAAAAACGACTAAAAATAATTGAAAAACGACTAAAAATAATTGAAAAACGACTAAAAATAATTGAAAAACGACTAAAAATAATTGAAAAACGACTAAAAATAATTGAAAAACGACTAAAAATAATTGAAAAACGACTAAAATAAATTGAAAACGGCCAAATACCATTGAAAAACGGCCAAATACCATTGAAAAACGGCCAAAAACAATTGAAAAACGCCCAAAAATAATTGAAAACACCCAAAAATAATTGAAAACACCCAAAAATAATTGAAAACACCCAAAAATAATTGAAAAACGCCCAAAGATAATTGAAAAACGCCCAAAAACCATTGAAAAACGCCCAAAAATAATTGAAAAACGCCCAAAAATAATTGAAAAACACCCAAAAACCATTGAAAAACGCCCAAAAACCATTGAAAAACGCCCAAAAATAATTAAAAACTACCAAAAAAATTAAAAAACTACTAAAAATCATTAAAAAATGACTAAATAATTTAAAAAACGACTAAAATTAATTAAAAAAGACTAAAATTAATTAAAAACTAATAAAAATAATTTAAAAACTAATTAAAATAAATTAGAAACTAAAAACAAAATAATTAAAACTAATTAATTATCTTACTTTGTTATAAAACATTTTCCTTAATACTTGTAAACACAATTCAACTATTTCTTCATCGGTTTTATCAGCCATCAATTTAACTTCATCTCCACTGATGTATGACATTAGAATGTACGTTTTTAAATTCTAAACAATTATAAATCAGTTCATCATGATATTACTAATTAATCACTTAATCATTAATCTACGCCTTACAGTATTAATTGGCTTTGCAGGTGTGAGATCATAGAATATACTGAACAATCCTTTCTGTTCAGGAACAGCGGGAATATGGCCAAAAAAATCTGACCCTTTCAATTTCTCTTCCCAAAAACACGTAGAAAATTGTAGACCAATCTTTAAATAAAATAAAATTAAATTAAATTAAACTAGTTAGGACAATTAAAAGCTAATTAAAAACGTTAATAATTAAATACCTTTTCAATTATTCCCGCCCCTAATTTATTCATGGAATCAATTTTAGATTGGGGTAAAGGTGGTGTAAAAACAATATGATTCTTTTGTAAAACGGCTAAAGGAACAGTAACGATAACTTTATCAGCTGAGAAGGACTTATCATCTATAGTAGTGACTTTGACGAGTTTATCGACGCTATTTACATTAGAAACCTTAAAAAAAAATAAAGTTGAAATAAGCCTAAAACCGATTAATTATTGTCGTCTTAATTAACTTACTTGGCAATTACAATGAATGTCCAAGCCTTCCGACAATAAATTCATTAAGTAGGAATATCCGCAAGGAAGTAGCGTATGATGACCGGCCAGTTGAGGGAATAGTTCATTCTGATCCCAATGAAGGGCAGAAACATTCTCTAAATTTGTGCCACACGCGTACTCAAGATTGCTTATATGAAACTGTAAAAGACGTTCTTCCTCCTACAAAGAATTATTG
Organism: Phalangium opilio; assembly: GCF_054372755.1. Lineage (NCBI taxonomy): Eukaryota > Metazoa > Arthropoda > Arachnida > Opiliones > Phalangiidae > Phalangium > Phalangium opilio. Next base: position 3,551,923 of record NW_028324156.1, read on the forward strand.
TACAATTAATATGAAGCTAAAAACAATTGTTAAAGGGAGGGTGAAGTAGAAAATCAAGTGATTTTTTATCGATTCTTCTACTAATTATAAGACCAGTCTGCATAGTCAAACATTCAGGAAATACCAGCTCCGAATGATTTTAAAATTCAAATTAGGTTCAGATTTTAAGGATAATTTGAAACAAGCCCCTCTGACCAATCGCGTAACGCCCTGCCTTTTTATTAACAAAATTCTCGTGGCACGTTCCGTGTTGAATGAAATTTATCACGAGATTTGATAAAATTAGGCGCGCAACGTGATAATCGTGGCGCGAGACACGGAACGTGCCACGAGAACTTTGTTAATTAAAAGGCAGGGCGTTACGCGATTGGTCGGAGGGGCTTCTTTAAAATTATCCTTAAAATCTGAACCGAATTTGAATTTTAAAATCATTCGGAGTTGGTATTTCCTGAATGTTTCACTTTGCAGACTGGTCTTATAATTAGTAGAAGAATCGATAAAAAATCACTTGATTTTCTACTTCACCCTCCCTTTAATCTTCGTTACTCACTTCACAAAAGACATAGCCAGTTTCTTCAGAGAAAGAACGATGCATTTCCATTATTTTATCTATCATTAAACATAAACAAACATTAATAAAAGTAAAATTAATGTCAAGTCCCCGTCTGAGTAATTTATTATTCACCATATAGACTAGAATCTTCTTTTTGACTTTTCCTCCACTCGGCAATTGAGTCAAGCATGGCGTTAAAATGAAAATCAACTCTTTGATCAAATTCCATTGAGGCTAATGAACCATTGGCTTCGTATAAATCACATTTTTCACCAATAATTCTCATTTGAATACCAGCCTAAATTAATGTTAACTCAATTTAAATGTCCATTCCCTTTTTTTGTCTATTCCAATTTGAAACTAACTTGTTCACACATGATTGTGATCAAATTATTAATGACTCCCGTTACAATTTGCGCCCCTTTACCAACGCAAATCCCTCCAAGTAACGTGTCATCCCAAATCCTACCACCCACTCTTTCTTTGGCTTCCAATACGGTAACTTTAAAACCAACGTTCTTTAAGTGATGAGCTGCGGCTAAGCCTGAAGGACCGGAACCAATTATAATCACAGATTTCTGTTGAACAAAATTATATTATCATTGAATTGAATGTATTATCATTAAATTGAATATATCATCATTAAATTGAATATATCATCATTAAATTGAATATATTATCATTAAATTGAATATATTATCATTAAATTGAATATATTATCATTAAATTGAATATATTATCATTAAATTGAATATATTATCATTAAATCGAATATATTATCATTAAATCGAATATATTATCATTAAATCGAATATATTATCATTAAATCGAATATATTATCATTAAATCGAATATATTATCATTAAATCGAATATATTATCATTAAATCGAATATATTATCATTAAATCGAATATATTATCATTAAATCGAATATATTATCATTAAATTGAATATATTATCATTAAATTGAATATATTATCATTAAATTGAATATATTATCATTAAATTGAATATATTATCATTAAATTGAATATATTATCATTAAATTGAATATATTATAATTAAATTGAATATATTATAATTAAATTGAATATATTATCATTAAATTGAATATATTATAATTAAATTGAATATATTATCATTAAATTGAATATATTATAATTAAATTGAATATATTATAATTAAATTGAATATATTATAATTAAATTGAATATATTATAATTAAATTGAATATATTATCATTAAATTGAATATATTATCATTATCATAAGCACATGTTATTATGTTAACATATTATAATTAAAATTATGTTAATATAATTCATACCTTAGAGTGCTTTGGTATGAGAGAAAAACCAGACGGGGAATTAACAATACCATTATTAATAACCCCTTTAATAGTGCAATATTCCAAAACCCGTTTTGACATTTGGAGTAAATGAATTCGAAATAAACCTCGGCATATTATATGATTTGACAAATATTCATAAGTAATCCATTTCTGTAACAAACAGTACAATCTTTAAAACATTACAAAAATTAAGAACAAAAACGGAGTTGATCATATAATATATATATACTTTTGGATTTAAATTCCATAATGCAATAATTGTATTTCTAATTCCCAAATAGCTAACTCGTTCGCTAAATTAATTAATTAATTAATTAATCTTGATTAAAACCTTAATTACAAGCATTAAATTCATCCCCTTAATTTTAAATTACCAAACGTATTTGGGAAATTGAGCCATTTCCTCCGTTTCCATAACATCGGGACGAAAACAAAATGCCTTCCTTTGTTCGGAGGGTTGATAAAATGGTTGTAGAAATTCGCAACAACCGGTATATTTGGTGGTAAGAGGTTTATTGGTAAACAGTCTTTTCTTAGAGGGACTACCCTTTCTATTATTTTCAGGAACAGGGATACTAGTGGGACTTATACCAACTCCGTCAGGGTAATAATTAACCAAGAACTTTGAAGCCGGGGAATTAACCAGTAAAGAATTAACTGTCCCAGCTTCGGGCCATTCAGAGGATTTAACCGGTTCAACACGCTGTACATTGGAAACGTTAAATTAGGGTTAAAAAGAAGGGGGATATCACAGAAATAGGACAAATACCGAATCTTCAGGCCCTTGGCAAGCGCTACAATCTTTCTAAACAATTAATTAAATGTTTCTATGTTAATTATATTTTTTGGGGGGCTTAATTTTATTTTAGGCAAGAAGTCATATCTAGTTTATTAGGGAGAAGGTGTAAGATGCCTGAGTATTCGCGCGCCATAGTCCCAGTCCCCCTTTCAAAATACAATGGGGGACGTAAAAGGAGACCGGGCTATTTCGCTGCCTCTCCTCAGTCGGAAAATATGACTGTAATTTTCGTTATTCGCGTCGCCGCGCTGACGTGAGTTTTCAAGAACCAATGAGATGCTGGCTGGTTGTAATTTAGAGGCGGCGGGGATTAACTCCAGACCTACTATACGTTTGCACTGCTGGAGATAAAGCTGCTTGGAATGTGGTGCGAATTTATTATACCTTCTCCCTAGTAAACTAGATATCGCTTCTTGTTTTAGGCTTATTATACTTTCAATCCTGTAAATGAGCAAGTAAAATTGGACATCCATTCGGCGGTTGGTTCCACAGTTCTATTTAATTGTCTAAACTTTCTACAAGTCGGGATGGTACATTGAGCCCAAAATGGTAGCATTTTGTCCACCATAAAAACTTTAATAGAAGCTTCGAGGCGACTATTTTCCGACCAATGTCTCTTCCATTTTGAATAAATAACATTTCCACCTCGATGGCTATCATTCAAATTTTATATTATACTTAAATTCTATGAAGATAATTACATACAGGGTTCATACAACTCTTGAAAAACTGATTTCCCTGACACCTCCGATTTTTTCCCCTGACATTTCTAGATTCTTCCCATGTATTTCCCTGATATTTCAAGGTGCAAGGCTACCTAGTAATTGCAGTAGTGATTTTTTTAGAAATAACTACAGGATTGTCGTTTTTAGGTGGAGCAACATACCCTTCAGGTCAAACTTACTCAAGCCTCACAGAATTCCCTAAATTTTATTAAAAATTATATATTTCCTGAATTTTGGGCAATTTATTTCCCTGAATTTTTAATCAACAACTAATTTCCCTGAATTTTTAATCAACAACTAATTTCCCTGAACTTTTAGCCAACAATCTATTTCCCTGAACCTTTAGCCAACAATCTATTTCCCTGAACCTTTAGCCAACAATCTATTTCCCTGAACCTTTAGCCAACAATATTTCCCTGAGCCTTTAGCCAACAATCTATTTCCCTGAACCTTTAGCCAACAATCTATTTCCCTGAACCCTTAGCCAACAATTCATTTCCCCTGAACCCTTAGCCAACAATTCATTTCCCCTGAACCCTTAGCCAACAATTCATTTCCCCTGAACCCTTAGCCAACAATTCATTTCCCCTGACATTTTTAGTCAACAATTCATCTCCCCTGACATTTTTAGTCAACAATTCATTTCCCCTGAACCCTTAGCCAACAATTCATTTCCCCTGAACCCTTAGCCAACAATTCATTTCCCCTGAACCCTTAGCCAACAATTCATTTCCCCTGACATTTTTAGTCAACAATTCATTCCCCCTGACATTTTTAGTCAACAATTCATTTCCCTTAACTTTTAGTCAACAATTCATTCCCCCTGACATTTTCAGTCAACAATTCATTTCCCCCTGACATTTTCAGTCAACAATTCATTTCCCCTGACATTTTTAGTCAACAATTCATTTCCAGCTTCTCCAAGGTTTGTATGAACCCTGAAATAACAACACAACCACACCTTCTATAATAAAAATCAAAACATTCATTGCAATAATGTTCTCCAACTGATATGTGATACCAGCGTGAAGTGTAGCCACTACCAGCACATCTATGAGAAAAATTAAATTCGAATCTTCCCAATAAAACGCCCAATTTTAAGTCGATCATATTCTATACCTATCAGATGCAGAAACAAAACAGATTGGAATGGCAGATGTGCAACCAGCTCTTTCACATTGTCTGTGATGTAGCTTCGTTGGTTGCGGGGAACTTTCCTCATTTAGATCTAAATTTTTCTTTTTAATTTGACGATTAGACGATCTGGTTTTTGGTAAAGCTGCCACCACCGTCGGCTCTTTCTTCTCCTTTTTTCCATTAGTTTCAATCCCATTGTTTCCGTTACAAACCTTCGTTTCTTCTTCTTTATCAATGGATTCTTTCAAATCCATCATCTTACCTCCGGAATCGTCATGATCCATAGCACAATCTACTTCGTTTGTTGTATCTGTCATTTCACTGTTTCAAGTTGACATTAACATATCAGCCCAAATATGGGACATACATAAATAATACCACAATACAAAAAAAAATATTTATTTTAATTCAAGGATGGAAGGAAACATTCTACCATGGATAAAGAATGCGCGTGCGGAAATTTGTTTTCACGCTATAGGATAGGCAACTCCCTATCTCGAACGACAGCTTATTCTGTATATACTCTGTTACAACATCGGTTGTCAGCACGCGCAAATATATTTCTCTATGGAACGTAGGTTTGTACGTGCTGTCAAGAGACAAAAAACTTCAGGATCTTCAGGATTTAAAATATCCGCGAGTTTTTTTAGCTCGAGTGCACGGACCTCTGGGCCTTAGTTTCAAATACGTGTAGTAGGCTGTAGGTATGCAATTTCACACGTATTTGAAACTAAGGCCCAGAGGTCCGTGCACTCGAGCCAAAATATTAGCGGATATTTTAAATCCTGAAGATCCTGAAGTCTTTAGTCTCTTGACAGCACGTACAAAGCTACGTTCCATAGAGAAAGAGGTTTACGCGTGCTGACAACCGATGTTGTAACAGAGTATATACAGAATAGGCTGTCGTCCGAGATAGGGAGTTGCCGATCCTGTAGAGTGAAAACAAATTTCCTCACGCGCATTCTTCATCCATGATTCTACTAAAAACTCCTACCAAGGCCCGAAACTAGACAGAAAATTAGGCCTAAAGTTAGTCCTAAAAATACTTACCATTAGAAGTAAAAGGCCAAAATGACAACAGATAAATATGACGTAGATTGATACATGAAGATTAATCACATATTAAAGCTGAATTGGACACCCGCGGAATTAAATTGAAGTATTTAGTAAATAATTTGACAATTCTAAACACACCGGACTACACGTGACCTTTTAAACACCACAACAAAGAGATTAGTTGACACTTGGGGCAAAAATGGCGCGCCAATCGAATTTTTAAAGACCATTATAGGGGGAAAACTACTAGAGCGGAAGATTTCATACTACATTTCAAAATAGGCGAAAAAAGGCGCCAAAGTCAAAAAAATTCCAATTTTTTCTTTGTTTTTTGTATAAAAAAATTTCCCCGATGCTTTTTAATGCAAATAAGTTTAATAATTAAAAATTATATTATACATTAATCGCTTTCTTCCTCCGCTTCTTGAAGCCATTCAATAAATTTTTTGACCTAAAAAAGGGTCTAAAATGTATAGTATAGGCCTTAAAAATTAAAAATTATATATTATTATTAAGGTACCTTATTTCTAAGGGCTTTCTGTTGGCTTATATCAACTTCCGGAAGAGTTGTGGGCTTATTATACCATTTTACGATCACTTCCTCCTCGAAAATATCTCTATCATAGAGAAACTTTAATACTTTAATCAAAATAGGCGAAAAAACGTCATTTTCAAGGCTATATTCCTATACAAAATTAAAAAAGGTATAATTTTATAACTAATACTTAAAATTAGGTTAATGTCACTTACCTCCAACGCAATTAAGCAATCATTTTGAGAATCTAGACTTCTAATATAGTTCTTAATGAGGGGGAGCATATTTTTAAGTAAGGGTTCCATAGCCTTCCAATATTCTTGGCTTGTAATAGATTTATTTGTATGTGCGGGAATTTTCAAGATTGCTTTTGTAACCAGCGTATTAACTTCCTTCATAGTGATGTTATAAGCGTATCTGTAGACAAAAATAGTCAAAATTAAATTAAATGTAGGCCTAAAGATAACAAACAGGGTTCATACAACTTTAAGAAAACCTTTTTCCCGACTCAAACTCCACAATTTTAGTAAAAAATTAGAAATTTTTTCTAGCTTTTATTAAAAAATTATTAATTTTCTCTAACTTTTACTAAAAAAATAATAAATTTTCTCTAACTTTCACCAAAAAATAATAAATTTTCTCTAACTTTTACTAAAAAATAATAAATTTTCTCTAACTTTCACCAAAAAATAAATTTTCTCTAACTTTTGCTAAAAAATTATAAATTTTCTCTAACTTTTACTAAAAAATAATAAAATTTCTCTAACTTTTACTAAAAAATAATAAAATTTCTCTAACTTTTACTAAAAAATAAATAAATTTTCTCTAACTTTTACTAAAAAATAAATTTTCTGTAACTTTTACTAAAAAATAATAAATTTTCTGTAACTTTCACTAAAAAATAATAAATTTTCTCTAACTTTCACTAAAAAATAATACATTTTCTCTAACTTTTACTAAAAAAATTATAACTCTTCTCTAACTTTTACTAAAAATTAATAAACTTTCTCTAACTTTTACTAAAAAATATAAATTTCCCTGAGTTTTCCATGAATTTTTAGCAAATTTATTTCCCTAGTATTTCCAAGTTCTCCAGAATTGTATGAACCCAGGATAAAGTTTTAATTAACCCAGCATACTTTGAAGAATTAACTTCAAGAATCAGATTATCACTTTTGACATTCTCTTCAACTCCTCTGAGGAGACTGTCCAAAACTTCATTATAAAATACTACCCAAAAGCAATAAATTAACGTCATTAAATAATTAACCTAAAAAATTAAAATTAACACAAGAAGAATTAGTTTACATCTTGTATCATCAGGTGGTGGGCTTCCACCATCTTCAGAATTTTCTTCATCAGAAGATTCTTCTTCAGATGCACTAGGCTCATCTTGAAACTGCTCAGTTATATCAAATCCCCAGGCATAGGTATCCACCATGCCTTCATCTTCGCTACTTTCATCCAGATTATGATAGATAAAAGGAAACGCTTTCCCAGATGATCCAACAATCTTGGTGTCACATGATACTTCCTCCGATTTTGATTGGGTACTTTCTTCATCTTCAAAATCATCCTCTTTGATTTGAGGTGTGGCTTGCCATAAAGTTCTCTCCTCTAACTTAATATTGGGTCCAACAACTACGTCATAAGAAAGTACTGATCCCCTCCCAATTACGCAATTAGCTTTCAATTTAACTCCATCAGCTAATAGACAACATGTTAGGCTACAGTTATCCTCAATTGTGACATTATCCCATAAATAAGAACCTTCAATTTGAACATTATCACCTAAAATAATTAAAACAAAGTTAAAATTAAACAAGTTACCTAAACTTTTCCAGGGTTCATACAACTTTTGGAAAACAAATTTCCCTGAGATTTCCAGGTTTTTCCCCAAATACTTCCCTGAATCTTCCAAGTTTTTCCCCAAATAATTACCTGAATCTTCCAGGTTTTTCCCCAAATAATTCCCTGAGATTTCCAGGTTTTTGCCCAAATAATTCCCTGAATTTTCCAGGTTTTTGCCCAAATAATTGCCTGAATCTTCCAGGGTTTTGCCCAAATAATTGCCTGAATTTTCCAGGTTTTTCCCCAAATAATTCCCTGAGATTTCCAGGTTTTTCCCCAAATAATTCCCTGAATTTTCCAGGTTTTCCCCAAATACGCCCCTGAATTTTCCAGGTTTTTCCCGCATATGGAGTATCCTATGGAGCAAATGTTAGCGAAGGAGGGGGGTGGGCAAATAGGACTATTACATAATCAAAGGACATCCCCGTATCTCTAATATAACCAGAGTTATGAGCCTCCAAAATTTAGTGTAATGTTAATCCTATGGAGGGTATATTTACGGACATTTTGCTTAATTACTCGGCCCCTGTTTGACGCAAATTTCCCTAAATTTTACTAAAAATTCCAATTTCCCTGAGGTTTTTGTCAACTATTTATTTCCCTGATTTTTCCCGGTTTTCCAGGTTTGTATGAACCCTGTTTTAAAGCTTCAAAACTAACCAATGACACAATTTTTTCCAACCACAGAGTTACTTATAAAAGATTTATTTCCAATCTTAGTCCCTTCCCCAATGACAACATTTTTGTCTAAAATACATTCTCTGGCCAAATCAACATCCTTATGATTATAGACATTATGTCTATAGTAATTGTATCGGACCCCACTATCTGGGACAACTGGATACGACCATCTTTGAATTATATCTTGACTGATTGAGTCATACATTCGAAAATTAAGTACTCTAGCAGCGTAACCATTCTCAGCTATGGATGCGTAGATTGAGTTTCCTAAAATCTGAATTGTAACTAATTAGTGTAAAAATAAGATTCCTCCGAGTAGATGGTCGAGACAAGTGAAGACATACTTCTTCATTAATTAAGATTCCCTTAACAAAGTTATCCCTAGTTTGGAAATCAAAATTGTCAACAAAAAGGGTAGGAACGTGTTTACTACAAATTGAGATATGGGTATCCAATAGATCGTATCTTAAAGAGACTTCTTTGTGTTCTTGGAAAAGAGTCTACGAAGGAAATTAATTAATTTATTTCCTTCCTAAATGACATGTGTTTTTAAACTGATCGGGTTGGGTTACCATTGGCAACTCAATTTTGCTCTGATTGGCCACTTTTTGATAGTGTAACACTCTTTGAGTAGAAGATTCGACACAAACTACAGCCTCATCCTCAGGTGCCCTAGTTCTATGCTTAGGGGTTGCTTTCCTAAATACCATAGTCATAATACATCCCTTATCCCGTTGAACTTGTTTCCTAAAAACATCTGGGTTAGTTTTATTCTTTAAAGGGAGGGTGAAGTAGAAAATCAAGTGATTTTTTATCAATTCTTCTACTAATTATAAGACCAGTCTGCATAGTGAAACATTCAGGAAATACCAGTTCCGAATGATTTTAAAATTCAAATTAGGTTCAGATTTTAAGGATAATTTTAAAGAAGGTCCTCCGACCAATCGCGTAACGCCCTGCATTTTTATTAACAAAATTCTCGTGGCATGCTCCGTGTTGAATGAAATTTATCACGAGATTTGATAAAATTCGCGCGCGACGTGACAATCATGGCGTGAGACATGGAACGTGCCACGAGAATTTTGTTAATAAAAAGGCAAGGCGTTACGCGATTGGTCGGAGGGGCTTCTTTAAAATTATCCTTAAAATCTGAACCTAATTTGAATTTTAAAATCATTCGGAACTGGTATTTCCTGAATGTTTCACTATGCAGACTGGTCTTATAATTAGTAGAAGAATCGATAAAAAATCACTTGATTTTCTACTTCACCCTCCCTTTAATTGCAACATTGACGACAACTGAATAATTTGGAAGATAACCAACTTGTGTTCTTGAAGAATGTCTAAAAGTGGCAAATTTGAGATGATATCCCCTCCCAATAAGATAAAATCCGAACGAATTAAGCTTTTGGCATCTAATTCTCTTAGAGCATCCCCTAGGGATAAATATCCCTCGGACATAATTGGGATGACAGTCATGTTGGAGTTTTCATTGCACCATGGGGAATTTCTACGTCAGTGTAGTTCAATTTAGTCAAAAAAACTATTGACAGCTGCTACATCATAACCTTTTCACTATGGTCAGTCACATTACACCTACTTTAAAAACTCTCTAATCTGTGGGGCATGTGAGCAACATAAAACAAATACTTCTTGTACACCGGACGATCTCAAATATTCCAAGCTGTAGTCAAGCATAGGTCGGTTTACCAGAGGTAAAAGAACCTATGAAAGTTAATTTAAATGAATCATGTAATTTAAAACGAGAGCATCTTTCATCAATAGAGATCCTAAGCCTTGGCTCACATTTGTTTTCATCCCGGTTTATTAACAAATAAAAGCTTACCCTAGGTTTCTTTGTTGATAACGGTGCAAAACGAACGTTAAAACTATCGGCTACAATAACAGCTTGTACAACATCTTGCTGAATTTCACCAAAAGAAACATTTTCTTTCTTGCCTTTATGGCCGGCCATGTTTTCGCTATCCGCGTGTCAACCACGAATTCGCGTACACCCCATGAATACAGTGAAACCCTACCCCATTCATTTCCCCCTATTTCCTAAGCTAAGTCCCCGGCTTCCCTTCATTCCTTGATAAATCCCGAACAAAAAAAGAGCAGACGACATTTAGAATTATAGGTAGTGACGTCACTTCCGAATTTATTTTGCGGGAAATTTAAAATGTGTTCAAAGGCGTGATAAAAATACACCCCATGAATACAGTGGAACCCTACCCCACTTATTTCCTAAGCTACGATTCCCGGCTTCCCTTCATTCCTTAATAAATCCCTAACAAAATAAGCAGACGACATTTAGAATTATAGGTAGTGACGTCACTTCCGAATTTATTTTGGGGGAAATTTAAAATGTGTTCAAAGGCGTGATAAAAATACACCCCATGAATACAGTGGAACCCTACCCCACTTATTTTTCTAAGCTATGATTCCCGGCTTCCCTTCATTCCTTAATAAATCCCAAACAAAACAAGCAGACGACATTTAGAATTATAGGTAGTGACGTCACTTCCGAATTTATTTATTTTGCGGGAAATTTAAAATATGTTCAAAGGCGTGATAAAAATACATATTCAGAAAGAAAAAAATAAAAGTGAACAATCCCAGCCTCTATAATAAAAAAAATCTAAGAATCAGGAACCAAAAAATAAATTTCATATATCAATTAAACAAACGTAATTAATTAATTAATTAATTAAGCTCATATTTTATAGATCCACTTTTGGTTCTGTTTTAGGCAATGATTCCAAATTGGAATTCTTCATGATATGGAAATAAAAATTAACGACTCTTTCATAGACATCGCGAGTTATTCTTTCATCGTGTCCGTGAATAATATTAGTTTGACTTTTATCCAAATCAAAAACGGAAAAACGGTAGATTGAATCTGTAAGATTGAGATACCAACGTGTATCCGTATTTGCCACCATACACACTAAACAATTAAATAAATAATTAATTAACCCTATAACGTTTAAAATTATAAAATTAGAAAACCAAATTTACTCGGTAAAACAGCCAAATCAGGCACAAATTGAGAAGCGGTTCTTTTAATAGTTTGATAACCGAAAGAATTTTCATCGTGGGGAGAGAAAGGGTGGGCTTCTTCCGTTGATAATACTTCAACAGTGACTCTATCATCATTAATTAATAGTCTATCTCTTTCCACAACCTAATTTAATTTAATTAAATTAAATTTTAATCCTTTAGATTGGGGAAATATAAAAATGATAAAAATTAAAAAAATAACGTTTTATCTTCGTTACTTCGATATTTTTTTGAGCAGGATGAACTCTATGGTTAATTATGGCCCAAGCTGTATTGGGGAGAACGTTTTCCTTAATACCGGCGCCTATCATAGTAAAAGCTGTAGTTGATCTAATACTAGCGTCAGATAAAGGACTCTTTGTGAAGAACCTAGAACATAAATTGATTAATTAATTTAACTCTCCTGGATTTAAATTAGTTCAACTTCAAACTAGACATTAATTGGCCTTATTCCTGATCAACGCCACCGAGGCGTAGCGGCGACTTTTGGAACTATAATAATACGGTAGCCAATTACAGGTGGTAGCGCTGGAGTCGATGGACTCTGATGGAGATCTGTTATTTTCTATGTTTTGATTATTACCGCTTCAACTTCAAAAGCATGTTTTAACTAATTATTATTAACCTAATAATCTCCAAATAGACCAAAATCGAATGAAAACTTACTCCGAAAGTCTTATTTCATAATATTAGACAGAATAAGAAAGGTAAAATCAACTTTTAATACTTTTGAAACCATATCGCTTGTTAAGCCTTGGCTATTCACGTGATTCAGAAAGATCAACAAAACATAGAAAATAACAGATTACAGATCTCCATCGACTCCACCGCCACCTGTAATTGGCTACCGTATTATCATAGTTCCAAAAGTCGCCGCTACGCCTCGGTGGCGTTGATCAGGAATAAGGCCAATTGAGAAAATAATAAATTAACTAACCAAGAGACTAATGGTTTGAATAACCAGAGGTTTGAATAAATAAACCTAAAAGGGAAACGAGCCTAATTTTACACGATCAAGGGAGAAATTTATTATAATCAGAAATCAAAATTTAAATAAGAAAATAAATAAATAAATATAAAAAAGACGGAACAACTAAAAACTAAAGGGGTGAATTACATAAGGGGCTGCTTGTTCCAACATTTCAATTTCAGTTCCTTGGCCAAAAAGATTGGGTTGAGATTGTACATCAAGTCTATATGATATAAAATTAGTGCCTGTAGTAATTAATTACACATTATTAAATTAAAGGAAAAGTTCAGGTAACATAACATTATAACTTCAAAAGAACTGTGTTTTTCTAAATATAAAAGGAATAATATTAAAAAATAAATAAATGATCTCTTATTACAAAAGAATTAGCACTTAATTAGTCTTAAAAGTAATCAAGGACTACTGCGCCATCTGCCATTGATTTAGTGGCGTCTGATAGCCACCCCTAAAGGGATTGGTTGAATTAGCCTTATTCCTGATCAGCGCCACCTACCCATACCGGCGACTTTGAGAACTACTGTAATCGGCAAGCCAACCAGATGTCGCTAAAATCTGGTGACGTCATTTTTGGTAAGACCCGGAGAGTGCCCGTCAGTGACGTCACCAGATTTTAGCGACTTCTGATTGGCTTGCCGATTACAGTAGTTCTCAAAGTCGCCGCTATGGGTAGGTGGCGCTGATTAGGAATAAGGCTAATTCTCACAGGCTAAGAGAGGTAGGGGGAAGGTAGGTTCAATTTAGCAGACGCCACTAAAGCAATGGCGGATGGCACAGTAGTCCTTGAAAGTTTTTAAGACTAATTAATTGCTAATTATTTAATAATAATAAGAGATAATTTATTTAATTTTTAATATTTTTCCATTTATATTTAGAAAAATGCTGTTCTTTTAAGGTATAATGTTATGTTACCTAAACTTTTCCTTTAAATTAATATAAGACATACTTAGCTAAGGCTTTTGATAAAATATTAATAGCCATTTCTTGAGGAGGAATTGATGAATGACCGGGTCTGGTGTTAACGGATAATTTAACAGTTAAATAACCTTTCTCCGACACTCCAACCAAACCAACTGGGGCATCTACTCCCGTTATTGCATTACGAACTACAAATGTTCCTTCATCTAATAAGTACAGGAGTTTAACTCCTCTGGCTGCCAAGATTTTGGCCATTTCTCTGGCACCATCAAAACCCTGCACTTCTTCATCATGGCCGAAAGCGATATAAAACCCTCTATCAGGTTGAATCCCATTTTCAATTGAGAATTCTAGAGCTTCTAAAATCGCCATCAGGTCAGCTTTGTCATCTAAAGTTCCACGACCATAGAGAGTATCATTTATTATAGTTCCGGCAAATGGTGGAACACTCCATTGACTTTCATCCACAGGAACAACATCCATGTGGGCAGCCAACATGTAAGGCAAGAGTTTCTCATTTTTGCCCTTCACTGTGTAAAGTAAACTATAACCATTTACAACCTCGTAGGTAATAAATTTAGATGAATGAACCAATGGGAAAGCTGTAAAAATTAGTTTGAAAAAACTTAAGAAATTAAATTATAAAGAAAGGTTTATAATTTTACATTTGATGATGAAGTTTCTGAAACGATCAAGCTCTGTTGTGTTATAAGTGTGCTTCTCTGTTGAGACGGTTTGAAACCTAATACTCTCGGACAATCTATTTAACAAACCCCGACTATCGCTAATGTAATCACTATCATTTTTAAGGCAAAGTTCTAAGGAAGGTGGTGCTTTGACTTGAAGAGTTCGTATCAAAGCTACCAACAAGCAACCAAGAAATATTAGAAACAAACTGAAAGTTATTTGCTTAACCGCATCACCCAGTCTTTTCACTGCCATTTTAAATCTAAAGCGTTAATTGTTATTAACCGGTAAATTTATACTAACTAGCGATAGAATTTGTTGGTGGTTGCCTATAATAACACAATTGTCTCTGCTCTTATCTACTGATAGAAATTTTGGTTACGCGATAATATCTAAGCCATGGTTTTAAAATGTTTTCATTGCTAGGATTAAGAGATAAGTTCTTAATGATGAAACCATCGTCAAGGTCAATGATCGGTTTAAAAAAAAAACTAAGTAGTTACTCTAAAAATATTCCATTTCCAAGGATGCAAAACATTCCATTCGAATTCCGGAAGACGGTTCCTGGATCCAGAGGATTTTGACAACAGGTAAGCCTTGCCAGCTCGGCTTCTCAAAAAGTGACGAATCACGGCGTGTTATGTCCCTTTAAAAATCTAACCAATCACGATCGTGAAAGTTTGCCGCCAAAATTAAAAATCATTTTAAACGCGCGATATTCGCGCAGAAAAGATGAAATCGAAGAATTAGGCCTATTCACTTTGTTTTTAGTTTTTTTCTTAAAGAAGTGGTAATTTTGAGCAACATTATTATCCAGATACGGTAAGTGCCACTTAAAAACCGTAAGTAACAAATACTATTCTGAACATAGATCTCGCTATTTCTAGCGGGAAGTATGAAATGATAGTAACTTTATTTATGATGGATTCTCCCAGGTCACATGAAAAATTCGGGGCAGAAAGGGGGGGAGAGAAGACGCCCAGCCGTAAGGGGTAATTGCAATGCTCCCGCAGTCTAACCAACAAGCCAGTGGAACTGCTGTCATACTGGATGATTATATAAATGATGTTTCAGATTATAAAACGTGAGGTTTAACCGAGTATAAATTAATAGACAGGGTAAATAATTAAATATAAAACTATATTTCAGCACCTTCAAAAACATAGATACATTCGCGCAAAAACTTCACGATGACTTCTTAGTAAAGGAAAAGACAGAGAAAGGAACAGAAACTATGTCAGGTAATATTCTTAACCCACCTAGAAGACTACCACGATACGAAGATCCAGACTGGAGTGATCTTCGAGAGCCAATGAGAGGAGGTCCAGCCTCTGGATACGGTCGTTCCGATTTAGATCCATTAGCTAGAGGATCAGGAATGATCTTCAACCCATTGGCAAATCGTAACAGAAATGAACCCGACTTGGGAATAGGTGGTCCTCGTTTACCAAGAGGTGCCATACCTCCTGGAGCGCGTTTTGACCCATATGGACCACCAAACCCAGATTTTCAACATCCAGGAAGGTAAAAGGAGTTCGACAAACCAAACGCGATTATATTTAAAGTGTTCATTTAAATAATAATCATTAATTAAACAGATCAAATCCAGGGATGTTTGGACCACCGCCTGATTACAATGACATGTTTATGTAAAACTATTAAAAAAACAAACAAAACCTGAAGATAAAATTTCTTGTTGTATTTATATTATCTTCTAAATAAAATGATTCAAAGAATCAATTTGATTGCAAAATTTATTTGAGCATTCTAGCTTCTCATTAACAGTTCCTTGATTAACTGTATTAAAGGAAAAGTTCAGGTGCCATAACAGATTATACCTTAAAAGAACTGCCTTTTTCGAAATATAAAAGGAAAAATAACATAGAAAAAATAAATAATCTCTTATTAAAAAATAATTATCATTTCATTAATCTTAAAAACGGTGACTACTGCGCCGCCATTGCTCTAGTGACGTCTGATAGCCACCCCTAAAGGGATTGGTTGAATTCTCACAGGCTGAGAGAGGTAAGGGTAAGGTAGGTCCGTTTGAGCAGACGCCACTAAACCAATGGCGGATGGCGCAATAGTCCACGTTTTTAAGACTAATTAAATGATAATTATTTTGTAATAAGAAATCATTAATTTTTTTTTAATTTAAGGTGTAATGTGATATTACCCGAACTTTTCCTTTAACTGTATTAAATGCAATTCATTTATGTATAATTAAAATTATAATTTATCACCGTTATACCTTTTTACAGCCTTTAAAACTATAAATAAAAAGGCTTTAATCATTAAAAGTAACACTTATAAATTTGTTCCCAAAATATTTGTTTGTGTCTTATGACTAGGACTAATTTGATTTAATTAAAATTAAACAAAATGGACGACGATTGGACGGAATGATTTGACGCAACAATGATGTATATAAAAAGTTACTTAGATAGTGACCGAAAAGTTCTTATATTATCAAACTCGTATGTTTTTGAGCTCCTTCATTCATGATTATAACTTCGGGAGCAAATTTTTGATGACCTTCCATTAGATTCAAGCTAAAAAACAGAATTAAATTTAATTAGAAATTAATTATTATTATTATTAGTATTATTATTATTATTATTATTATTATTATTATTATTATTATTATTATTATTATTATTATTATTATTTAGAGAAGGGGGACAATAATAATCATGTTAATTAATCTAGATTTAAATTATGAAGTTAAAGTTGAAAGTTAGAAGAAGAAGAATACTTTTAAGAGAAGCTTAATTGTGCCCAAAACATAACATACCGAAGATAAGAATCGGAAGTAGTTATTTCATTTGGAATGCTTTCATCTTCTACAAGGTGTTTGCTAAATGTTTAGGAGAAAAATAAAAATAGAAGGAACTCTACTAAGAGTTTGAAAGGAAAATAAAAAAGGACCAAACAACCAGCGGAATATTAAAGGAAATTAATTAAGACTTGGCTGGGGGAAAAACTGATCTATGAAAAAATTTAAAAAAATAATAATTTTCAGTTTTTCAGTCAGGGTTGCCACGAAATCTTCAGATTCAAATTCATTCCATGACTTTTCTAGGTTTTCCCTGACCTTTTTGGCCCATTTTGAAATTCCCCGACTTTTCCCTGACCTTTTTGGCCCATTTTGAAATTCCCCGACTTTTCCTTGACCTTTTTGGCCCATTTTGAAATTCCCCGACTTTTCCCTGACCTATTTGGCCCATTTTGAAATTCCCCGACTTTTTCCCTGACCTTTTTGGCCCATTTTGAAATTCCCCGACTTTTACCTTGACCTTTTTTTGCCCATTTTGAAATTCCCCGACTTTTTCCCTGACCCTTTTTGCCCATTTTGAAATTCCCCGACTTTTCCCTGACCTATTTGGCCCATTTTGAAATTCCCCGACTTTTACCTTGACCTTTTTTGCCCATTTTGAAATTCCCCGACTTTTACCTTGACCTTTTTTGCCCATTTTGAAATTCCCCGACTTTTTCCCTGACCGTTTTTGCCCATTTTGAAATTCCCCGACTTTTCCCTGACCTATTTGGCCCATTTTGAAATTCCCCGACTTTTCCCTGACCTATTTGGCCCATTTTGAAATTCTCCGACTTTTTCCCTGACCTTTTTTGCCCATTTTGAAATTCCCCGACTTTTTCCCTGACCTTTTTTGCCCATTTTGAAATTCCCCGACTTTTTCCCTGACCTTTTTTGCCCATTTTGAAATTCCCCGACTTTTTCCCTGACCTTTTTTGCCCATTTTGAAATTCCCCGACTTTTTCCCTGACCTTTTTTGCCATTTTGAAATTCCCCGACTTTTCCCTGACCTTTTTTGCCCATTTTGAAATTCCCTTACTTCTCCCTAAACTTTTTGGCCCATTTTGAAATTCCCCAACTTTTCCCTTACCTTTTTTGCCCATTTTGAAATTCCCCGACTTTTTCCCTGACCTTTTTTGCAGATTTTGAAATTCCCCGACTTTTCCCTGACCTTTTTTGCCCATTTTGAAATTCCCTTACTTCTCCCTAAACTTTTTGGCCCATTTTGAAATTCCCCAACTTTTCCCTTACCTTTTTTGCCCATTTTGAAATTCCCCGACTTTTTCCCTGACCTTTTTTGCAGATTTTGAAATTCCCCGACTTTTCCCTGACCTTTTTTGCCCATTTTGAAATTCCCTTACTTCTCCCTAAACTTTTTGGCCCATTTTGAAATTCCCCAACTTTTCCCTTACCTTTTTTGCCCATTTTGAAATTCCCCGACTTTTTCCCTGACCTTTTTTGCCCATTTTGAAATTCCCCGACTTTTCCCTGACCTTTTTTGCCCATTTTGAAATTCCCTTACTTCTCCCTAAACTTTTTGGCCCATTTTGAAATTCCCCAACTTTTCCCTTACCTTTTTTGCCCATTTTGAAATTCCCCGACTTTTTCCCTGACCTTTTTTGCAGATTTTGAAATTCCCCGACTTTTCCCTGACCTTTTTTGCCCATTTTGAAATTCCCTTACTTCTCCCTAAACTTTTTGGCCCATTTTGAAATTCCCTTACTTCTCCCTAAACTTTTTGGCCCATTTTGAAATTCC
Source organism: Phalangium opilio (assembly GCF_054372755.1). Lineage (NCBI taxonomy): Eukaryota > Metazoa > Arthropoda > Arachnida > Opiliones > Phalangiidae > Phalangium > Phalangium opilio. Next base: position 3,570,840 of record NW_028324156.1, read on the forward strand.
CCAACTTTTCCCTTACCTTTTTTGCCCATTTTGAAATTCCCTTACTTCTCCCTAAATTTTTGGCCAATTTTGTAATTCCCCTACTACTCCCTAAATTTTTGGCCAATTTTGTAATTCCCCGACTTTTCCCTAAATCTTTGGCCAATTTTGAAATTCCCTGACTGTTCTCCGACCTTTTTGTGACCTGGGAGAATCCATCATAAATAAAGTTACTATCATTTCATACTTCCCGCTAGAAATACGAACTTTAATTACACACCCTTCCGTTTTTAATCCTCCATGTTTTATCACCAATTTATTTTTATAAATTAATGCATTTACGAACTGGCTTTTCTTATCCCCGCAAAATCTGGCTAATTTAACGGGAGTCTCTATTTCTTTAGTCTTAATAAAAAAAATAACCCAAAGAAAATATAATCCCACTTGGAAACTGTGGGAAAAGACGTATATTATCATGAGTTAATAATATGTTAGCTCATGATATTATTCAAGATTTTATGAGGAAAGACTGGGAAGAGGGTACAGTAATTACCTAACGATTCATCCCAACCGGAAAATACATCACAGATAAATGTATTCCTATCTACAGATCAATACGCTCAATCTCCTAGTAAAACTATAGGTCCCAGTTTCGACGCGTTGCAACTTCCGTTATAAAACTAAAGAGCAATCCTCCATCCTTCTTCATCCTCCCTTTTCATCCCGCTGACATAATATTGAAAAACTATCAGACTCATTTCTTGGTGCTAAAAAGGGCAACTCTTTAAATATTAATTTCAGTTCTTAAAAGGGTACTATTTCTTATAGTTTTTCTTTTTAAAAAAACCCCTCTGAAATATACGACAGTTGGGAATAATAAAAAAAGAAAAATGATCAATCATCGTTAACGCCATTTCTTTTCAACTGAAAGACAAAGATGGATAATACTTCTTTTGGGCTTAAAATCATTTAGTTTTAAAACAGAAGAAAATGGGGTGTAGGGGTGGACCGTGGGAGAGGGATACTTACCTATTTTTAGCGTTTGCTTCGATGGACTGCTCTCCTTGAACCCATTTGGATGAAATACATCAATTTTCTCTTCTTTCAACTTTAGTCTAAAAATAGAAAGGGCATCAAATATTTACTCCCATTAATTTCTGCATGGCAAAAAAAGGGGAAAGTTTATTGTTAAATATAAACATGATGATTGATAAGGTAGGTCGACAAAATGATAGACCAAATTTTCTTACACTCAGCAAAAGGAATGACTAGATTTTTTTCTCTTAATATTATTTAAATATATTTTACAAAGTATATGATTTCATCTTTTCACGTTATCTTATAGATTTTGTTTTTCTTGTTTTCTTTTAAATTTACAGAATTGGTTATTTTTTGGTTTGCATTAACAAAAATTCTAAATTACTTTCATGAATTATTGTTATTTATAATTATTATATTATAATAATTTTTTTTTATACATTTTTCACCAAAAAACGCTTTTCTAAATCTAAAAGTACTTAGGTAAATTAATATTATTTTTCTTCACATTTTTTTATTTGGCATTTTACGCACATTATTGTTTTTTCTCATTTCATTTTAGTCATACTATTATATAATCAATTTATAATTATATTAATGAATCAATCAATCCAGAATTTAATGATAATAATTTAAGATATGTATTTACATTTGAAAAGGCAGAGTTCACCGCCTAATTGGGTGAAGGGGGGAGGGAATTCAATTAATTTAACGAGAGATAGAGAATTGATTAAAGGTTAAATACCTTTGATATGATATCATCATAGATTGGGAAAGTTTAAATCCAAAAATATACACTCTAAAGTTATATCATGATGATAGGGAGTTTCCCACATTTACCTCCCGAGCACTTACACAAAGCTGTCAAAGTGCCAGGGGTTATTGCCTATTGGCCTAACATCTGATCTGATCTTACCCGTCCGCCAACTGGCCCGCGAGTTCAAAGGTCACCACGCTTGTCAATTACATAATCTAATTGCTAATTACCACAAATCGAGATTAGTCTCTTTCCTCAATCAGATTAAAGGCTGTAATTTTCTCTTCCACACGAAGCCGATTAAATAGGGAATTAATGGGGTAGTTATCATCCGTTTGGGCCGCCCTATCTACTTGCAACTCTTGACAGTCGCCCAAAAGTCCACTATCGCCTTGTATCATGCCCTTTTCGAGGAACTGCGTTCCGTCTTTGACTCGCGCAACGTCAGACATGGAGCAAAACCCGGGGTGATTCCTTACTTCAATCGATCTCTTCCGTCGGTCGCTATTAACTCGTCTTACCCAAGCCGGTTTACCAGAAACGTCTTGTTGATCAACAGGTGGTAAAAGTTCGTAACCATTCAGGGAAAATGACGAACCTTTCAGGCGATTAAGCCACGTTTTGGATGTTTTCCATCCGCGTCTGACTTCAAAAGCGCTTAAATCGTTCAAAGAATGGCTCCAAGGAACCGCCGTTGGGGAACTCGGTGGTTCCTCCGACCGGGACCGATCGAAGGCCGAATTGTCACGGTGATAAGCGTGTTTATCTTCGTGTTGAGCCGACTGGTTATCAAAACCAATCGGATCAGTGTCTGATAAGTGTAAGTCCATGAATACTGCCGAGTCCGGTGTCACGTCTTCCGTACCGCAAGCCACATTAACCACTCCTCCGTCCGAAAATCGAGGTAATGGGTCTTTGCTTAGATCCAAATTAGTCGGGACACCGTGATATCTTCGACATGACGCCAAAGGACTGACGCTACGAATAGCGGGGGTACTTTGGCGAGAAAGTCCTTGCAAATAGAACGTGACGTCGAAACTGTTGGCGGCGCTTTCGGAACTACAAGTACTGCCACCCTGTCTCTTAGAGTGACAATCGAGAGCGCCGTTAGAGTGACCATTTTTCGAAGTGACATTGCTTAACTGTTCCGACGAAGCGTCGCCGCCACTGTTGTCCAGCGTGTCCAAACTACAGCGGCTGAAGAGTTTGACGCGAGGAGGACCAACGTAATGATGCTGAGGGTGTTGATGTTGCCCGAAATGCTGGAAGAAGGGCGATAGGGTACTTTGAACGAAGTCAGACTCGCATAGGCTATGGGTACCCGACCCAGCTTGTGCCAGAACGGAGTCTCCGTCTTTGACGCTGCTACCATCTTCTTCGGTGGTCTCGTCACTCAATTCCATTGGTTGCTCAGGGTCATCTTCCCTTCTAAATCGTATAAATCCATTGTCTTTGAATAACATTGAGGTGGGCCTTCCGCTAGAATTTGTTCTGGTGTCCGAATCAATCGTCGCGTGAGGAGGAACTATAGGCGGTATTTTAGCGGACCCTTGCGTTCCGCAAGCCGCCATGTTTTCAATAACGGAGCGATTGGAACGACTGGTTCCCGTAATAATTTGGCAACGCGTCATAGGGTTTGCCAGAATGATCTTGTCCATAGTTGCCCCATTAGACAAGCGTTGTACCGGCATTGTGGAATGATCGCGGGTATGTCCTCCGGCAGCGGACCGAGGATTGGGTTTATCGGTAGACGAAGTAGTCTGATTAGGGTGGTGCCCATTTGGCCTGGTTTGGTCAAACGGGGGAAGAGAATTGGTACGGTGACTGTCCCACCTACGATGGTGACCTTCTAAGGAATGGCTAAAGCCGCTGTTTCGAAATCCTCGGTTATTGTAATGAACGAGATGATTGCTAAAATACGCGTCATACGAATCGTCTAAGTCTATTTCCATCTCTTTGCGACAACATCTGAGAAAGGAAAAGGGGCGTGGCAAACGCCTGGGTACAAACGTATCCGAATCTCGATCGGACACGCGCGGAGTTTCAAAATTTCGCAGCGGTTGCGACGCGACGAAAATCACGGCTGCGCATGAAAGAATCTCAAAAATGCGCGAAACGAAATGGTAAATCCACCACGGCCAAGGATCGGGCAGTTTGTCGCCGACAGTAATGGGTCCGTCAACAAAGGCGATACCGTAAACTCGCGTTAGTACTAAACCGGCTCCGAAAACTGCTGCTAGTAACGCCACGTTTACCGACAAAGTTAACGTCGGTTTAGGAAGTTTCTTGGGCAATTGCGCCCCATCGATGTGTAGCTTGGTAAAGGTCACTCGTATCATCTCTCCTTGTTTACGCAAAGCAGCTTTGCGCAAACGTTTGAACGCCGCGAAGTAGGAGATTACTAGAATAGTCGTCCAAACGATAAAGACGACGCGCGAAACCAGGAGGAGAATCCCGGTCAGAAACGAACTCTTTTCATCCTCCAGAGTGAAACCGGAAACGACGTCCAGCGTTAGAGTCAACGCGAAATGGAGGATGCAAAAGGCGGCTAAGATTCCGGGTCTCCTCACGCACCGCGGAAAAAAGTCTAATTTGGTTTCCTTTATAAGGGCGAGGAACAGGACGGCCAGGGCTGCGGATAAGCAAGGGTGGGCCAAATCGTACAGGCAACACGGGATGGGAGGTGGCAAACGACCTCCGGAATTATAACTATCGAATAATAAGTAGAAAGCTCTTGAAAGACCGAGGAAAACGACTAGAACGTTCAGCGTAATGTAATAACCCACACCTAGTAATTTGGTGGAAGCTTTGACCCTGATTAAATTCAAACATCCGAGAAAGACCAAACCCGCGAATAAGGGTCCTGTCGCGTAGATATGAATGTGCCAAGCAATTCCCCATTGTTCTTTAGCCAATTTCCAATTGGGTACTCCCAGTACTTGACCAAAAGGTTCGACTTTCGGATCGGGGGATGACGTAGTAGGTTTACCCTTTTCTTCATCCCGACCCGAACCGCCACGACCGAACGCGAAGGGTCGTTCCACGTCACCACTACCGTGGAAATAAGGGTTATCATTCAATTGACCACTCGTTGGAATCACTTTAGGGTTGTCAGATGTAACCAAGTAACCATCTTTTATTGATATAACCGTCGTTGAACTGATAATATCGAGGTTCTTAGAGCTAGTTGAATTCTTTTTCGGGGAACCACCGTTGGTTCTGGTCCGATTTCGACCGGGTTTCTTTCGTTTATTGACGGACCCCGTACCACCACCATCAATAGTGATTGTCCTAGCCTCCTTAGGAAAGGCTGTCGATGGAGGTAGTAAAATAGACAGTCCCTCGCTGGTGAAATCTCCATCGTTAATTAGCGGCCCCGCAGTTTTAAAAGCAGTAACTTCGTAAACTGGTGTACTAACCAACGGGTACTTGAATTCTTCGTCAACCGGAACCACTACCGCACCGCTCCCTATGTCTTCCCGTAATTCCGGTGATACGGTTGTCTCCAATGACGTAACCAAATGAATGGTCAGTAACAGGACCCAAAACCACGTCATGGTGTCGAGTATGGGTCGCTCCGTATTGGGAGCTCCCTGAATTGTGTTTAAAATACATCCAAATTTTCAGATCAAGGTGGCTTCATTTTCAGCCAAAGTCGACGATGATATAGTCCTGTAATAAAAACACGTAAAACTTTACTACCAACGCAACTTAACTCCCTTAAGACGAGTTTAAAAAAAAGATAATTAGAATCGCATTTTCAGAACCCCTTAGCTGGTAAGAGTTGAGTCCATAATAAAAACCAGCCGAGCAGACACCCTCACCAAAAAAGTCATTTAGGACCAACGTTGTACCCTAGATTTTCTTTTTTCTTACATTCTTTTTTATCTGGCGTTAGGCCTAAGCTAAAGCCTTACCGGAAACGTATCGATTACGTTACTAGATTCTAGCATAAGTTTATAAGATATGTTCCCACCATAAGTATGACACTAGCTATACTTCGTAATGCTACTGAGAGACTTACAGTTCGAGCTAGTTCTAGCAGAAAGACATGCGAGAATTGAAGTACTACACTCGGTTAGTTAGTTTTGCAGGACTTCCATCTAAATCCTATTTAGTCTGCACTAAGCCTTTGACAGCGCCTAACCAGGCGTCGCTTTACCTCGAATCTATGACCTACCTCATGCACTTCATGACAAGCTCTAGTTTGTAATCAGTGACAACTTATGATTACGAACTTATGATTCTAGAGAATGAAGCCACGGAAGGATAAAAAAAATGCATTTCCCGATTGGGCAGCTCAATTATCGAGATAAAAGATTCAAAGGGGCTGGTGTGCCGGACTAAGAATAATAAGAGAAGCGAGTAACTTTCCTTCCCCCCGCCTTTCTCGATAACAATGAATGGATGAAAGAAAACAAGTTGGGAAAACCAAAATATTACCTCTCCGAGTCAAGACGACTACTTACAAACTTATTTACCCAGATATGGAAATGTTTCTTAAGTTAAAATTTATGAAATATTAAAGCAGTATACAAAGCATAGCAAATTTGCTGTAAATCAGACGACATTTTACATCCAATAATGATATACTTGTACACATTAAAATCATCCGATGGGGGAAAAACGGGTCATCGGCGTTTTATAAATGACGCTAGCGCAATAAAGCGTGCAAGGTACCAAGGCTTAACAAAAATTGTAGGATAACATATTTATAGAGATAGATAACAACTTTTATAATTAAAATTAGAAACTAACATATCTCTTAAAATTCTCGCGTGAACAACTGGTTTCACGCCAATTAAATAGCTATAGTCCCATAGAGCTATTTGTATTAATTCCTCCATGGTTTTTTCGCCAAGCTGAGAACTACGCGTTTTACGTCACGTTATCCAAAAAGCCGACCATTTTCTTTGAAGACCGCGCTAGCTCAGCGCTAAGCACCGTGACGTCAAAATTCAAAAACTGCGTTCAGCAGCGCTGGGCTCTGCTCAACTCGACCCAGATTTCCACCATGATTATAAAATCTAAGCCTAATTATTTAAAAGTGTATTTAACCGTTAATGTCTCTGCATACAGAAACGAAAACCAAACCCAAACATTTACTTTTTGGTTCACTAGGCCTATTGACAAATAAAAGTTCATTTGACCAACATAGCAGCGTTGTGCTTGTATTCACTGTGACTATAGAAAGGATTATGCTATAAACAGATGTAGTATAGCTTAAGTAATATATAAACATCCATTTTAAATAATAATATGAAAAAAAATCTTTGGAATATCAAAATGAAATAGAGCTTTAAAGCTACAAAAGTACTAAATGCTTCATAATTACGAAAAATATTTCCACATATTCACTTTATATTAAGGATAAAGGGAATATTATGGTTGTGTTGGATTTCTTTACACATCAAAACAAAACGAACTTCTAACGCAGCGCACTACTGTAACAACGGACGGACACATACAGACAAAAACATAGACTGCTTTTTAACTCTTTCCGTATTAATTTTGAATTGAGAAACAAGATTATCTTAAATATTAAAATAAATATAATTAATATTTAATATTTTCTTCGTTAGTTATTCGCCTTATTGAACGTTACATCGTTTTATAAAAGAACAATTAAACATTCTTGAGAGACTTGACTAATATTGGCGTTTGAAATGAAGCATACGCCGGTTGCTTCGCCTTACTAAAATAGGTAGTATATAAAGGTTTCGAATCGCAACTATGGATAAGAACCGCGCAATTGCGTGAACCTTTGGTGGAAGCCCCACCTTAGGGAGGCCGGACGTTTCTCGTAACCCTGGCCGATCGCCGCGTATGTCTTAACCTTAACGATGATGATGGAGTAGAAGCCAGGTGTGCAGACTGGTGTCCATGTGGAATGGACAAAAACAATGACCAGAAGATAGTGGTGTGTAGAAACCAGTATGTACAGACTGGTGTCCATGTGGGATGGACAAAAACAAAGACCAGAAGATGGTGGTGTTAGAAGCCAGGTGTACAGACTGGTGTCCATGTGGGATGGACAAAGAGCAGGTGACGGTGGTGATTAGAAGCCAGTGTGTACAGAATGGTGTCCATGTGGGATGGACAAAGAGCAGCAGATGATTGTGATTAGAAGCCAGTGTGTACAGACTAGTGTCCATGTGGGATGGACAAAGACCAGAGGCTGGTGATGTTAGACAGGCAATGGAGTAATAGCCTGTAAGTGTAATACAATTTTCGAAATTTCCGGAAATTGAGAACACGTTTGCTCCGATTTGCAAACTGCGAACGCGGTCACGTGGGTGTAACAACAGGCAGACACACACACACCCCCCCCCACACACACACACACACAGACACGTCGAAATTAGAACCTCTCCGTGACATACGTCACTCGGAGAGGTAAAAATAATTTTGCTTACAATATAACGTCTACAAATAGCTTCAAAATGTCTTTTTTAACGCTGGCTAACAGTTTGCACAGTTTCGCAAAGCAATCTTGTAACTAAAATTCATATCATTTTTTAATAAAGAAAGTCCATTTTGGCCCGAGAAACAGGCTAAAAAAGCAACGGCCTAAATTTTTTAGATTCACACAGAAATGACTAAAGTTATTCGGTTTTCCATTGTCTGCTAGTAATCTACCATTATGGAGCAATATTAAAGGAGTTATTATTAAAATAAATAAGATTTCTAATGACATTTTCGTTCTCACTCCAGTGACATTACTCCAAAGAAAATGGCAATGGAAAAAGGCATATGTTGCTATTTTTTTGGAGATAAGGCACGTCAAAGAAGATACACGCCCCAGGAATGGAAAGTGTAGCTTCCTCTAGTGTAAATTTTTGTCTGGCCCCTCCTAGTACGCTCCAAAGGCAGGCTCGGTTGACCGAGGTATTTCCGGCTACATTGAAATTGCATAGACCGGAAGTTCCTTGGTCAACCCAACCCCCAGACATACCTTCCATTCCTGGAGCGTATATTTTCTTTGGGCACGTAAAATAAAAACACAAGTTAAAACAATCACGGAGTATGGACGGAAGAATATAACCTTTGACCTTTTTGCATTGTATTGCATTATACATTTTGTCGTTGATTTCCCGTATTATGAAAGACCAACCGTTTACGGTCATTTGAAAGAGAGCCTGCGCTTGTCATTTATCCCAAAATTAACTTCACTACATTGAATTTAGTAACTAACGATATCAATAAAAAGCACTCGTCTCTACCCCCTACCGTATTTCAGAGAGTCACACACTTGAAACTTCATTTTATCATTTATCGCAAATCAAATATACAATTCTGTTTTAAATAACTAACAGTATCAATACTCGTTCTATATTAACTTTGAAACAAGAATGAAAACTTCAAATCTATGATCCGATAACGATTAGCCCTTTCACTGATCTAATTGCTACCATGATGCTTTCTTCTATTATAAAATCTAAATTTGATTATTTAAACGTGTATTTAACTTTCGGTTCACTCTGAACCGTTAATGTCCCTTCATTACAGACACGATAATCAAAACCCAGAGTTTACTCCACCTCAGGTCTCAATTATTTACTCTTTGGTTCACTAAGCCTATTGCGGATCAATCTTGATTTACCCGACAGAATCGAGGCCATAGCTTTCGTCTTGAAATACCTAAACCAAGGATTATTCTATATACAGATGTAGTATAGCTTAAGTAATATATAAACAGCCATTTCAAATAATAATATTAAAAAACATCCTTGGAATATCAAAATGAAACAGAGCTTTAAAGCTACAAATGTACTAAATGCATCGTAATTACGAAAAAGATTTCCACATATTCACTTTATATTATGGAAAAAGTGAATATTAAGGTTCTGTAGGATTTCTTAACACATCAAAACAAAGCGAACCGCTAACTCGGCGCACTATACTAGTGTGATAACGGACGGACACACACAGACAAAAAATAGACTGCTTTTTAACTCTTTCCGTATTAATTTTGAATTGAGAAAAGAGATTATCTTAAATATTAAAATAAATATAATTAATATGTAATATTTTCTTCGTTAGTTGTTCGCCTTATTGAGCGTTACATCGTTTTAAAAAAGAATAATTAAACAACCTTGAGAGACTTGACTAATATTGACGTTTAAATTGAAGGATATGACTGTTGTTTCGACTTACTCAAATAGGTAGTATATAAAGGATTCGAATCGCAGCTGTAGATAAGAACATCGCAATTGCGTGAACCTTGGAGGAAGACCCCTCCATTGGAAGGCTAGACGTTTCTCGTAACCCTAGCCGATCGCCGCGTATGTCTTAACCTTAAGGATGATGGTGGTGTTAGAAGCCAGGTGTTCAGACTGGTGTCCATGTGGGATGGACAAAAACAAAGACCAGAAGATGGTGGTGTTAGAAGCCAGGTGTACAGACTGGTGTCCATGTGGGATGGACAAAAACAAAGACCAGAAGATGGTGGTATTAGAAGCCAGGTGTACAGACTGGTGTCCATGTGGGATGGACAAAAACAAAGACCAGAAGATGGTGGTGTTAGAAGCCAGGTGTACAGACTGGTGTCCATGTGGGATGGACAAAAACAAAGACCAGAAGATGGTGGTGTTAGAAGCCAGGTGTACAGACTGGTGTCCATGTGGGGTGGACAAAAACAAAGACCAGAAGATAGTGGTGTTAGAAGCCAGGTGTACAGACTGGTGTCCATGTGGGATGGACAAAAACAAAGACCAGAAGATGGTGGTGTTAGAAGCTAGGTGTACAGACTGGTGTCCATGTGGGATGGACAAAAACAAAGACCAGAAGATGGTGGTGTTAGAAGCCAGGTGTACAGACTGGTGTCCATGTGGAATGGACAAAGACGAGAAGGTGGTGGTGTTTAGAAGCCAGTAAGTACAAACTGGTGTCGATGTGGAATGGGCGAAAGACTAGAAGATGGTGGTGTTTAGAAGTTAGTAAGTTCAGATTGGTGTCCATGTGGGGTGGACAAATGAACAGAGTTGTTAGACAGGCAATGGAGTAATAGCCTGTAAGTGGAATACAATTTCCGGGACTGTAAATGCAGTCTGGAAATTGAATACACGTTTGCTCCGATTTGCAAACTGCGAACGCGGTCACGTGGGTGTAACAACGGACAGACAGACACACACACAGACAGACAGACAGACACACAGACACGTCGAAATTAGAACCTCTCCGTGACATACGTCACTCGGAGAGGTAAAAAGTGAACGGGGTTTATTATAGCTGATCTACTTCTTACGGACGGAACCGAAAGATGATGAAAGGGTGCTATCAAGCGAAAACATTCTTTAATTAAATAGAAACAAGCATAAATTTCTCTTTTCCATTCAAGCATTACTTGTTTCACTTTTTCTTTTAACCCATTTTCTTAATTGTGTTTTGGAAATAACGGTTAAGCTTTCTCTCAGAGCTACTTTTGTTAAACTTTATTTAAATGTAAGGTGAATTGTATTAAATTATAAATTGGCAGTTAATCAAAGCTTTATTCAAGACTAGAGATGGGGGCAAACCGATATGACATCGGTATTATAGGTGACACATATGGTATTTTAGCCGATATATCGGTTCGAGATTTTTACCGATCTATCGGTTTATTATAAGCAAAAATAGGTCGATTATCGGTAAAAAGCGGTCGATTATGGGTAAAAAGCGGTCGATTATCGGTAAAAAGCGGTCGATTATCGGTAAAAAGAGGTCGATTATCGGTAAAAAGAGGTCGATTATCGGTAAAAAGAGGTTGTTTATCGGTAAAAAGCCATTGATTATCGCTAAAAAGCGGTTGTTTATCGGTAAAAAGCCATTGATTATCGCTAAAAAGCGGTTGTTTATCGGTAAAAAGCCGTTGATTATCGCTAAAAAGCGGTTGTTTATCGGTAAAAAGCCATTGATTATCGCTAAAAAGCGGTTGTTTATCGGTAAAAAGCCATTGATTATCGCTAAAAAGCGGTTGTTTATCGGTAAAAAGCCATTGATTATCGGTAAAAAGCCATTGATTATCGCTAAAAAGCGGTTGTTTATCGGTAAAAAGCCATTGATTATCGGTAAAAAGAAGTTGTTTATCGGTAAAAAGCCATTGATTATCGGTAAAAAGAAGTTGTTTATCGGTAAAAAGCCATTGATTATCGGTAAAAAGCCATTGATTATCGGTAAAAAGAAGTTGTTTATCGGTAAAAAGCGGTTGTTTATCGGTAAAAAGAAGTTGTTTATCGGTAAAAAGCCATTGATTATCGGCAAAAAGAGGTTGTTTATCGGTAAAAAGCTGTTGATTGTCGGTAAAAAAATATTAATAATCAGTAAAAAATGGGTCGATATCGATTTCATCGGTTTAAATAATCGGTTAAAATCGGTTGCAGTAAAACTTCGATATCGACGTCGGTTAATTTACGATATTCGTTATTCAAAACATTTACATTCAATTTCCTCTTTAAAAATCATATTGTCGTTACGGGGAAGGAGAAAAAATAAACTAAACTAAAAAAAAAAAAGTGGATTTATTTTAAAATAACTTCTACATCTTTTACCGTCGTACCACCACCGGCCCGGGTAAAATCCATTTTCCGATACTTTAAGGAGAAGCGCGAGAGAGTGAGAGAGACAGAAAGAGAGAGAAACGCGGATCGAAAACCGGGGCAATCTTACTCTTCAGAAGGATCTGAAAGAAGAAATTTTTTCCTTTTTGCCCAGAACCTAATAGCTTTTCAAGATTTTGAAGCCCTAGCTAAAAACTTCCTCATCGTCCCCCCCCCCTTCCTCCATCGTCGTCCATTTTAATACTTTTCCAAGAGATTCTAAGACTTATTTATTGTTAAAAACAGGGAGGAAGAGGGGGAGGGTGAAATATCCCGATGTGAACGGAGGGTATCTTCTGCAGCTGCTTTGGACAGGTAAAAATCCTTCTTTCCAGCCCCGACTCTCTCTAGATACCTATATATATATATATATACAGTTACGTTTGAACCGTGCAACTCCTGTCTCTACTTCGTGTAAAAACGTCCCATTTACCAAATGCCCACAACCTGAAGTTTAGAAACAAAAAAGGTCATTGAAATCGTTAAGTAAGTAGCTGTAGGTTCAGGCAGTGTGCAAGTATAGAAAGGTGAATAAAAGAAGTAAGGTAACTGTAACGGCACAGTCCGATCTCTCTTTCACGCGCACCTACCTCGCGCACGTTAACCGTTAAGAACGAAATTCAAAAGGGTAAATACGAAAAGACGGTTAGAGGCTCACGCCACAGATCAGCGTCGTTAACTGTAAACACTGCTGTAATAAGTTCTAATTTTTCCCCTCTCTGTTGCGCCTATTGCGCATGTACAGAACTCTGATACCGAGCTACAGCCCGGTGCACAGTTTTAAAAAGGGGGAGGGGATTTTGACGGAGAACTTGGTCACTCCGACTCTCCTTCTTATACATGCTCACTGATTTAGGAATCGACAATTTCTACTTCAAGTAATAAATTTCTATTTTCACCTTGGGTCTAAGACGGGGGAAACCTCTTTGATGGGTATAAAAGGGGAAATAAGGGGATACTTTGTCATTTTGGTAGGCTTCTGGCTTAAGTTTTACGACTATTTAACTTGGCAAACTTCCCGGAAGCGATGGACTGTTTACGGTTACGCTCTATGGACTAAATGATCCGCTTGCTCCCCCTTCCTACCCACCAACCTCCCTCTTTATTCCTTTTCCTTAAAAGCTACTCTTGTAAGATGCGGCGGGATGGAGCGGAGAATTGAAGATGATGAAAAAAAAAAAATAATGTTACTTTATATGCCTATTATAACGTCTTTCCGTTGCTATGGTTACGGTCTCTTTACTACACGCCCGTGAAGTTTCCTCCGTTTTTTTAATTCATGCATTATGATTTTAATTTATTTTAGCAATTACTAAAGTCCCTAAAGATTATATATTCTAGTTATATCTACCAAGAGAGCTGAGCCTATCTTTTTTATTTTAAAACTACGCAACGAAAATAGGCCAAAATTCGCCGAAAATAGACCTAAGGAGCAAGAGAAATTTCCTCTACACCGTTTCTTAACTTTATAACTGAGCATTCTAGTCAGTAATTTGTTATTAGATCATCTCCTGAATGAGGGTTTGGAACTGAATGATAATTACTGAATCGAACACACAATTCTACAAGCTTTTCAGTCTGTTGTTGTTGATAACATTTTGAATTGGATGAGTCACAAATGAGTACTGGCAACACTTGTACTCTACACACTGTCTATTGGCGTAATTAAGTTTCTGTTTAATCCATCGAAGAAAATAGATAGAGCTGTAAGCATATATTTTCTCGAGAATCTTACTGAATACCAAAACAAGGCTTAACAACGTGTCATTAGTGATTCATTGAACAGGAGGATGAAACGTGCAGTGCACGAGGGAGATGGGTGGTAAAAATGTTTCAGCTTTGAAAAGGGTAATAACGCGAAGATGACAAGGAGAGTGACGGAAACGTCGCACGCGCGCGCGTGAATGAAATGACTGGAACCAACGTCTCTATACCCGTCCTTAATTGGATAAAAACACCCTTCGCTCGAGACACAAGAGAAGGAAAGGAAAGTTTTGGCGCGGTAATAAAAGAAATGACGTCATCAAAGGGTGACTTTTTTGGCGGGGAAAAAGAAGGCCGCGTCTGCTGGACTTGTCATCACTTTCTACGATGCTGCTGCAGCTTTGGGGCAAACGATGTCGAGCTAATGACCCGTGCCTTTAAGAGGGGTGAAACTAGTCGGTTTCCATAGTTACTCTAAAGTTCTCTCAACAACAGAAAAGAGGAAAGCGGAAAATATGTACTTCTCTTGTTTCTTCCTTAAAAGCTTTTTAAAATAGACTCGAAATAAAACGTAGATGAAACCGAAGTCATCAATCAAATTGTAATATATCGCGTTGCATTCAGGGGCGACCCTTAAGACGATGACACAATTATTTAAGGTGTTCTTTTCGATTATGATAATCTCAAATTCCTCAATTTCACCTTTCTCTCTCACTCTCTATCCTTTGCCACTTTCTAAGAAACAGTTCTCCCCAATCTCAACGTGTGGCTCAAGTTTCATAGGTTGGATGGATAAAAGGATCATATTAAAAAAAAAATAAAATAAAAGTAGGCCTAAGGTCCAACGGAGATCGTAATGAAAGATCCCCTTCTCTTTTTATATTCCGGAAATGACGGTGAGGCGAGAGACGGTAGACTTCCGTTTAGAGTCGCCAGATACTTCCGGACTCCGACCGTCTAGTCCCCTGGTCACGAAAACCGAAACTGGGTGGTCAAACGGAAGTAGGATGAGATAAAATTTGACCGTAAAAGGACACGTACTACGAACAGAGTCTAGAGAGAGAGAGAGAGAGAAGGGGAAGAAAAAAATCTCTGTTTGATCTAATGATGCTCACGGATCACGTAAAAAGAAAAGGAGAAAAGTTTATATGAAAGAAACCTCAATTTCATCATTTGGCGAAACAAGAGGACGCGTTAAGGATGGAGAAATAATATAAAACCCTAATATACTTTCAAATGCTAAGCCTAATCACACTGTGACTTAATTCTAAGAATTTTCTGACTAAGCCTAATCATACCGTGGCTTAATTCTAAGAACCTTAGCCCAAAAGTTGCCTAATCATACTGTGACCTAATTCTAAGAATCTTCTGACTAAGCCTTATCATACCGTGGCTTAATTCTTAAGAATCTTTGGCTAAGCCTAATCATACCGTGGCTTAATTCTTAAGAATCTTTGGCTAAGCCTAATCATACTGTGGCTTAATTCTTAAGAATCTTTGGCTAAGCCTAATCATACTGTAACTTTATTCTTAGAACCTTTGCCCAAGCCTAATCATACTATGACTTAATTCGAAGGATCTTTTCCTAAGCCTAATCATACTGTAACTTAATTCTTAAAACCTAATGCTAAGCTAAGGTAAGCCTAATCATACTGTGACTTTCTAAGCCCCTTTTTACTAAGCCTAATCATAAATTAAACATTGTAGAAATCTTTCAAGCCAAGAACTGACAAATCATTCCTAAGAGAATTGCTTCCCTTGCCCTCAAACTTAACCAACGCGCCCTTAGGTCGTGGGTATAGTTGGGAACACACAAATAGAAGGAAAACACAAGCCCATAAAGCGTTTCCCTACAGCAAAAGGTAGATAGATCCCTGGACGTCTGGATGAGAGCTAAAGAATGTATATACGTGAACGGAGAACTCGAGATCAAAAAGAAGCCGAAACTCGTCTCTCTCCCACTCGAGTCGCATCCCGAATTACGTTTATACGCGAAACGGGTCTTCCCCCGCTGGTAATATTAAGGTCTGGCATGCAGGGTTGCTTCCCAAACCATAGACAAAAAACTAAAGGACATGTCATTCGTAAGAACTCGGCTAAAATCGTCATTTAAAAACACAAGAAAACCACGCTTCCAATAGACAATTCCGTTAGTTCCCGAAGAGAAGAACAAACACTATAGGGTCAGGGGAGGTCATCACCTTCTTGTGTTATTTCGTGAAGCCAACCAAGAAGCACCGCTAGAGGCAGGCAGCGCGAGTTGGCTATCCTCCCTCAGCGTGTAGTGAACTCGGGAGGCTACATCTGTCGTTGCCTCTTGTTGGAGCCAGGGAAATAAGTTACCTAAGAGGGCAACCTCAAATACCTGTGTGTTGGAACACTTCTCTGTATGTAATTAATGGAATAGTCTATAGAAAGCGCTTGTCTATATGAACTCCAACAGAATCTCTCCCCTTACAACCCAGCAGAGCACCTTAAGGTAGACACCAATTTCTGAGGTTCCGTTAAAAAATACGTAAGATAAAAGAAAATTTGCTCTTCGCCATTGAAAACCCTACGCATTTCTCTTTGAGGTTGCAATAGGTAAACATGAATTGAAGTAGGATTTAGAGTACGCGTGCCCTTCACAATATTGCAATCTTGGGTTGATATTGTAGGCAAGGTCTCACGGGAAATAAGTTGGGTAAGACAAACTTTTTTTAAAGGTCTCTCGACATGACTAGAGGGAATCCCGCCGGGAGCGTCAATCGAAACTGATCGCGGGTTAAGAGTGAAGGAAAGAGGACTCATTTTCTATCCCGCGTTGTACCCATTGTCTCTACAATTCAACTTATTCACAAGGATAACACGAACAACCAACGGGGATTGAGACTTTGACTTTGACTTTACCGATAGTGTCGACCAATTTAAAAATGATATGATATAGCCCACTTCATCCCTTAAAAATTTCTTACATCATACAACCAATCCTGTGATGGTACTGGGAGCCTGGGCCTACTAGCAGAGAGAGACCAGTCTTCGACTCAGGTTATGCCATCGTAAAAATAACATAAGGTTCCATCAGCACATTTCCAACTACACTTTTACATCTTTCGCCAGTACATAAAAAGATAAAAAATAAACCCTAAAAATTGGTTTTACTATTTCTCAACCTAATATTGATCCATAGTCAAAGGCTATCCCCCAGGTTAATTCAATTATAATGTTTTTCAATCTACCTTAGCTTTCGACATAGTATACCTACACCTTGAGACATCCCCTAAAATATATGTGTTTTTTACGGTGATCATGTCATAGCCTCACCCCCCCTTTCCGATATAAAAAATTTGACGATTTTCATGCAGTCAGTAACTTCTTATCAGGTTATAGAAAGATATCTCTATTAAAGTTCATCCCAACTTTAATATGCATTGCTTAACGTTACGTGTCTCTAAGATATAAGAATGTACATCAAGTCATGATGTCAAGGGACGGTCTGTAGAACTATATTTTGAAGGAGTAGCGTTACTATTTCCAGGCGCAGTGATTGGGCAATGTCACGTGACTGTAAGCCTAAATGTCGATGCGAATTCTCAATGCACTGATATCGCTACGAAATTCATGCTGTCCAGCAATAGAGCTCTATTTCACTGAAGATAAGCTTGGTACAGACCCGCCCCTATCTAACACATTGTATGTACATCCCTTTAACCGATACACTATACACGCATTGCATCCTCGACTCAAGATGTTGGGCATAACCAAGAACCCATAATATACTACTTGAGAACGTATCTTAGGCTTCCACGATATTATATGTTTACCAAAATGGGGTATGATGCGATTTTTGAATGTTCTTGGGTATTATATGGGTTCTTGGTTCTAACCCAGCTTTTTTCCATCCATTCTTATACAAGAACCTTTCATTCTTGGAATCCTTGGCCTAGGGTAGTTCTGATCGATAGCGAGTTTATCTCAGAAATGTTGGTCCAAGGGACCGGACATTTGCCAACATTTCGCACTTGAGATGATCTTTAACAATTTTAATTTATATTGAATGAAGTATTAAATTCTGGTTCTCTTATAGACAGAAATTTGATATTTGGAGACATGTTACAAAACGAAAAGAAGGTAAATACTAAATATCCAACCTCTCGGTTATCTTCCCCTTTCTTACGTTGGAATGTTAGGAGAAGTCGCTGCTCAGCTAATGGGCGAAACTGGACACCAACGTACTCATTTCTGTTAGGGTTAGAGTTGCGATGGAAGGGAGGGGGCTTTGGTAACTTCTACTCCCATTATTTTTTATCCTAGCCCGTCGTCGTCATTGACGAATAGAGCTTCAATAATGGTCCAATCCTAAAGAGGCCAATGTACATTGGCAATCGAGATAGGAAAAACAATCTCAATCTAGCCTGACACTAAAGTCAAAGGCTTCGATGATAGCAACTCTAGCGAGAGATTGGTGTCAACATAGGGTGCCTTGCGTCAAATATATGGTAAGGATGAAGAGTCGCTAGTATGTTTGACAAAGCAAACTCCGAGTGAAATGGGTTATAGGTCGGACGGAGAACACTCAAGACCATCAGTCCTAGTCAACATCATTCCACGTCGTAACCGATACTTCTTTGCCCTCTTTCGGAGTATAATAGGACAGCTACGTACATTCCTGAGGTCTAATTATTTGACCAATAAGAAACAAGATGATTTCCGTGGCGAAATATCGCAGTCAAAGTTGCCCCCCCCCTTTTCAGACTCTAATTTTAACGAGCCAATACTACAACCATCCTTTTAAACATCATTGCATTAAATTCATCTCATGGGGGTATTACGTTATAGGGGTATGACCCTCATAGCTGGTTGTTTGGGGGCTAAGTGTAGGCAGGACTGTTGGATCGAGGAGGAGGGGGATGATTAAATAGTGGCTCGATGTCGCTAGAGTTTGGCCAACGCCACTTATCAAAGTTCGCCCTATTTGCTTTACCCATCCTATATAGCTCGTCTATCTTTCTTGAACGTTTCTTCCCAAGTCCCGGGTTTCTTTCTCGCGGTAGGGTGATTGCTCAATTGTCCGCCGTCACTCAACGTAAGGCGACACGCGCTCTCTGCCTGTTTTTTTCCTCTCACACAGACTTTTTTTACAATATCTATACACCCAAGACAAAATACATCCCATTGAGACCTAAACGTTGCATTAAAAACCCGATATATTTTGTCAAGTTTCATTTTCCGAAGTTAAATCATTCTATAAACTCAAAAAAGTTTGTTTCCTCTTGAAGTAAATAGGTGTGACGGAGTCGTAATTTTGCCTCTGATACCCTACCCATCTACAGAACAGCAGTGCGGCACCGAACTCCTCCCAGTATCCTCAGTGGCGTTTTGGTAGGGTCGTGTCAGCACTCAGCAGTCACGGCCCTACCAAACCGCAAGGTACTATGGGAGACTTCAGCAGCCCATCATCACTTCCATCTCACCTCTATTCTGCAAGGTTTCCAGATGAGAAGTAAGTTAAATTGAACTGTTTTCTCATCTAAACCACATCTGTCCTTATGGAAAGATTTTTGTCTAAGGGATCAAGAGAGTGAAGTGGAGAGAAATAAGGAGGTTTCCAGTATCGCGGCTTTTCATTCTCTTTGACAAACACGATTAAGTCTTTCCTTTTTCTAGTTTCTGGACCCCTTTCTTTCTTAAGAAAAAAAAATAAATATAGTGCCTAGGGCCTTGGCTTCCATCTCAAAACTGACTTGATGGTAAACACTCTAAAAATACTATACTATGATTGTATACTCATCATTTCTCAGTCTCCCTCCCTAGAGATAAAAAATACTGTCGATAATATTGACCCCTAAACGATTCGATTTGAAAGGATGGGGTCTAGGCCTATATTAGAACTCATTATGGGTTAAAGATCAGAATATATTTACTACACAGGAAAGCCAACATTTAGGGTTACAAGCTCCTATAGGTTTTCAATGCGCGCCTGTAGAAATGTTTCACCCGCTGAGCATCAAAGTACAAGGTGAAGCAAACATACAGGGGCAAGCAATACAAACGTTTTCAGATCTCTTAGGTAAAAAAACTCCAAAGAAATTGTACTCAAAACCATAAGTTTATAAGTGATATGTTCCTACCATAAGTATGACACTACCTATACTTCGTAATGCTACTGAGAGACTTACAGCTCGAGCTAGTTCGAGAACAAGCGAGAATTGAAGTACTACACTCGGTTAGTTTCGCAGGAGTTCCATCTTCCTATTTAGTCTGCATTACCAAGCCTTTGACAGCGCCTCACCAGGCATCGCTTTACCTCGAATCTATGACCTACCTACGTCACTTCATGATAAGCTCCAGTTTGTAACCAGTTACAAACTTATGGAAGGAACATATCTTATGAACTTTATGTCAAAACTAATTGAACTTTTCTATAGACGATATGTTACACATGTGTTTAAAAAAACTTGGCCTAGATGAAAAACTTCTTTGGTCGAAAGAGATTTTCATGGGGATCTAGATTTTTACGGTGCAATGATTCCGAAGAAATATTTCCGCCTCAATTGCTCCAAAATATATCTTCCCCTTTCTAGCCCAACTTCTCAAGTCAAATTCCAGCAGTCCATCCCATTCAATTTTACATCAAAACTAAACCTGAACTACGCAATATTTCAAATAGCAAATATTGAACATTCCAAGTGAAATAAACCCATGGAAACGGACAGGAAAAAAACATTACCAAAGAAGTTCTTGTTTAAGAAGTTCAAAAGGGGTAGGGGGTGCAATTTGCTCGAAAGAGACGTGGAGTGGAGTGGGGGAGAGATATAAGGAATCTGGTTCAACTGAGATCATTTACCATCGACGTCTAAAGGTAATCCATCATTTTCACCAAACATATCGAAGCTAACACGTACGTACGAGAAAAAAGCAAAGGGCTAAAGCTAAGCCTTGGTTCCACTAAAGCTTAACACCAGTAGAGAATGGGAGAACATGGCCATAGAAAGGCGGGAAAAACTATAAGAAAAAAAAGGCCCTTAGAAGCAAAGATGGGGGGAAGAGTCTCTTAGGGCTAATGACTTTGGGCCTATATAGCTCTCTCTTTCTCTCTCTCTCTCTCTCTCTCTCTCTCTCTCTCTCTCTCTCTCTCTCTCTCTCTCTCTCTCTCTCTCTCTCTCTCTCTCTCTCTCTCTCTCTCTCTCTCTCTCTCTCTCTCTCTCTCTCTCTCTCTCTCTCTCTCTCTCTCTCTCTCTCCCGCAATCTCGGAAGGCGCGAAAGGAGTATGTGTTGCTTAGTTACGTCTATGTGCACGAGAAAAGGCGCGAAAAAAAAACCAAATTAAGCCTCGCATTTACAGCCTAACCCCACGTTAGTGCCTTAGGTCTGAAAACCACTAAGATAGATATAGAGAAGAGGATAGGATAATGGACCATCAAATCTAGCGACAGAGATTAAACAACTCCCCATGTACTAAAGTTTAATTTTATTATACCGGGGTTCGAGAAAACTGGGGGTGTTGCTTGATCGTAAGCGCAAATATGGTTTAACTATGTTATGTAATAGACGCGTGAAAAAACACGGCATGGATTTGGCTATGAGAGGGTTATGATTAATTCAGTCATTATTTTTTAAAGTTTGTTACTTTTTTAGCAGGAAAATATAGAGGTGACGCACGGAATCTATATCTCAACAATTTAGTGGTTAATGTGAGCAGGTACATGTATTAACGACGTCTGGACTATGCTATGTTGTTAATGGATACGATAACAAACTCCTCGAAAATTGGGGACACTGAATTCTCCGTTTCACGGTCCTCTACAGGGTGTTTTTGAAAAGTCTATCAGAAATTAAGGGAGATCATGTTCCTTGAGCATTTTTGAGTCGAAAATGTAACTTATATCTCCATTTTGAAACAAGGGACACCGTTTTCAAGTTATGTTTGAAGTATTTTACAAATAATGACTTCTTAAATTTAATGAAGAAACTTATTTAGACAATGATTTCTAATTTAATTAAGGGGTCATCCATAAAGCACTCAAAATCATAACTCGAAAACGGTGACCCTTGTTGAAAAACGGAAATAAAACTTACATTTTCGACTCGAAATCAGACAGAAACACCCTGTATAGTAAAGTTTTTATCTGGTTTGATTCAACAGTTGAAAAATGTTTCCCATTATTTCGAAAGAAAAATCTATAAATTTAAGCAAATTAAGGAATGTTTTCTATGTATACTATAGCAAGTTGAAGTTCACCTTTAACATCTCAAAAAAGGACGATTGGGATAAGAGGTAGGAAAGAGATGGGCGGGAAGAAAAGGGGGGACTACAACTACGAGAACGTTAGGAATGTTGTGGCCAATAAGCGTAATGTTCTTGATAGAGACTGGCACGTGCCCTCGTGGTCAGAAAAAAGACTTTTATCTTTGCTCATTTTCTTTCTCTTTTGTTATATTACGTACGATACGATTCTTCGGAAGTCTCTCTCTCCCTCTTAGTCTCTCTCTCCCTCCCTCCCTCCCTCTCTCCCTCCCTCCCTCCCTCTCTCTCTCTCTCTCTCTCTCTCTCTCTCTCTCTCTCTCCTGGTTCTAGGAAAAGAGAGCTACTTTTCGCTATATAGTTCTAGTTATAAATTTGGTCAATATAGGCGTAAGAGGAAGTATCTTCTAGGCATTCCCCTACTCAAGGAATGAATTGGCCTAATCTTCTGAAAGGGTCGTTATTCTTTTTTCTTTCTCTTCGTCTTTGGAAAAGAAGAACGAGAAGGAGAGTGAATGCGTGTTGCTCTTATATGGTAATGAGAAAGCGGGAGTCGTAACTGTTTCGAAATACAAGAAACGAGAGAATGGAAATGACTATACTGAATATACAGAGTATATAAAGCTTCATTTTTAGTTCTGAATATAAAGATACATAAAAAATAACTCATTCACCCCGCGCGCGCTAGCTTTTCCAAATAAAAATATATTTATATTTTGTTACGTCGCACCCTTGACAATGAAAAGTGGTTTTTACCAATTTCTAAGGCTGGTTGACCCCCAAAAATGGATGGCTTTAAAACATGATATTTTCAAAGAGAGGGAGAGAGTGAGAGAGAGCCAGTGAGAGAGAGAGAGAGAGAGAGACTTAATATAAAGTGTAAATTTCAATTTAAGGAAAGTTCAGATTTTGGGACGTCGTAACTTTGAGCTGGTAACAGATATGGAGGAAATCATTTTAAGTATATGGTAGCCCTACACTGGCGGGAGGTCGCCCTCTTAGGATATTTCCATGGCGCAAGTAAGAGACAACCCCAGACAGAGCCCAAGTTAACTTCACGCATAGGGAGGCTTGCCAACTCGCACTGCCCTCTAGCGGTGCTTCTTGGTGCAAGAAAAATAACCCAAGAAGGTGACCTGCCCCCGCCCCTATGGTGTTTGTGTGCTTCTCATGTCTGTAATTAACGGAATAATCTATTTCAAACACGGTTCGAAAATAACAAAGCAAACTTCAAAACCTCACGCCGTGTTTCTTTCAAGATTATTGGTTAAAAATCCCATAAAAGTAATTTATTTAAGTATCCCTTTAACTAAACATTCTTAAAGACATCAAAACATCAAAGTTTCAGTGAGTTTAGGCTCCGGTAGGTACATAGTACCTAAACAAAAACTTTTACCGTTACACACACAACATACACACGACTTTACGAGTGGATAACTAGAGTCCTCCGTTTTTTCTTTCTATTATACCCTACCCTATCTAGTAAAAAGCCGGTAATCTTTATCCCAAACTCGCATTGAGGGGGTAGAAGAATTTTCTACAATGTTAAGGCTCTTTTAACCGTAGCTGCCTTTCCGAGCATTCTATAGCCCAAGGAAGGGACGGACCACTCTTTCACTTCAGGCAGCCAGGAGCATGAGGACCATGCAGGGGCATTTCACGCGCGAAAACCTCGCGAGCTTTTGTGTTTTGTCCGAAAAAGGATTTTTCAACAATAGAATTACGTTATAGGGGGACATGTCCCTAAAAACCCGACCCTTGCCTCTAAAAAGAGAAAGTAAAATCCGAAAGAGATATATGACATTGGGTCAACAACCGACCGACAACGGCTCACCCGGGCTGTTGTCATCATTACTCTATCCTCTCTCCCGCATGCCGGTAACTTCGGACATACCATGATGGTCAAACACTGTTTACGTATAGTTTCTTAACAATGAACGAAGTTAATCGCCGGTAAAAACATCGGAAAACGATAGGTGTCTTTTTTAAAGAATATATCGTGAAATTCCAGTACACCTTAACAAGATATTCAAGTGGAAAACTTCAAATTGGATACGTCCAATACCGTCAAAATCGACGCTAGAGTTGAGATGGGCCTAAGTTTGGGAGACGTATGACTGACTATAAACCTTTCTTTGTATTTATTTTTGTTTTTCTATTTTATTTTCAAGTAGGTTTCAGTTTACGCTTGAAATATTTCAAAGACTAGAACAAAATACGCAAAAATTCTATATACGCACCTCACAGAGAAACAAGATTTTTTTTGGGAATACATACAGGTACTAGGAATCATTGTGAGCGTGCATCCATTTTATCTAGGGCGGATTTTTTCATGGGAAGAACTACTAGACTACCAACCAACGAAATCACAGTTAGAAATACGTTAGAAAAGAATGGGATGTATGGAGGCACAATGATTCCAATTAGCTGTATGTATTCCTGGTATAAAAAAAAATAGAACCTTTTTGGTTTGAGGCAAGAAACAAAAAGATTCGGGTTTTGTTTACAGCGTATTTACGCTTCGGTTGTTATCAAGAGGGTTACACAAGGGAATACCAAAAACCCAGGATTTTATATTTTGTTATTCATTTTCATAGAAGGGTCTAGAGTAGACCAAGGTTTAGGTTGAAAATCTAAGGGTACCCTAAAAGGTTGTCTGTATAGTGTATATATTAGTTAGGAAAATGGTTTTAATAGTTAAATTTCATGTAGATAATGCAATAAAACAAAGGTGCATGGTGCAAGCATGGATCTGAGTTTTAGATTTTAATTTAGGAAACTTTTCCCATTATCATCATGAAGATTATGACAAATAAAGAATAAGGGTTACAGCGTTTTCATTATAAGTTACCGTAATTATATTGAAACACAATGATATATTTCGTGTGCAAACAAGTGTTGTAACTCGTGCAATTCGACTGCTATCTACAATTAACAGACTAAAAAGCTTGTAGAATTCTGCGTTCTATTCAGTTTCAAACCTGTATACATGCAGGAGATGTTCTAATAAAAAATAACCGGCAGCCCTGCTAAGGCTCGGTTAAAGTTAAGAAATAGGAGGAGGAAAATTCTCTAGCCCCCCTTTAGTGCATGCACACTATCTATATAAAATTCAATTATATTTATTATATGTTTATATATATATATATAAATGGAATTAAGCTAGACTAGTCCGAACACAACTCCGCAAAAGGGGAAAATCAAATTATACATTCCGTTTCCTCAGTATAACTCGAAAACAAATACAATACAAATTCAAACCAACAAACCGCACCGCGTACACTATACGAGAGAGTGAGAGAACAAGCTCGTAATCACGTATTTAAATAGTTAATTAAAATCTAACGAAAGCGTAAAAGTTACCCAAACAATCTCAAATTAAGCTTGAATGAATAGAAAAATTTATTTAAAATTCAGTTCGTATATAAACACAGACGATTACTATGGTTTCCTTTTATTGTTAACGTTAAAAATCAGCCTCTTCCCATTCTCATTATTCAAATTAGGTTCGAGAGAGAGAGAGAAAAGGGGTGGACCATCGGGTCTAGGGTTTAAGTTTCCTTTGTTTTGCTTACCATTTTCTATGGTAACTATGGCAATCGCGCGTGCACAGTGCGCCCAATGAGCGTACAACAACCATAGCGTACCAGGGGGTGTGGAAGGGGGATTTTTACTCTTAATTACTCTTTAGCGATTTCCCCTTCAAAAACTCCCTCTCAAACCAACCAATGTTTCCTTCCACCCACGCGACTTTATTCGAGATGAAACAATTAACAATAGTAAGCGTGGGGAACGATAGAACAAGGTGTGTTTACTTAAGCCTAATCTCTATTACTCATTCCTTCGAACATACGCGATACAAACTCACGAGATCTCTAAGAGCGACTAATCGGGCTGGAATTATTTGGCGGGAAAAAAAAACGCGGGAAAAGCACGCGTGGATCAAAGCTCGCGAATTCTAGACGAGACGACAAACTCCTGACCCTAAAGGTGTCGGATACTTACTGTAAATTTTGCAAATTTTACTAATATTCCGTGTTTAAAGTATTGGCAAGTGTTCAAGCTCTCGCCTAGCAATTTACAAGGGGATAAAAAATACCCCAATTGATATTCCAATTGGAAAAAAAAAGAAATACATGCAAAGGCATGCATGCCCTGAAAATAATTCGCTTTTAAAAGAAGCACAACCAATGAGGGACGAGGTACTGTTAGGGGGTTGCGTAACTCGAGAGAGGAGATAGTAAGAGATCTTTCGACAAAATCAAACGAGATAATTACAACTGGGGATAGACACAGTTAAAGAAAGAAAGAAAAAAAGAGGGATTCCCACTCGAGATATGGTGGTAAAAAGAGACACGAGAGATGAAAGGTTTTTTTATGTAAGACCAATTTAGTTTAGTTCCTGTACAAGGATATATAAGCCCAATGAGAATGGGTGTATTGTGGGTATACGATACAACTAACTGTATTAGAAGAAATATGAAATCAAGCCACCATTTTTCAAGATGACAGTCAATTTGAACCAAACTTTGCAAAGTTTTGCTGTAGGATATAATGTACCAGCGTTCAAAATTTCAATTGAATCGCTTGAAATCTACGACAATTAAACAAGATATTATTGCGATCAATATTTTCTAACATGACCACTGACTAATAGACAAAATATTTATAATATTAAATTATCTATTGGTCCTATTACTACCTATTGTTGACAAAAATATAGTTCTAGTATCTACCTAATTGTTGTTATTATCTACATATTTGTTGACAAAAATATTGTCCTGTTTTCAACCTATTTATTAACCAAAACATGATCCTATTATCGAACTATATATTGACCAAAACATGTTCCTATTAGCAACCTATATATTGACCAAAACCTGTTCTTATTATCAACCTATTTATTGACCAAAACCTGTTCTTATTATCAATCTATTTATTGACCAAAATATGTTCCTATTATCAACCAAATTATTACCCAAAATATGGTCCTATTATCTAAAATATAGTTCAAGTTATCAAAACAACAATAATTTCTCCATCACTTACAGAATCATTAATAAGTCATTCAATCACGAAATGAGTCCGGGCGCTTGCCTAATACGTTTCGATTTTGCTTTTCCATTCTAGACACTCTTAAAACAAGTTGGGAAAACCAAAATATTACCTCTCCGAGTCAAGAGAAGGACTACCTACAAACTTATTTACCCAGTTATGGAAATGTTTCTTTTTTTTTATGAACAAATACTGAAGTTAAAATTTATGAAATATTAAAGCAGTATACAAAGCATAGAAAATATACTGTAAATCAGACGACATTTTACATCCAATAAGGATATACTTGTACACATTAAAATCATCCGATGGGGGAAAAACGGGAAATGAAGAGATAAAACTTTGGAGGGATATTACCTTTACGTGTTTGTAAAGGCCCAATTTGCTACTCCTCAACTGTATACCCTCTATGTTCAAAGCCATATTCACAACAGGGTTGCCATGTAAACACTATCCTCTCCTTTCACCTCAACAATTTTCTTAGTTTGTCAACATGACGATTAAAGTTACATAACACCAAAGCTAATTTGTGGCTACACACACTGAAAGTAAACGTGCACCATTAAAATCATGATAACACGAAGCTATAATCCGATTACGATCAGACCTTTCACTGATCTGGGCTGCGTTCAGCAGAGCTCACCAAAAAAGACAGCGGATTTTGGAAAACGTTTACCGGTGAGATCTGTCGTCATAGCTTTTCTCCGGTCATCGGTGTTTTAAAAATGAAGCTAGCGCAATAAAGCGTGCAAGGTACAAAGGCTTAACAAAAATTGTATGATAACATATTTATGGAGATAGATAAGAACAACTTTTATAATTAAACATAGAAACTAACATATCTCTTAAAATTCTCGCGTGATCAACTGGTTTCACGTCAAATAAATAGCTATAGTCCCATCAGAACATAGAGACTAGAAACCCCAAGGAGTGGCAGGTCCCCCGCTCTACAAGCGCATATAATATGTTGCTCATAAATTGGTACATGAGAGCTTCCGGCCCGTTTAATTTTGCTTAGCGGAAGTCGCCGTGTACCCATTGCGTGTACCATGAAAAAGGGCAACAAGTTGAGGCATTCCTGCCACTCCTTGGAGTTTCTAGTCTCTATGATCAGAATCAGCAAGAGCTATTTGTATTAATTCCTCCATGTTTTTTTCGCCAAGCTGAGAACTACGCGTTTTACGTCACGTTATCCAAAAACCTGACTATTTTCTTTGGTGACCGCGCTGGCTCAACGCTGAGCACCGTGCCGTCAAAATTCATAACCAAAATCCCGTTCTGTAGGACACTGCTAACAGCGCTGAGCTCTGCTCAACGCGGCCCAGACTTCCACCATGATTATAAAATCTTAGCCTGATTATTTAAAAGTGTAATTAACTTTCGGCTCACTCTGAACCGTTAATGTCTCTGCATTACAGAAACGAAAACCTAGCGTTTACTTTATGGTTCACTAGGCCTATTGACAGATGAAAGTTCATTTGACCAATATAGTGGCGTTCTTCTTGAAATCACTTTAGAAAGGGTTATGCTATAAACAGATGTAGTATAGCTTAAGTAATATATAAACATCGATTTCAAATAATAATATTAAAAAAAGTTCTTGGGATATCAAAATGAAACAGAGCTTTATAGCTACAAAACCACTAAAGGCATCGAAATTACGAAAAATATTTCCATATATTAATTATACATTATGAGAAAACCAAATATTAAGGTTTTGTAGGATTTCTTTCCACAAAACAAAGCGAACTGCTAACGCGATGCACTAACGGACGGACATACACAGACTAAAACATAGACTGCTTTTTAACTCTTTCCGTTTTAATTTTGAGTTGAGAAACAAGATTATCTTAAATATTAAAATAAATATAATTAATATTAAATATTTTCTTCGTTAGTTGTTCGCCTTATTGAGCGTTACATCGCGTTGATAAAGAACAATTAGACATTCTTGAGAGACTTGACTAATATTGGCGTTTGAAATGAAGCATACGCCGGTTGCATTACCTTACTCAAATAGGTAGTATATAAGGGTGTCGAACTACAGCTAAAAGCAAGAACAACCGCAATTGCGAAAACCTTTGGTGGACAACCCACCATAGGGAGGCTAGACGTTTCTCGTAACCCTAGCTGATCGCCGCGAATGTCTTAAACCCAACGATGACGATGGAGTAGAAGCCAGGTGTACAGACTGGTGTCCAAGTGGAATGGACGAAGACCAGAAGATGGTGGTGATTAGAAGCCAGTATGTACAGACTGGTGTCCATGTGGGATGGACGAGGACCAAAAGATGGTGGTGATTAGAAGCCAGTATGTACAGACTGGTGTCCATGTGGGATGGACGAAGACCAAAAGATGGTGGTGATTAGAAGCCAGTATGTACAGACTGGTGTCCAAGTGGAATGGACGAAGACCAGAAGATGGTGGTGATTAGAAGCCAATGAATACAGACTGGTGTCCATGTGGGATGGACGAAGACCAAAAGATGGTGGTGATTAGAAGCCAGTAAGTACAGACTGGTGTCCAAGTGGGATGGACAAAGACGAGAAGATGGTGGTGTGAGAACTCAAGTAAAGGAGCCATTTCCGTGACTGTGAAAGCAGTTCGGAAATGGCGAACACGTTTGCTCCGATTTGGAAACTGCGAACGCGGTCACGTGGATGTAACAACAGACACACACACACACAGACACACACACAGACACACACACACGTCGAAATTAGAACCTCTCCGTGACATACGTCACTCGGAGAGGTAAAATGGAATGTAAAGGAGAGATCTAAACAGCGTAATATGGAAGAGAGGGTGTCGAGAGATAACTTGGTATAAGCTTTTTTTTGCGCCCAAAAGGAGAAGAAAAGGAGAACATAGGAGGAAGAAGCGTCGACAGAAACCATCTCCGGAATACGAAATCAGGTTGCGTGAATAAATAAAACGGGAGAAATCGACGAACGCGAGAGCACCCGCCCCCACGCTCAACACAAAATTCCTCTTAGCCAGCGAAACGTTTTATATAAGAACAAAAAAATGCAGGGTGCACATAGCTATACAAATATATACAAAGTTTCAACGTAAAGGCTATTCGTTTTTTCCACCACAAGTTCATAAGATATGTTCACCATAAGTTTGTCACTGGTTACAAACTGGAACTTGTCATGAAGTGACGTAGGTCATAGATTCGAGGTAAAGCGAAGACCCCTGGTGAGGAGCTGTGAAAGGCTTAGTAATACAGACTAAATAGGAAGATGGAAGTCCTTCAAAACTATCTAACCGAGTGTAGTACTTCAATTCTCGCTTGTCGTTCTGCTAGCTCGAGCTGTAAGGCTCTCAGTAGCATTGCGAGGCATAGGTAGTGTCATACTTATGGAAGGAACATAGCTTATAAACTTTTGGTTTTTACTATAAGAACCTTAATCATTCTTAGGTTATTTCTAAATAAAGAATCGTATACATGGTTGGGCTCCTAATAGACTACTCCATTAATTCCAGAAGAGAAGCAAACACCACAGGGGCGGGGTTGTCACCTTCTTGGGTTAATTTCCAGCTGGCGCCAAGAAGCATGCACTGCTATAGGCAGCACGTGTAGTAAACTCGAGCTACGTCTAGCGTCACGTGTGTGTTGGTTGGTTTTTCTGCGAGTAATTAATGGAATGGTCTATACGTGTCTAACGTCTAACGTAAAAAGACGTATGGTCCATTCAAGCTTGCAATTGACTACGTAACGTGGGTTTAGTTGTCATGCGCAAAGAGAAAGTCTATAGCTGGTTCTCACTTAAGGAGATTTTTTTTGGCTGAGACATTAAACTTTGCGCGCGCACAATTGAAGTGATTTATTTTGATGCACGTGGTATGTTACCCGCGCTTATTTTCCCGCCAAGTGGGAACTGGCCTATTGCGGATATATTTCTTCAACTCCAGTAGTCAATATTCCTAAATAATGCACGGAGCATGAGAGAAATGGGCAGAGTGAATAAACCATGGAGGAGGGAAGTTTATCCTGGAGTAGAAATCATTCTATATAGTGCTAATACAAAAGGGGCCCTTCCCACATTAATAAATCAAAAAGTGGCTCAAAAAATATTCCAAATGAAGGCGAGAACACTCACAATTTACCCCCACAAAAAAGGAAACAATGGTTTGGTGCGGAAACGTCTGCACTGGGTTGCACTGAGAGCAAAAAAAGAGCACCCGGACAAACCCTACGCCATTGCGGGTTGCACCAAGAGCTTCATCTCTCTAGAGAGAGAGAGAGGAGGCGAAAGGCAGGGAGGGAGACTGCATATAGAGCATCCTGCAGCAGAAATAAAGCTATGCCCCAGGCCAGGATGCGAAAGTAAAGGGGATTGAAATTGCCTATGATAGATTCTATTCGGTGCTGTGTAGGTCCGGGGCCCCCCGAAAACTAAAGGGTGCTAGCCAAAGATAGAGCTTAGAGGGGGATGAAAGAGGGGAAGGGGTTCTTAATTATCTGCTGGTGGAAACAATTCGCTTCTCATTCCGGCGGAAAAGAGAGAGAGAGAGAGAGACATAGGAATGTCTTCATCACTATGCCTTGGTCCGTACCCTTACCACTACACGCCACCAGCCAAGAGATATAGGCCAAGTCACTTCCTATGAAGATCAGATCCTGGAATATTATTCTATCCAATAGAACAAGGAAGGCAGACTAGCCATGCTTGGTCAATCTCAATTATATTATACTATATTTAGATTTTACTAAATTAAAAGTTTAATATTGGACTAGCGTACATCGGCGGTAACTTATGGCTGGCTATACCTAATGATTAATTAGAGATTATGTATGAAGAATTTTACATAGTGAATAATCAATATTGCACCTTGCGCCAGCCTAGGAACTCGCGTTGCTATTAACCAATGACATGACAGTTAAAAAGACGCTTATCAGACTTACCAGTCTTGACGGATATTAAGTTTTCAAGCCAGGTATACCCACAAAACCCGCATAGAAACTAACATGGGAGATACGGAGCCAACATGATTCCTAGTAGCTGTATGTATTCCTGAATAAAGTTCAGTATACATCTAAATGATCCGAATATAGCGTGTAAAACATTAATTAGGCTTTCAATGTTGTTTTTCCACGCTAATTAATACAGAACAACTAACTTTTGTTTAACTTCTAGAAAATATAACCAATTACTCGTTACATTCTTCTACAGTTAATCAAAACTTGTTAAGTCGACACATAAAATTTAACTGAAATCTAATTAAATTCTCATAGGCTCTAATATTAATTACAACACATATCATCAAATACCGCAAATTAATTTTCACCATAGCACCTAAAAACCCTCTATTGTAATAAGACCCCGCGCAAATTGAACACAGCAATTCTAGACTAATTTGAATAATATCCCAATTTGAAATGGGTATCTTCGCGCTTTACCCCTTTGAGTCAGTTCAAATTTCAACGTTACTCAAAATAGTACAACGATACCTTAGGTTTAACTCTTTTTACCCATAAATGCGAAAGGGGTGAAATCAACACCTACAGAACCAAAATGGCCCTGGGGGGGAAGGGTCTTTGGTTCTCCCAAGTCATACCATGATAGAGAATTAATTATAGACAACGGGGGCTGGGCTTTTCAACCAACTAAAGTGTGGATGGAAAACATACGTGAAATGTGTTACACGGCGTGAGTCTAAAAGGGATGGGTGTTCACCGGTGCTTAACAACAGTATAAGGTAAAGTTGAATTACTATATAGGAATTCGGAAATAGAACCCGAGCACGGAAGTGTAAGCTTTTACAAAGAGAGAGAGAGAAAGGTTAGAAAACGCGTTAATAGAAGCGGCGTTGTCCGGAAACGAGAGTCGAATTACGCAATCTAGCATTTGGGCCCCCTTACTATCTCTCTCTCTCACCCCTTTTGCCCAAAACCCTTCCAGCGATCGAAACTATGGGATCCTTAAATAGATTAACTCGAAGTGTTGACTTCCTTATCTTTCCTCAAGAAGAACTATTGAAAGAACAGTTGTTATTAACATAACAGCATAAATTTATAAGTGATACTTTACTTCGTAATGCTACTGAGAGACTTACAGCTCGAGCTACTTCTAGCGGAACGACAGGCGAGAATTGAAGTACTACACTCGGTTGGTTAGTTTTGCAGGACTTCCATCTTCTCCTATTTAGTCTGCATTACTAAGCCTTTGACAGCGCCAAAAACCAGGCGTCGCTTTAACAAAGAATGAGGGGGAGGATGCCAAATCTGAGAGAAATAGGCGCGCTAACTGTGGAACAGTTCAGGTTCGGTGGGACGCCAAAAATGGGTGAGGAATACTCGGGAAAATGGCGGGCAGTCTACTTCAGACGAATCATGAAGACCGCCCGTCATTTTTCCGAGTATTCCGCCCCCATTTCTAGCGTCCCACTGGACCTGAACTGTTCCACAGTTAGCGCGCCTATTTCTCTCAGATTACGAGAATCTATGACCTACTTCAATCACTTCATGACAAGCTCCAGTTTGTAACCAGTGACAAACTTATGGATGGAACATATCTTAAAAACTTATGGTTGTATATATATATATAGAAAATTACCGAGTGTTAAAATTACCATGTTTAATAACTTTCAATATTAATCTGTTTCTAAAGGCATCATTCTCCCATCCAATTCCCCCTTTTGCTTAAAATGCGAATTGATTATTCGACTATTAGTCTAACCGTGAGGGAGAAGGGCCGGATTGGCGAGAGAAAGCGAAGGGGGGAGAGAGAGAGTGAGAGTTACTGGACGTAACATTCCCCCCATCACAAAATTCGTTTAATTAGGGAATTTTCGGCAGTCGACCGAATAAACCGGAATCATTCATCAACTACTATTAAGGCGCGGGGTGGCGAGAATTTGGATTGGCTAGACCATGTGGAACAAATTTACAACCATAATTCTTTCGTCAACTAAAATTAGGTACATAACACATACAAGGTAAGCTAGACGTACAAATGAAGGCAACAAAACCGCGAAACTTGCGTGCAAAACTAGGAGATATAAATATCATTAATTTCAAATGTACTCCTATATACAGAATAGTGTTTGTTATCTGTCTCGCCTTTTAAACTGTTTCAACTTTAATAAAACGATATTAAAATATTAATTATTAAATAGACTTTAATAAAGTTTATCTTTAAATTGGAATATACGGATTGCCTCGAATATGGATTAAAATTGGTGTCAGAAAGAATAGGTGACATTCTGATATAATAGATCTGCTAAAAGTTAAAGGATGACATGTTCTTTAATTGTGTCGAACTTAGTGGGAAAGTGTCAATGAACATGGGGTGTACAACGTTTAATTACGAAGATATGTGCTCATAAACATTGATGGGCCCCATAAACAAGGAAATATATAGCTTAATTGACCAGCGTGGGCGCATTTCTACCAATTAAATAGTACACTTCAAGGTTCAATAACAATCTAAGATTGAAGACCACAGAAGGCTGATATGCCTTACTCCATATTTGCGACTAATTCTTTTGTTTTAGGGGGCAATCAATGTTTGGTAGCACATATCTCCGTACGTAACTAAACATTGCAGACACCATGTTCCATGTCACATTCCATTCAATTTGACCCAAAGGACACATATACCCTTTCATAAACACCCTGAACCCGTAACTTATCTTCATTTGCAATTACACCAATAAAATCAAACCGTTCTCCACTTTTATAAAGCAACTACAAGTATAGTCCAGAAATCCGACGCAATAAACTTCACTAAAATAATCAATACAATATCATAGAATAAATCAATTAAGAATGATGTTAGAAGGTTAGTGACTTAATGGCGTAGGAGAGAGATTAGAGACAATAAATCAGTAACGAATCTCTCTTAAGACGTTAGGCGTACGTACAACGCGCCATTAGATACCCAGCGCCATTATATGTACAACCGTAATCAAAGATATTTAACCCTTTCAGGGTTTCCTTATTCGACAACCAATAGGGAATAACCCGGAAGAATCTGGAATCTACCTGCGATTCTTCAAATCCCGCACGGCGTAGGTACGATACCTTTTGAGAGACTGGTGATCTCTCAATTGCGCGGGGAAAAAAGGTATAAGACATGGATGGCGCGTAACAGCTAGCGCGTGCTGGGAGATAAGAAATCAACCAAGCGGAAAACGCGACTCTAGCACGAGGGAGGACTTGCTGCCTTGCATGATTGCAATAATTGCCAGAGTGGGTCGCCTTTGCCATGTACTTTCAAAAGAAGAAAATATCCATAAATAAGGCGTACAACGAAAGTATATGATCTTGAAGACATAGAAACGATCCACTTCCGTTTAAAAAAGCTTAGGAAATTGACCTTCACCTTTATCGTCGTCGACCTAGGTGCATGTTTCGCGTTAAAATATACTCTAAACAAACGCGTTAAGCCTAGTTTGAAATTTATTCACAAGATTATGTCACGTGTCTTTAGATGAGTCAACTTGAGTTGAGTAAACTAGTTAGGTCGTGGGGACACAAGTTGGACAAGTTCAACGACCAAATTAAAAAGATATCACTGACCAACTTTTGCTGACCCATCTAGTCTGAAAAATCTAACTCCTATTGGCTAATTAAACAGATTCTGGTTACATTTTTGAGTTAATGTATTTCAATCATGCAGCACGTGCCAATATCACGCGGGGTTTCATGTCCCCCCTCCCCGCCCTATCCAGCTACCACCCCACCCCCCAAAGAGAGCCCGCGAGTTGCAAGGACCAAGATGCCTATATCGTTTTCTTCCGTCTTGAACTTCTTTCCCTCTTGATGCAGAGAGAGAGAGAAAGAGAGAGATGGCTAAGGCCCAACAATCTCCCGCGGAGAAAATACCCCCGTGGATAAACATTTTATACCTTCTACCCTCGTACGCTTACTAAGGTCGCTATCATTCTTAGTTTGCGTCTAAAACAAAGGTGGAATAAGAGCACACCACTACACGAATCGGACCGGCATACACAGAGGTTCAACAGAAGTTTATGCCTTGATGTAGGCCTAATGTTCTTTGCCTTATAGTCTCGTGATAACTGATAAAGATTCCCAAGAAGTTTCACACAGAGATATCTCAAGAACGTTGGTTGCTTGACCTCTTAATGTATTTTTCAATATCTCAGTGTGAAACTCGCTTTAAATCGTCATATCCCTGTAATCACGGTTTAGTCGATAAGATAATTTTTAATCTAAAAGGGTGTGTACGCGCCTTAAGTTTTAACCAGGGATAGATTTAATTTTAGAAGCAGGAATGGAGAACGGTTAGTATTTACTTCAGTCCGACTCATAGACAACCCAGTATAGAGCCCCTCCCTCCAACACGTATAACGAAAAGTTTAAATTATCTTATTGGCTCACTTAAACTACGTTTTGATGACGTTGCTGACGGGGACGGCGAAAAATACGTAATTCCATTTTACCTCTGTCGCTATGTCCCGCCTCTTCTTTCATACCCCTACGTCCCGTGGAAGGGGGTTCGGGACTTTGACGCGCGCCCAGATTACTCTGTTCTCCATTCCTACTTCTAAAATTAAATCTATTCCTGTTTTAACCTAAAACTAATATACTATAGTATATTAGTTTTAGGTTAATAATACTACAATTTAAGGTCGAGATTTTTAAAAGTTTACGCGAGTTAAGTTTGTTAAAATGAATTTAACAATAGAGCGAAAGCTACGGCGGATTGATATACAACCCGATAAGAAATGAAAGTAGATTTTGTATACCTATACCTCCTGCCTGTATGTTGGTTTCTCCGAAATTAATTAATGGAAAAGCCTATTAGCATTTAAATAACACGTTTTCTTGGAGAAGTTTCAGTTAACAGAAGCTCAAATTGACGCAGTGATCGAGTGACTGAATATTATACTACAAAATACAAACTTCAGAAGCCTGCACGCACTCAAGCGTAAGGTAGCGGAAAACCTAAATGGTGTGGTACGATAACAATAGAGCATACTCGGCATGAATCTATCCTATATCTCTTTTGTTCTAAGCATTTTCTAGGACTAGGTCTTGGCAATTATAATCTTCTATTCTCTCTCGGGGATCCCAAAGAGAAAAGGGAAAACTTTTAGATCCCTTTGGTGAGGTTTTACTAGCGGATATTAATTAACCGACTTTTGGGATAGAATTTTCCTAACTCCGACCTGACGACCCTCTGTGTGTGTTTAAGGTTATGATAGCGGGCGGGTACACTATAGCTACGCCAAACTTTTAATGGACTTTCTCCTCATACCAGGAATACATAAAACTAATAAGAATCATTATTCCATCATATATAACCCATGTTAATATGATCCATGCTGGTTTTGTGGGTAGGTAGGTATACCGGACTTGAGAACTTACTGTCCTTCACGATTCATAATTCTGATGGCGTCTAACACTGTGATTTCATTGGTTCGTAACAACGAAAGGTGCAACGTGCAGCGAAATAGATTATAAATTCGCGAGGTAAAATTCCTCATACATAATCAGGGTTCATACAACTTTTGGAAAACAAATTTCTCTGAGATTTTCAGGCTTTTCCCCATATACTTCCCTGAGATTTTCAGGCTTTTCCCCATATACTTCCCTGAGATTTTCAGGCTTTTCCCCATATACTTCCCTGAGATTTTCAGGCTTTTCCCCATATACTTCCCTGAGTTTTCCAGGTTTTTCCCGTATATGGAGTATCCTATGGAGCGAATGTTAACGAAGGAAAGGTGGGGGGCAAATAGGACTATTACATAATCAAAGAACATCCCCGTATCTCTAATATAACCAGAGTTATGAGCCTCCAAAATTTAGGGTAATGTTAATCCTATGAAGGGTATGTTTACGGACTTTTTGCTTAATTATTCGGCCTCCATTTGACGAAAATTTCCCCGAATTTTACTAAAAATTCCAAATTTCCCTGAATTTTACCTGAGGTTTTTGTCAACTATTTATTTCCCTGATTTTTCCAGGTTTGTATGAACCCTGATAATTATTAGTCTAGCTATCTCCACATACAAAATTAGCCTAGATACGTTGAGAAAAATGGATGTAGCGCAAAGATTCCTAGTAGCTGTATGAATTCCCATTCCATACTAATAAATTGGTTTAAACATAAACGTTTTTAGACAAAGTTTTTTGTTCTAGCTTAATTGACCTAGAAATGGAATACGAGTTTAAAAAATCCCTTTTGTTGTTTTTTTGGGTAAATAATTTTTCGTAACGCCTGGCTTGATTTTTAAAACGAAATAACTATGGGGTAATGAACTAAAACTAATGTATACAACGAAACACACATTATAGTTGACAAAGTGAAGGAAGTTTTCCTCTCTTTTTTCTTTGTTTTTTAGGGCAAATATTTGAACTTTTTTATGTTATACTCGTTAACTCCAATTCAAGGGGAGTTCGCTTGAACTGGAGTTAAGGATTTATGGTCTAAAGAATTCAAATAAAAGGCGCGCATGGGGAAGTATCCATTACATTAGTATTTAGGTATCTATGATTGGAATGTTAAGGTAAAATAGTTAATTCAATGTTTCGGTTTAATATGAACTACTATATCGAAAAGAAAACACATGGAATTTGTTTTTCTTTTCACAATTTGGAGTTTTAAATGATACACCTGAAGTTAATTGCACTGGTATTACATTAAATCCTAATTAAAACCATGGATAATGTTCATTAAAGGGGCTATAGAAATTTTATTCTCCGTTTTTAAACTTTAACTGCGCATGCGCTTCAGGACAGGGTTGCCACTCCAGTAATTCGTTATTAGATCATCTCCTGTATGTATACAGGTTTGTAACTGAATGATAATTACTGAATCGAACACAGAATTCTACAATTGCTTATCAGTCTGTTGTTGTATCTATAGATAGCGGTTGACTTGCACACGTCACAAATGACTGGCAACACTTGTATTCAGAACACAATCTATTCAAACCTACAATTCCATGGTCACGTTAAGCCTAACGAAATTTATTATAAAAAAATAGAACAATGTAGAACAATGTAAAATAATGTCAAAAGGAAATCCGTTCTTTAGGTCTGATTTTTCCAAAAAATGAATAAATAAATAAAATTTAGTTTTATAAAATATGAAATTCCACAGAAAATATCAAGGTCATAGACCCAGGTCAATAATGGAGCGATAATATTATAAAAAATAATAATTTCAAATATACAATAGCACGTATACGTTGGGGAATTACACCCCCCCCCCAATATCTCCCTGACAAAAGTCTACAATCCAACTGGTGGTAACCGCATAATACCCTATAGAGAGAGGGGAGAACCAAGGGTACCCTGAAGTTACCCGCGACTAACAAATGGGAAATATTATGGTACCCCTACCTTAGCCAATACTGTAAACTAACGATGTATTTATGTATATAACCCCCAAAGCCTAGCACAGAGTAGTGTCACTCCATGTTA
This sequence comes from Phalangium opilio, assembly GCF_054372755.1. NCBI lineage: Eukaryota > Metazoa > Arthropoda > Arachnida > Opiliones > Phalangiidae > Phalangium > Phalangium opilio. Next base: position 3,610,577 of record NW_028324156.1, read on the forward strand.
ACTTCCTATAGAATGGTACATAGTTAAAGGCATATCAGTGCCATTACTCTATTATAAAATCGAAAGAACTATAATGTATGTTATGGACCACGATACGAATTTTTGCGCCCAAATACGCTGCTATACAAGAATAATAATGAAAGTAAAAAAAATATCCCAGCTGTTATGGCTGCATGACTCACCTTAAATTATTCCAACGGTTTCTTCTATTATACCCGCGCCGCGATTAAAAGAAAAAAAAAACGTATTTTTTCTCGTCAGCAAAAACGCGACTGGTAAATTATTTTTCTTAGTTCCTCTACACTGCAGCAAGCAAGTCCGTCGAATAATAAATAATTAAAAATAATTTAGTTTCTACAGAAATTATTAAAAACTCGTAACACTCTCCTTTCCAAGTAAAAAACTAAAATTAAAATGAGTAATTTTCAGTTTGAGTTAGATACCGATAACGGAAGTCGAACTTGACTTTGTTGTTATGTTTTTTTACTGACGGGAAGTTTCAAAAAAATTGCGCAAAAAGTGTCAGAAAAAGGGCGCGAAATTCTTATCAAAACCGGAAGATGAACAGAAGGTTGCGATAGTTGTTAACTTTTAAAACGTAATCGAACCAACCACGGCCAACTCCGTTTTGTTCCGTTCCGTTCTGTTTCCGAGGTGTGGGGAAAAATGCGGCAAAGGTTATATTAGTCCTTGGTACGCGAGGAGAGCAAAGAGAGAGCGAGAGAGAGATCCGAGTCGACAGAAACCCGAAGCTAGACTGACGGAGCAAAGTATGAAGCCTCCGTCCGTCCGTTGCAGCACAATTTTCCCGCCTACGTTTTGGGATTGGGAATGGATGAAGGGGGAAGAGGAGAGGGGTTGAGGGAGGGTGGGATATTGTGTTCTCCGTGCATGCCCGCTAGTACCAAGGCCTAGTACTACAATACGGAGAGTCAGAGGGCCGCGCAACGCTAGAGAATGGAATAGGATGAGAACAGAGATGAGATGAGATGAGGGAAGAAGGGATGCTCCAACATCCCTTCTCTCATCTTCTCCCGCGTCTAAACTCAAAGCAAAAATGTCATATCTCTATTTTTTATGTCTTAAAAAATGCAAGGGAATTCATTGTTCCTCAAATTAATTTGTTTATTTTAAGTCTATGTAGAAAATAGGTAATATTTTGCGTTAGTCGTTAGGGGGAGCTTGGGTTTAAAATAATGAATTAAATCAGAAGAGGATAATAGAAGAAGTGTGACACACTGTATCCTCTTAATACTTTAGTTATGTAACATGATTCTTCCCAGACGAGGGAGTCAGGGTCTTTTTGTTTGCTCTCCAGCTCATCAAACTTCAGATGGGCATACATCGCACCGTGCAGGCTGAATTCTATAATTGTTTGGTATTTACTAAACCCTCAGCAATCAATTAACCCACAAACTTTGATTGTCTTGACATCCACAAGCGCATGCTCCTTGGCAAATAGTTAACCGCTAATAGATATGGTAATGATGAGGGAACTATTTATCGCGATAGGTAATTAATAAACACGTGATGGCTATTTCTTTGTTCTAGGGTCCAAGTGGTATACTAAGCCTTTTTCTATCTGGTATGGTGGTAGGTGACCTTCCCTTGGAAGTAAACCCAAAAAAATTTCTCTTAAACATAAGTTATAGCATAATGGCACTAAACGTCACAATTACAGAGCATCCGAAGGCTGGCGAGGCCCGAGCACAATCGGGATGATGCGAGTATGGAGCATGCAGCGGCTTTTGGATCTATGGGATGGAATATAGAACCGGGATGCGATGATTCACGCTTCTGATTCACGAAATTTTCTTTTTTTTTATCAAAAATAGGAGGAGGAGAACGATTCATTGTCGAATTTATTAAAAGGAATGGGCTAAACTGTATAGGGATCCTACCACCACCACCGAGGAACGAACTTCTATATAGCCGCGGGGTGCGAAAAAGGCAAAATTTCAGAGCTCATCTATATAGAGCATGCAAAAATCGAATTTATATCTATATATATTTTTCGGGGGTTCTAGCTAGCTGCTCCATAAGCAAAAGGGGTCCGTCTTTCGCCCAACCCCATACATTGTGCCCCATTGATGCCAAAATACAGGGTGCTCATGTTACAAAAAGAGAGAGGGTAATTATGGGACCGAATTGTAGTGGGAAGCATGGTTCTTTGGAAAATAAATTTTGAGTCGACAATTGTACCGATTTTGCCACAAGTGGTCACCTCCTAAACAAGTTACATGAACATTGGAGTGTTTTAAGGATGACCCCTTAAAATTAACGTAAGAAACTGAACACACAATTATTTCTAATTTAATTAAGAGGTAATTTTCCATAAAACACTCAAATCATAACTCGTAAACAGTGTCCTTTGTGGCAAAAATTGGTCATAAAAGTTACATTTTTTCATTTTCGACATTTAAAAATTGATTTCCCACGTAACCAAGCCACTGTTCTTCGTTCCTATCACCTTCCATACTTGGAAAACTCATGTTCATCCCTAAAACACTCCCAATCATAACTTGGAAACGGTTTCCCTTGTAACAAAATCGGTCATAGAAGTCACACTTTTGTGAAGTCAAAATTGATTTCCCATGCACTGAACCCTCCCTCCTCTTTTTGTAACAACACCCTGTACATAGTTAAGAGGCTTATCTTCCGTCCATCCACCCTGCAGTACTCGATCCGCGTGGTGAAAATCCCTAGGATTAAAAAGCCTATTTGTTACAGAGTGCACTGGAATCGCGACGGATGAAGTTTGAATATTTTTTTCTAACTGCGCCATAGATACCTTTTCTTTTTTCCCTTTTTTCAAGGGCCTGAAATTTTTATTCTAAATCCTTAACACGTTCAATGGAGAGGAAAGACTATTGGATAAGAGTAGATGCGCGGGAAGAGAGAGAGAGAGAGAGAGAGAGCAAAATGAGAGAGAGAGAGGGTTACACTCGTGAAAATGCAGAAGCGATAGATCTACTTCAATTTGTAGGGAGGGAATTATTGATGGATAAGTCAAAAAATGGTTTCGTGGCCAGCTTTTTCATTTCATTTTTAAATCTTCGCTTTCTCATCGGAATTTCGGCGGCTGAAAAACATTTTGGAGATTAAAATTTTTCTAGAAGGGTGAAAAAATAGGCTTAGTGGTTGAAAGATGGTTGCCATTTTTTATTTCATGTGGGTTGAAAAAAGAAAACATATGGTTTTGAAGTTTAATTTTCCTAAGGGGGAATCTCTGGATTTAAATTAACATTTGATAAGATGATTAAGGGTGTGGGTTTTAATTGGGTCAAGGGGTTAGGGAGTTATTAGTAATTAAGGAAAAATCTACGGAGACTCTCATAGAGAGATTTTTAAAACCATGAGAGACCAAGGCTTAAAGAGATTTTCATCATAATCAGCAATAGAACTTTTTCTAAAGTGGCGGGGAGAGACCTGCGTTTGAGCACCTTGGTTTTTTGTAGACAACAAAGGCGTTAGAGAACAATATGAACAAAATTTAATGGACTAGTAACGGTGATGTCCTATAACGTATTTGTTGTCCAACTACCGCAAACGCTAGAGTGATTTTTAATCATGGGACCATGCAGGGCTAAAGAAGAATCTTCATAATAAATAAACTATTTCAATAATTCCTGAAGAGAAGCGTAAACACCACAGAGGCGTGGGAGGTCACCTTCTTGGGCTATTAGTTTGCCAACTGGCGCCAGCCAAGAAGCACCACTAGAGGCAGGCAGCGCAAGTTGGCTAGCCTAGCCTTCCTCCGCGTGTTGGGCTCCGTCTGGGAAATAACTTAAGAGGGAGGCTTAACGCCTGTGCCTTGGTTTCTCTACAAGTCTTTAATGGAATAGTCTATCATCATAAAAAAGAACGGTAAATAAAGTACATCCAACCTTTCTAAACAACTCCACTATAGAATCATTCGATGGTACTAATGGAAGGGAAGGAGGAAGTAGTAAAGTACATCTAAAATCATTTCTTCAATGGGGATGTGAGGTCCCATTGCAGAATCATCAATATTGGCATCACCTCAGAATCAACTCCCGATAACACTTCAATACGACAAGCAATATAAAAAATAATAAAAAACGTAAATCGATTTATCAAAAAAATAACCAGCATTTTCCCAGAGTTATTTTTATTTAACAGAGAGGAGATTCCGTTAGGAGAAAGAAACGGAAGGAACAGTGTGAGAGAGAAAGAGAGAATATATAGAGAGAGAAAGAGAGAAAATAGAGAGAGAGAGAGAGAAAAGGCGTATACAACTCATGCAGGGGAGTGGAAGAGATGAAATAAAACAAGTATAGATTAAACCGAAGTCAATCATAAAATTTACACACCATTAATCGATAAATTCAGAGATTTTGTGGTAAAAGCTAATCATAATATATGACGAATTTTAACCCGCGAATAAGCTATCTTGCAGCGCGTTGCACCTTGCGCACGCCTAGGAACAGGCGTTGCTACCAACAAATGAAATCACAGTTAGAAAGAAGCCATCAGAATTATGAAGTGTGACGGAGTAGGCGGGCCACAAAACCCGCATAGAAATCAACATGGGAGCATAATGATTCCGATTAGCGGTATGTATTCCTCCAGAGGTCCACCAATTTTAACCCGCTACTTAGGGGCGGGTTAGTGTTTATTTCCATCTAACTTCTTCTAAATTCAATTACCACTTCCCATAATCCCAAGAGAGACAAATCTCCTAGACAAACACCATACATACCCACAATTTTTGGGGAACAAGATTTTAAACTTTAGGATAATATACTTCCATGGAATAGAAGCATACACATATACGCAGCTAGTATTTTAGCCCAAAGTCCAGATGTTGGTAGCATTATTTGGCCCAAACATTGTATTAGAGTACACAGAGATATTTTTCGCGAATTTCGCCAGTATGAAGCTCAATCAAGCATTGCTGGTCGCGGCAGGGATAGGAGAGGACATAAGCTCTGACTATAGCGAAACTCAATCGGTGGAAAATACTTGTACAATTCGAGAATAATAAAAACCCTCCCACATTATCATTTTTTTTATAAGATGCGAGATTAAAAGAGAAAAATTTCCTCAATGAAGCATTTAAAAATAAAGAATATGAGACCCCACCCCCCGGGCCCGTATCCTGGTTTTTTTTCTTTTACTACATTATAAACCTTACATGGGTTTGTACCATAAGTTTATAAGATATGTTCCTACCATAAGTATGACACTACCTATACTTCATAATGCTACTGAGAGACTTACAGCTCGAGCTATAAGTTCTAGAAGAATGTAAAGCGAGAATTGAAGTACTACACTCGGTTAGTTAGTTTTGTAGGACTTCCTTATAGGTCCTATTTAGTCTGCATTACTAAGCCTTTGACAGCCCCAAAAACCAGCAGGCGTCGCTTTACCTCGAATCTATGACCTACCTCATTCACTTCATGACAAGCTCCAGTTTGTAACCATTGACAAACTTACGGATGAAACATATCTTACGAACTTATGGTTTCTACTAATACTAATACATCATTTAATATAATCCACTAAAAAATATAGTTACTGAACCATAGTATTGCGATATCCATTTTGGTTAGGTCTATGCTGGGACTCCATAGGAATTCAAGTATTTGAAGTGTAAAAAATAACCTTAAAAAAAAAAAAACTTACAGAGAGAGAAAAAAGGAGGGATAGGTCTGTGTGTATATGAAAATAGGTCCCGAAGGAGAAGCCCAGCACTGCACCATCACCCATAGTAGAAGCCAACCAGGGGTACGAGGGCCTATATACACTCTAATTCTATACATTCCAGAATATTTTTTTATATTGATTTCAAAGAGAACGTTCTTTCTTATAACGGAACGGTGTGTAGAGTTGAGGATGGGGGGTTTCTCCTTTTATTTAAGGTGCCACCGTGCAGGCAAGGGCGGCGAGCCTCGGCCCATACCGAATCGAAATATTGATTCACGACAACGAGTGGGGCAAAAAGATGGTTGGGCAAGACTTGTCCTAGCTTCCTTCCATCAACCATCTAACCCTACTACAGAGGTTTTTCATTCTATACGACGAAAAACGCGGGACTAAAGGGCGGGAAAAAAAGAGCGCCAAAAGATTTCTCTTTCTTTATATAAGTCTTATTTGAACTTCTCTTAAAAAATTCCAAAGAAAACTGTATATACTTTATCTCTAAACAGAAACCCAATAGTGGATGTATATTTATATTGGACATATTAAAGGGGTATAGTCTGCTACTACGGACTATCTCGTGACGCCACACAATCCCATCTCTTACCTCGGTTTTGGCAACCATATTGGTAGTCGTCAGCGCTAAGGCCATACAATTTAAATTATACCAATATTGACGTCACGTCCCCTTAGCTCCTCCCCTTTCGGTACCATTCTATACCGTCCGAGAAAGGCCGCGTTGAAACAGTTCTCCATTTATGGGATAGTTAAGTATACTAGAGTTCAATGGATGTTGGCTAAAGCAATCAAGTTGTAAGCCAACATTGAATGCATCTCATTCATCTCTTAATGCAAAAGACTTATATTGGTTTAATAGACCCTTCCATAAATTACTTGCAGAGAAACAAACACACAGACGGCAACTTTAGGTTATTTCCCTGGCACCAACCAAGAGCCAACACCAAACGGAGTTCATCCGAGTTCACTACAAGCGAAGGGAGTCTGCAGCGGTGCTTCTTGAGCCAGGTAAATAACCAACCCATGAAGATGACCTCATCAGCCCCTATGGTGTTTACTTCTCTACTAGCAGTAGAGCCTTGCAGCAAGAGAAAGGTTTCAAGGGACGTTCCCTGGCAGAATGTCCCTTCATAGATGAGACACTTTTAGTAAGTACTTCAACTTGAAGACTTCTATACTTGTGTCTAAGAAGGAATTGCCAAACCATATTTCGGGCTTCGCCATAACTTCAATAAAGATTTTTTTATTTATTCCTTCTAACTTTTACTTTTCAGGCACCGTTTTTACAGTTTTTTCTTCTCTTCAAAAAGAGTGTGTATTCTTCGCATTGAAAACCGACGGAAAACGAAAGTCGAAGCAACTTTTGGGTTTCCAAGAAAAAAAATATATATAATCAATACATCAACATTTTCTGTTTTTTCGCTATCGCGATCTAGAAACAATTTTTTTACTTTTCACGTATTTTTCTTTTGCCTGTTACCTACAAACTCTTGAAGAAAAATACCCCGGTGGTTTATGTTATATTGTAAAGATAGGTTCTCCAAAAAATATTGGAAAACCATAACCGAAGGGGATGGAACATTAGGTAAATGAACTCGGAAAGAATCAATATAGTGGTACCTGTACATAGACACAAGTCCGACACGCACTCTTGTGGACAGAATCACCGTGAAAGAAATGCAATATATGCCTATATAAAAGAGACAGGTCTACTAGAAAAGAGGCACCGGAAATGGTTAAAAATGGTGTCAAATGTGGTCTTCAAGTCGTTCATTTAGAACACCTCACACTTCAGTATTGGGTAATCACCATAAGTACAGTACATCACAGGCAGCGACATTAAGTAATTTCTTTTTAAACGTTTCCTATCCTCCCAATTTGACGTATACGAGCAGGTCCTGGGTCCCATCGCGCATCGCAATCCCTCAAATAAGACATATACGTGGTGCAGTAAGCAAGCAAGCGACGGCATAGCGACACATTTGGGACTTTCTCTCTCTCTCTCTCGCTCTTGACTTTTGGAGAAAGAGAAAAGAGCGCGCGATAATGATAGGACGGAATTGAGTGAGAACTCTCTTGGATGGTGCGGGAAAGCGAGGGAGCGAATAATAATCAAAGACCATCGTACAGTACTTGCGCGCTTGTACCCGTCGGAGAAACAGGCTTTCGCACTCCAAAATCCTTTTAACTCTTTTCTCCCGAAAACCAAAGAATCTGCAAGATTGACTCGTACGCTTATACTCCTCCACCTCACAAAAGGGAGAGTGGGTGGCCATCCCAGTATACTATCTAAGAATCACTTCAATTCGCTCAGGAATGTTGAATTGTGGCTTAAAATAAATAAAAAAGGTGGCAGGCAACCCTAAGTATCACGACATACAAGGAGTTTGACCCATTGGCGTCTCTGCCCACTCTCTGGACCCAAAGAGACTACAGCGCAGGCGCCGAAAAGCGAGACGGAAGGCAATGCGTCTTTCCCTCTTAGTTACATTTAATAGGATAATCAGACGACGCAGAATTTGCATATTGACGAGATGTTAATGTTATGAAATTATCGACAGCAACCGGTTCGGTATAGACCATTAAATTACTAACACAAACGGGTGCGAGGTTGCCCTCTTAGGTAACTTATTCCCCTGGCGCCAACCAAGAGGCAACGCCAGACGGAATTCACCCCAGTTCACGACACGCGAAGGATGGCTAGCAGACTTGCATTGCCTACCTCTAGTGGGTGCTTCTTGGCGCCAGCTGGGAAATAACCTACCCAAGAAGGTGACCACCCCCGTCCCCGTGGTGTTTGCGCTTCTCTTCTGGAATTAATGGAATGTTCTACTCAAGGTTGATTCGAATCCATTCTTGACGCGTTACTAGTCCGTATTAAGATATAGACGATGTCCGTATATCGCTTAAAAGGGGCCATAAGGTTCAACCGACTTCTCTTTTCCGGGGTCGTCGAAGACAACCTCAAATAGGCCGCGTATGTTATACCATTTGCCGACGACACTCTCTTTGCCTGCCGTAACAGAATGGAGGCGAAGGAAGGAGGGACAAATTTCCAATTCGCAAACGGCGCCGCTAATGGTACTACCGAACTGACTTACTCCCAACGGGGACCTATAGCTCCAAATCGACGATGTCTCGTAACCAACCGCTAGCGAAACTCCAGTTGCTACAAGGTTCTTTCTTATAAAGAAGGAACTGAATCTCTGATTTTTCACTTCTGTTTTTGACATTTTTTTTTCTTATTATGAAACGTTTTTAGCCGTAAGGGTTATTCGAATTGACTTAAATGAACTGTGTATATTTTTTAGCGAAATATGAATCTGATATCACGCTGAGAAAAATGGATTTTAACTGCAGGCTAGAGGAAATTAATGTTCAATAAAATAATTATTTTAAAAATTTTCCGAAATTTTCAAGAAGGTACATTGGAACAGTACCGTGTGTTTCTGAAAAGGACTGTTAGAAATTAAGGGAGATTATGTTCTTAGGACAGTTTCGAGTCGAAGTAACTTCTATCGTAATTTTGCCAAGAGGGACACCGTTTTCAAGTTATGACCGATTTGATGAGTGTTTTTTTACCAATGACCCCTTAATTATATTAGAAATCATTGTCTTATTTCTGTTTCTTAATTAAATTTAAGGGGTCATCCGTAAAACACCCCAAGCATAACTCGAAAACGGTGTCCATTGTGGCAAAATGGAGATAGAAGTTACATTTTCGACTCGAAACCGTCCAAAGAACATGATCTCCCTTAATTTCTAATGTCCAGACGTTTAAGAAACACCCTATATAAATGCAATCCAAACACGTTACACTAAAGGTGTAATTCATAAACCTAGAGGCAGGAAAGTTTGCGCACGACGCTCTGCCATCGCTTGTACTAAATTGCGTTGCGTCCGACGTTTATGAAATAGTCTAAAACTGAAAAAGGATCAAATATTTACTTCATATAGTTCCGAAACTGTTCTTTTCCTAACACCGATAAAACCGAAATTAGCCAGCGACCCTAATTTTGTCGAAATGCTTCCTTTGTTCTTTTTCTTTCTTTTGTTAATGTCAAAAGTGTCGTACTATATATATATGAAAGCAAAAGGACTTCGCGATTATAGTCGGGAAATGTTTGCCAACGAAGGAACAGCCCTTAGACTAACTCAGTGGCGAGCAAATAAAGTGGCCGCTAATTAATGAAGCTGAAAGAGGACATCCAACGCTATAGCATGCAATTAGCGACCTTGTTTGCCTCCATAGCGTTGTCCCTCCGATCCCCTTATATGGTTTTCTCTGGTAGTAATAAGAATCCTAGCTGATGGCGACGCCTGAATGAAAGACCGACGGACGTATAAAGCAAGCGTCAAAATGATCGAAGTCTATATATACGTCACGCCATAAGTTTATAAGATATGTTTTTCATAAGTATTACACTACCCATACTTCGAAATGCTAGAGACTTACAACTCGAGCTAGAAATTCTAGCAGAACGACAAGCGAGAATTGAATGACTACACTCTGTTGCCTTTGAAGGACTTCCATCTTCCTATTTAAGGTGGAATTCATAAACGTCGGACGCAACGCAATTTAGTACAGGCGAAGGCAGGGCGTCGTGCGCAAAGGCAAGACGTTTGGGCACGACACCCTGCCTTCGCCTGTACTAAATTGCATTGCGTCCGACGTTTATGAATTCCACCTTTAGTCTGCATAATTACTAAGCCTTTAACAGCGCTGAAACCAACCAGGCGTCGCTTTACCTCGTATCTATGACCTACCTCACTCAATTCATGACAAACTTCAGTTTGTAATCAGTTACAAACTTATGGAGGAACATATCTTATGAACTTATGGTCACGTGCATGCCCCTATAGCTTTTCCAAAAGTTGGATGAGACGGAATGCTGGGGACTTGTTTGTCTCGTGCTTCTATTGGCATTTAATCCCACGAACTTTGTGATGGAGAGAGAGGAAGAGATAGAGACGGAGAGATCGAAAGAGGACTGAAATTACCGCGGAGGAACGATAGTGAAACTCGAAACTAAGGAGAGAATCATTCTCAAAACTTGGACAACCGTCCCAATTGAAATTGTCTCACGAGGAATACAAAGTAAAAATAGGATATCAGGAGGGGAGTTTAAAGGTAGCTATAGGCTTGAAAGGAAAATTAAGTAATTTTATCGATTCTTCTACTAATTATAAGACCAATCTGCATATAGTGAAACATCATGAAATGATTTTAAAATATTCAAATTGGTTTCAGATAGATAATTTGAAATTAGCACCTACAACCAATCGCGTAACGCCTTATTTATCTCGTTAACAAAATTCACGTGACACTATCTATACCTCGCGCCATGATTGTTGTCACATCGCACGCAATTTTTATAATCAAATCTCGCGCTAAATTTCAATGACGTGCCACATGAATTTTGTTAAAACAAGAAGGTAGGCATGGCGTTACGCGATTGGTTAGACGGAGGTGCTAATTTCAAATCATCTATATGGAATCAAACTAATTTGAATATTTTAAAACCATTCAGAGGTATTTCCTGGATGTTTCACTATATGCAGATTGGTAGATAAATCGATATAGAAAAATCAATTGATTTTACATTTCACCATCCCTTTAAATGTGAGGAGAGCTAGTGCATGCTAAGTCAGATGCAATTTAAATTTTGGAAAATACTCAATTGACTAAAATCAGAGAAAAGTACATAAACATTCCGTTACACGACTTAGTCCATTGTAACAAAGAAAGTACTAACTGGATCTGGTTTAATTTCAGCCAAACCCAGCTGCCAGACTTCCTCGAAATGATCATTTGAAATATATTTTTAACTCAAAGATATTCCCGGAAGTAGACTCGAGTATACTCCTAAGATACAGTTAACTAATTACTAATTACTAATTAAAAGAACGTTCTTCAAACGAAGATAAGATAAACCCCGAGTCGTCTTTTTAATTAAACCTCAACAGTCATATTCCCCAATCTACCTTCAAACTCTCCAAAGCCACCTCTAGAGAAGAAAGTTCGTGGGCAGCAGCCTTGAGGTTCTCTGGTATATAAAATGAAATCCAAGAATTCAGGCAAAACGTTAAGAGGCTAATTAAGAATAGGATTGTCTAGCCGGAGCGCACGGTGCATGGTGAGCAGTGGCGCGTAATGCGAATGACGTCTTGGATTTTAAAAGATGGAAGAGGATGGTAGCTGGAAAGAACCAACCACGACGTGAGGTTTACCCAACTACCATCGAAATAAGAGCTCATCTCGGGCTGGCCCGCTCCATCAGGGGGTTAGTGGGTGTTTCCCAAAGATTGAAACTTCAGTCTAAAAGGTATACTTGGTACAACACGATGAACTTGTTCAAGTACCTCAAGAAAATTAACAGTGACATGAGGTATAATTGCCAGAGAACCGGAAGTTCAACAACCCAGTATTATAAGCAGGGTTGACAATTTAGAGATTCAAATTTCCTGTTCCCTGACTTTTCCAGGTTTTCCCTGGCCTTTTTAACGATTTTCCCTGATATTTGGGTCCCATTATCATTGTTCTAAATATAACTTTCGCTCGCTCCACGATTTTGGTGTCTGGTCAAACGTGATCTCGCTAAAACGTCGTTTAAAACATCGCCCATCTAGATGATTGAACCGCAGATATTTTAGCCAGTTTAACTAAATTTCCAGAGATTTCCCTGACCTTACTGGCCCATTTTGTAATTCTCTGACTTTTCCAGGTTTTCCCTGACCTATGGCAACCCTGATATCCATTCACCTTTTCACAGACTAATAGATTAAATTCATGGTTCAAACATCATACATAGGTATCAACTTTAAGCCTTGGAGCGCCAATGGGTATACGTGGGTCATCCCGCTTTTGTTAGTAGTCTCACGTGACATTGATTCTCAGTTAGCGCGAGTGGGGTGGTGGTAAGAATTTCGCTAATGAATGGACCGTGTTCTGGGGCTAATTCTCGCGGCCTTCCGCTCGCCTGACCTCGTGAGAAAACCCCTGGCAGTCTTTTCAACCTCACCGCTATATACTTTTCCCCCTCTGAGCAAAGCTGAGCTGCACCGGGGCAAGACGGAGCTACACGAGAGCTCAAACCCATACCACCCATCCCACCACCACCACCACCATCTTTACCTCTTTCTCTTGCTTGACTTGCCGTATAATGTGTCACCTCGTAAATTTAGGCTGGCGCGACCTTCCCTACGTAGGGTTTATCTCGTTTTAAATTTGCAACATTGAGAAAGCTATAAGTAATTTAAAAAAATAAGGGCCATCAAAGCTTCGACACGCGGTGTAAACTCATTAAGGGATGAATTCTAGCCGTCTTGGTTTAATCCCAAGCTTCTTAGCCGCTCACGCAAAATCTATTGTATCAAAGAGGATGTGCAAGTAGAGAATATTAGAGGTAAATCACTAGCGGTAAGCATTGACAAACAAATAAACAAACCCTTCTCATACGCTGTTTATTTATATGTTTACTAACTGTAATTTACTATAATTTTTAAAAACGTCATGCTTAATCTTGGGTTATAAAAACTGGGCACTACAAAAACCCACATTTAGCTTAGAATCTAGTCTATCAAGGTCACCAATAACACTGCACTGCTTAAAGCGCGTGAAATCAAAGGTTCATGGATAAAAAATCAAAAAGTGTACTTCATTGAATCGAGAAACTTCCCTCTTTTTCTTCTCAGAATAGTCTCGACCCCCTCTGCGTATGATTACCTTCACGACCGTAGCACAGAGAACAGGAGGCGTGAAAAGGCGTATAGTAATATAGTAAAAGGTGTTAGCTCAAGTATTAACGTTTGGATCGCCATCATGAGTACTATTTTCTAATAAACCTTTGACCCCAAAAAGCTCTTCTCTGATTGGAGTAGGGGGTTGAAAGAAGGGCCGTTTCGTTTACTCCTCATTTTACATGGCGTCTACAACCAGAGACCGCAAACAGTGAACGAAGTATACTTTTTAGTTTTTATCTATGGACGTTTGTTAAAATGCTGTTGTACTTCAAATTATCAGCTTTAGTTAGTCCTTCAAGCGTAAAACAATACAACCCACGGATGGTCTCTCCCCGCACCGACATGCTTAAGAAACGCAATACTAGTACAGGCTGTAAAAGACGATCCAAGCGTTCTATGGGGCCTAATACTCAAAAATATAACTATACTACGTCCATTATAAAAATATCCACGTACGCAAAGTCTAGTGTAATGAAGGTAAAGACGTAACTAGACTTAAAGCAATCATTCGGATAAAAACAATAGACTAACTTCAATTCTATTCAATGTCTCCATCGCGAACAACAATGAAATTACTGTGGTATGACGCCTGAGTCTCGACTTGCCACCACAAAAATCTCTCCCAGTATGACTGCATGCTGCTATAGGCACCCCTCCTTTACTTTTAATAACCGAAATAATGGGACCAAAATATTGCATAGAGGAATTTCTAATTTGCATGCATGCTTCTTTCGTGGTCGTACCGTGGTGGGTGTAGCGGCTATAGTGATAGAATGGGGTGAGAGAGAGAGAGAGAATGAGAGAGAAAAATGGAAATTGTTTTACACCATGCACGTAAGCGTGTCGACGTGCTTACGATGCCGCAATTTTATAAAGATATGTCGTAAAGGGAATTCCACACCTGCTGGTAAAAGTATAGGTGTGAAAGAAAAATTACTGGCAAATATTTTAAGGTCGAACAATGAGATTAAGCAAGTATTTGGTAAAACCATAAGTTCATAAGATATGCTCCTTATAAGTTTGTCACTGATTACAAACTGGAGCTTGTCATGAAGAGAGTGACGAAGGTCATAGATTCGAGGTAAAGCGACGCCTGTTGAGGCGCTGTCAAAGGCTTAGTACAGACTAAATAGGACCTAGATGGAAGTCCTGCAAAACTAACCACCGAGTGTAGTACTTTAATTCTCGCTTGTCGTTCTGCTAGAACTAGCTCGAGATGTAAGTCTCTCAGTAGCATTACGAAGTATAACTATAGTGTCATACTTATGGAACATAACCCAAGAAGGTGACCGCCCCCGTTTCTCTTCTGGTATTAATGGAGTGGTCTATTATCTCCATTAATATTGGGGGAATGTATTAATTTAGTTATCACGGGCCTTCTGAATTTATCAAATACCTGGAATCGCGTTAATCCTTATTTGAATACGAAAATTGAAATCATACTAATTTCAGTTAATTTTCTGGCGGAATTCTTGGAAAGATTATTTTGCTCGAAAAGTTAATTTCCGTCGTGAAATAATCAAGAAAACTTTTAATTAAAGATCACAAATTTAGGGGTTGGGGTGGGCGGTGGGTCACAATAAGGTTTGAGAACGGAAACAAACCATTACCGCACTTTCCTACGTTTAATTTTGACCCTCATTGTGAATCAAGTTGGAAATGGAAAATAAGGGCCAATTAAAATTCACGGTACGACCCTAAAACATATGATGACGAAAATGAAGACCTTATTCGATAATGATGGCGATTAACGACCCTCAAGTATACACCCTTAAAATTTACAGAAAAGTAATTAAAAATGGTGCAATTCTGGTTCCTTTCAAGGTTGCTACGCGAGTTAGCGAGCTAGTTAGTTAGTTATTGCCAAGTTAAAGCCTTCACGACGGGAGAGACCGCCAAAAATCGTTAAAACTTAATTCATCTATCCCTTCTAAGTCGAGTAAACCCCTTTTTGTCAAAAAGCGGATTTAAAAATATATAGGAAAACCGCGCTTTGCTTGGGTCATTTTTAGGGTTCGAAAATTACGGTAATTTTGGAAAATGGTAAATTACGCCGTAATTTACCGCGTAAATTACCGTTCATGGTAATTTACGAAAATTAAAAAATTAAATTATATTGATCGTTTCTAAGCTAAATAATGAAAATATCACTTGAACACAGCTATTCTTTTTATAGCATAGTGTTTTACAATATTTAAACACCGAGTTTTGATGTTAGCAGCTCAAAATAGTTTTGAACAGCAACATCCACGTTCTTCTTCTTACCAATTTTGCGAATTTTTGCTATTTCACGTCTTTAGAACAAAATTCTAGAGAAGGGCCGATAACAGTTTAAACAAGTACCGATATATCGGTTTAGTCAAATTTTGGTGCCGTTATTGGTATCGGTATGGGCCCATCTCTAGAAAATTCTAACAACTACAGCTATCCAGCTAAAGCAAACGAACTCGACAACAAGAATAGACGAGAAAATCAAATTTAATTTCCTTAATCAAATTTTTCCCACGCTTGTCGTTCAACCTTTTATGACTTACTCATATATCATGGGAAGAAATAAGTGTGCATGCACGGGTAGAGCAAAATATGGAGCTTTTTCCAAGTGAAGGAATTGAAAATTCGGTGGTAAATTACCATCGTGGTAATTTACCAGCGTAAATTACCACGGTAATTACCAGGGTAATTACCGTTTTCGTAATTTACCCGAGAAAATCGTAAATTACAGTTACCCTGGTAAATTACCGTGTAAATTACCATGGTAATTTACCGATTTAGAACCCTAGTCATTTTCCAATTTTGAAAAGCGCGCTTAGATATATAGAGAATAAAAGCTTTGCGAGAGGCGAGAAAGGATTAGAAGAAAACTGAAAAGACGCTTGCTTAGACGCTGCTGGAACCTAGAGCTCCTTTTCCTAGGGCAATTTCTCTATCAGTAAACCCACGTCCAGGCGTTGCCATCTTCAGCCTCCATCCTCCTACCCATCGCGGATTAAAACGGCGTCTTGAGCAATTACTAAAAGGGGCCCCAAACCAACCAATGGCAATTTTTGTCAGAGAGAAAGATCCAGAGGCAAGATCCTCAATTTGAACTTTGAAAGGAATATACAGGGTGTTTCTGATGATTGATCTGCCATAATAAATTAAGGGGGATCACGTTCTTTGGGAAAGCGATTTTTGAGTCGAAAATGTAACTTCTATCTCCATTTTGCCACAAGGGATACCACATGTTTTCGAGTTATGTTTGGAGTGTTTTAGGGATGACCCCTTTCTTACACAGGGTGTTTCTGATAAATCTGGCATAAATTAAAGGGGATGTTCTTTAGGAAATCAATTTTTGAGTCGAAAATGTAACTTCTATCTCCATTTTGCCACAAAGGACACCGTTTCAAGTTAAGATTGGATGGTGTATTTTACGGATGACACCTTTTAAATTTAATTAAGAAACTGAAAGACAATGATTAATTAATAATTTAATTAAGGGGTCATCCCTAAAACACTCTTAAAATCATAACTCGAAAACAGTGTCCCTTGTGGATGGCAAAATGGAGATAGAAGTTACAGCATTTTCGACTCAAAATCGATATCCCAAAGAACATGATCGCCCTTAATTTGTGGCGCAGACTTATGAGAAAAACCCTGTATAGCCAGCCGTAGCTGCTTTAGGGAAAGGCTTGAACTATATACAAAGAGCTAACCTTTCCAGGAAAAAGCAATTAACAAGATGAATGGAAAGACTCGAAAGTCGAGTCAGCCACCAGCTAATTCCCACCCAGTGTTTTTTAAAAAAGAAATCATCTTCCCGTCCTTATAACCGGAGGCTATATCTCTGTAAGGTCAAAAAACTGACCTTTAACCTCTTCTCTATACAGGGGACGGCGAAAGAAAGAAAGAGTATCAGCAGCGTTTTAAGTTTAATATTGTTCATTATACGCGAAAATATCAAGGCAGTGCCGAGACACTTTAGATTTTCTCATAAGTTTATGAGAATTGTTCCTACCATAAGTATGACACTAACTATACTTCATAATGCTATATAGAGACTTACAGCTCGAGCATAGTTCTAGCAGAACGACAAGCGAGAATTGAAGTACTACACTCGGTGGTTAAATAGTTTTGCAGGACTTCCATCTTCCTATTTAGTCTGCATTACTAAGCCTTTGACAGCACCAAAACCATGCGTCGCCTTTACCTCGAATCTATGACCTACTTCATTCACTTCATGACAAGCTCCAGTTTGTAACCAGTGATACACTTATAGAACATTCGAATCTGTGACCTACTTCATTCACTTCATGACAAACTCCAGTTTGTAACCAGTTATACACTTATAGAACATATCTCATGAACTTATGATATTGTTGATAAAACGAGGGGAAAGATTAAGAAGGCGTCCACCAAAGTCCGTCAACGAGGGTTTACACGGCGATTAATAAAAGCGAGGACACTGGTCCACGCTGCTACCAGGGGAGGTGGAAGGGAGAGGGGGATACGTTTTACCACAATTTTTAAAAGAGTCAGCTTCTCCATTACCTAAATGTTTGGTCAAGGGCCAGTTTTCTCTCTCTCTCTCTCTTTCTCAAGTTTCTGTATAACGGTACTGCAAACATTAGAGAGGTTTGGGAAATAAATCATTTCGGGAAATTTGGCGGAAAAGCATCTCGAGCTTCGTTCGTTCGTTCGCCATCCGATTTAGCGAGTGAATAATTTACTTTCTAATCCCGTATAGGTCTAGTCAAACTTCGGTAAACTTTTGGGAAGTTCCCAGCATTTTAAAAGCGATGTTCTATAGGCGTACATTATCTATAGAATAAAGTTCAGATGTTTGCGAAGATTAGCTTAGCTCTTTTAAAATTATCGATTAAAGGGAGAGTGAAAAGCATAATTATGCTTGGACATTTATAGTTGTAACTTCAAGTATATTAGGTATCTGTGGAAAGGGAGAAGTGGGGTTATTACATTACATTCTCAAAGGATTTACTCGTATCTCTTATAGAACCAGAGTTATGACCCTTGAAATTGGTGTGTAAACAAGTCCGTGTTAATCCTATGGAGAGAAGGTTTACGAACATTTTTCTTAATTACTCGGTCCCTAATTGTCGTAATCCCAAGTGTTTAAAACCTATGCATATGGAAGAAATGAAGTCATGACATATTAAAAGAATTTCCTCGTATCTTTCATAGAACCAGAGTTATGACCATCCGAAGAGAAGTTGCAAGCCAAAAACCCATGTTAAATCAATGGAGAAAATGTTTACATGAACATTTCGTTTAATTACTCGGTCTCTGATTGTTGTAACCCCAAGTATTTAGAACCGTTGCATAGGGGAGATATGGGGCTATAACATACTCAAAGGATTTTCCTGTATCTCTCA
This sequence comes from Phalangium opilio, assembly GCF_054372755.1. Classification (NCBI taxonomy): domain Eukaryota; kingdom Metazoa; phylum Arthropoda; class Arachnida; order Opiliones; family Phalangiidae; genus Phalangium; species Phalangium opilio. Next base: position 3,629,371 of record NW_028324156.1, read on the forward strand.
TAGAACCAGAGTTATGACTCTCCAAAGTTGCGAGCCAAAACCCATGTTAAATCAATGGAGATAATGTTTATGAACATTTCGTTTAATTACTCGGTTCCTGATTGTTATAACCCCAAGTATATTGTATCGTTAGAAAGGTGAAAAATAGGGCTACAACATACCCACAGGACTTCTTCGTATCTCATCTAGAACCAGATTTATGCTTATTTACTCGAGTCCTGAAGCGAAATGGAAACATATAAGAAGGCCAATAAGGAAACTTTCTCTAATTTCGGGTCATTCCCCTATATTCTCCTCTATATCTCAGATTCGTACCCCATCTTCATCCCGGATCTCATACGGATAATCGTGGTATAGATAAGGAAAGGAAAAATAAGAACGATTTTGTCGAAAAAGGAGGTCACGTGCTACGGTGCTACGATGGCGAGGCTTAGCTCCTTTGGTTATACAACTGTATGTATCGGAAGAGGATGGGTTGGGGTGGGCTTCGATCTCGAGTCGAATAACAAGCAAGGAGATGCTCGTAGAAGAAGGAAAAAGAGACTACAGAGTGATCCCCGGGATTTGACGGAGGACCTATTTGGGGCTGAAGATGAGGACGGTGGTCTCCTTGCATCGATACATGGACCATTTTCAGACATAACAGAGTGAGGACTGCCAGAGAGAGAGAGAGAGAGAGAGAGAGAGAGACAGAGAGAAAAGATAGCGGTTGTCCTTCCTTCACGTACGTGGATTGTTGAGTATATCGAAACCGATCGCCTGAATTGGAAAAGAAGAAGAAACCGTGACAGGTGTTCCAGCACGGCCCGGGTCAAGTCACAAGGTCCTGTTCGGACGTGTCATCTTCATTTTAATATGAACAGAAATTTGAAATCATTAAATATGGTTTTATGAAGGTAACTGGATAGGTTATATCAGGAATACAAACAGCTACTAGGAATTATTGAGCTACAACCATTTTCACTCAACGTATCTAGGCAGATTTTGTGTGAAAAGCTGTAGACTAAATTTACCTCGAGAATAGTTTATCTAGCTGCGCTTTGAACCTTGCGTGCGCCTAGGAACTCGCTTTGCTACCAACCAATGAAAACACAGTTAGAAAGACGCCATCAGAATTATGCATGAGGCGTGATAGATAGGCGTAAAAGTTCTCAAGCCAAGTATACCCACAAAAAGCGCATAGAAATTAACATGGGACACAATGATTCCTATAAGCTGTATATATTCCTGGTTATATCCTTTCAGTTTTCCATTCCCTTTGGTATACAAAGCTCCTAATAACTTCACACTAATTAATATAATCCCTAGTTCAAAAGTCCCTTAGTTTCAGGATAAACTACTGTATCCCTTCAATGCGAACTCGACTAGATAATTGGGAAAATGGAAGAGGATGCTGTATAGGGCGTCCAAAGGATGCGGGATGCGCTCTTCAGTTGGCGCTCGCTATCGGAGAAAATTGAAGAGGAACTGAGGAACCGATAAAGCGCCTCACGGGCAAGGTATGTTTTGGAGGAGGGAGGTAGTCGACTCCATCCTAATCTAAGGAGGCTGCGAGAGTCAATGCATCCCATCCACACCCATTTCCACCACCCCAGGGCGAACTAGTACACCAAGTAACTTAGAGAAAAGCGGAGAAAGAAAAAAAAAACTAGCCTCCTCCAACCAAGCAACTTTGTTTCTGCTTCGAGAAGTGAGATACTGAGATGCTACCATAGTCAGTGAAATCTAACCAGAAGCAAATTACCAAGTAAAGTATGTATAAATTACAGAAACGTTTGTGCACGTTGTTACTTCGATTTCAGGACCAGTTCAGCGCTTTAAATGAAGTAGAAATGTTTGTGTCATTGTGTGTTATGTGCGGCAATCAGTCTCCCAAAAAAACCTTACGCACGCCCATAGGGGATTGTTAAGTGCTGCCTCCTAGCGACATTCAAAAATAAAAACTCACGAATTATCTTGTATTTTTAAGACACAGGGGTAATCATTGTCGAAGTTTTCGTACCAGGTACGACCCAACCAAAACGCAATAAACTGAGGATCCTGACAGGACTTCGTTGTCGTTCCTTAGATGGGTAGGGTACAGAGGCTACGTTATAGGTATGGAAATAACTACTCCACGTCACCTCAACTCCTCCAAGTCTTAAATTTCAAAATAACTTCGGTTTTATCTACTTAAGAACAAACTTGGAACGAAGGAAGTAGGAAAAAAATCATCTAAAGAGGAATAGGGGGAAATGGAAAAAGGAATAATCTAGAGCAATCAGAATGTCATAAAAAAAAAGAAAAGGTGAATTTCTTTCCCCCTAAGGTGTATACTTCCACGATTCTGGCCCCAAAAATCGTAATTGCCTTATAAAAATAAAGTTCTCTCGCTCTCTCCGGTTTCTTTCGCCTTCTCACGACGTAAGGCCTACTGTATTGCTTGCAAGGAGTCGGGGACACTTGCCTTATGGGTGCACGAGTAGTTGGATGAAGAAAAAAAAAGTGGCAAATAAAGATTGACGCCCACTTCGTCTCGCCCTCTTTTTTATGACTTGGGCCATTTATGGTCTAACTCGGGGCTATTTCTCACCTTGTTATATATCTACCTCCTTTTTCGAAGGACGACGTGACATTTCGGTCAGTCACACGTCGCTTTCGAGGACGTATCACCTTTCTACCCTTACCAGCTCTTAGGGTAAAATTCAAACCACCAAGGCCTAAATGCTAAGCCTAATTACATGATATTTTCAGTCCATAAATAAAGACAAACACATTGATAGTATTACGTCCATTTGACCAGTTCTTAAAATCAAAAAGACCAAGGGCTTGATTGACCAAGGCTTAAATGTTAGCCTAATAACTAATAAAATCCAAACCATAAAAGGTCTAAATGTTCAGTCTAATTACATGATATTTTCAGTCCATAAATAAAGACGAACATATTGATTATATTACGTCTCTTTACCATTTCTTACAATCAGAAACACCGAGGTCTTGATTGACCAAGGCTTAAATTTATGCCTAATAACTCTTAAAATCCAAACCACCAAGGCCTAAATGTTCAGCATAATTACAAGATATTTTCAGTCCTTAAATAAAGTCGAATCCGTTGATAGTATTTACCAGTTCTCAAAAACAGGAAAGACAAAGGGCTAGACCGAGGCCTAAATGTTAAGCCTAACTTCAAGATATTTTCAATCATAATAAAGATGAAACAATTAAGTCTATTTTGCAACCTAAGCAATTGTGTACGTAGACTTTTAGGCCAGTCTAACTCTCAGGGGTCAAAAAAATTGCAACAGAACTTCTACAAAACTTGCAATAAGGGAGATAAGGAAAAAGAAAACAACCACTGGGGAATATGGCTTCAAAATCGTATTAAGTTTTATAAAGGCGGTTCAAGATTAATAAGCGATGGTGGTCGAGGTCGGGAATAAAATGAAGGGAGTGGGGAAAAGCAACAGAAATCAGTTACCCACAAAAAAAAGAGAAAAAAACCGTAAGGGAGAAAATTCCATATCATCCACGTTTTCTAATCAAATTTCTCACTTTACATAAATCCATAAGCTCGTGGCGCAAAAAAAGAAGGCATTAACTTCCGGAATGGCGGGAAATATGGCCGAAACGTTACCGCAGAAACGTGTTTATATACAGTGGCGAAAACGTGAGCCTTACCAGCAGGGGAAAAACAAGAATGGTGTGAAGTGATAATTTGAAGTTTCACACTGAATAGATTGTTACCAGTGAAAACTATTAAGGCCTATTCAGAATAAAGAGTAAAATCTTACGTTCGCCTCGTGAATTTCAGTTTGGTTCCGTCGGTACGTTCATTTCCTTGTTCAGACGCGAGAACAGACGACTTAAAACGAGTCGCGTATATGGGTGATTTTTGAGCCAAGACTTTTGAATACTAAAATAGACAAAGATCCAAAATGACAAACAAATACCGCGCCAAGAATCCTAAAACTTTTCATATATCGTCTGCTAAAGCGTAGCAGCTCACTTGATCACGCTTCAATAAGGCATGATCGAGTGAGCTATGGCTAAAGAAAAGGCGCTGACGAGGTAGTGCCATCTGGACACTGACTGCCCCGATGAAACTGAAACTGAAAACAGTTTTCAAACTAAAGCGGCGAATATAGTGGTTGACACGTGTCTAATTAAGTTAGTAAAGCGACCTTCACCGACGTAAACTTAAGATTTTAGTCTACAGTCTGAATGGGCATTTAATAAGAGCGACGCTAAAAGTCTTAAGTCATATTAGAATCGTATCTTTTAAATAAAAATGACGAAAGATAATCAATAATGAACGTTATTGGAACACACCAAAAGTATGACAAAATCGACAATCTTTCTTTATTGGTTATGAACCTAAAAATCATCGGAGGTAGAAAAAAATATAAGGACGTAGCAGCTACTACAAGATTTAATATCCCATTTAGAAAGCCCTCCTTTTGCTAGCCCCTAGAACTTCTCCATAGCGTTGGGCGCTATCTTTCTGCTTTCGCTATACTTTTGGGAGTCTTGTTTTGACAAAAGCAAGGTGGGCATGCTAGACACCGTAGCTAAGCCGCCCGCCGCACATGAACGAGAAAGGAGAAGGAGCGAAAACAAAGCAGGGTTCATATAATTTTTGGAAAACCAATTTCCCTGACATTTTCAGGTTTCTTTCAAATAGATTTCCCTAATATTTCAAGGAAACCTAGTAACTGCTCAAGTGGGTTTTTTGGAGTAATAACTACGGGATTGGTTATTTCAGGGTAAATTTAGTCAAGTATCACAATTTCCCCTGAGTTTTCCCGCTGAATTTTACTAAAAAATATGAAGTTCCCTGAGATTCCCTTGAATTTTACTAAAAAATATGAAGTTCCCTGAGTTTCCCTTGAATTTTACTAAAAAATATGAAGTTCCCTGAGTTTCCCTTGAAATTTACTAAAAAATATGAAGTTCCCTGAGTTTCCCTTGAATTTTACTAAAAAATATGAAGTTCCCTGAGTTTCCCTTGAATTTTACTAAAAAATATGAAGTTCCCGGAGTTTCCCTTGAATTTTACTAAAAAATATGAAGTTCCCCGAGTTTCCCTTGAATTTTACTAAAAAATATGAAGTTCCCCGAGTTTCCCTTGAATTTTACTAAAAATATGAAGTTCCCCGAGTTTCCCTTGAATTTTACTAAAATTATGAATTCCCCTAAGTTTTGCCAAAATTTCCAGGTTCTCCAGGATTGTAAGAACCCTGGAAAGAGAGAGAGAGAGATCAGAGCAAAAAAAGAAAAGGGAACAAGAAGCCCAAGAGCAGAGTGTAGAGAAGAGTTCGGAATATATATATAAAAAAACCCTGTGTTCGAATCCGGAGAAGCGTAAAATGGCTTTTTTTCTTCTCTCTCTCTCTCCTTCTTCTTTCTATAGCAAATCCCCCTCGCACCTCAAACTCTTAGAAAGTCATCAGCGAACGAGATACTCGAAGAAAATTTTCATTTTACCGCCACCAACGCGCTTTGCTGTGAAAATGGCCCGTTTTGATGGTTGTAGATTACCCAACGTGCGAACAACCTATATAAGAAAATAGGCTCTAAACTCGAAAGATTGAGGCCATAAGTTCGTAAGATATGTTCCTCCACAAGTTTGTCACTGGTTACAATACAAATTGGAGTTTGTCATGAAGTGATTGAAGTAGGTCATAGATTCGAGGTAAAGCGAAGACGCCTGGTTTTGTCGCTGTCAAAGGCTTATTAATGCAGACTAAATAGGACCTAGATGGAAAACTATAACTAACCGAATGTAGTACTTCAATTCTCGCTAGAACTAGCTCGAGCTGTAAGTCTCTCAGTAGCATTATGAAGTATATTAAGTGTCATACTTATGGAAGGAACATATTTTATAAACTTATGTTGAGGGGGGATGGAAAATTTCTTATCAAAAATCTCTATAACTTAGATTTTTGTGGGATGCTATAGGCCTAGAAAAACTTTAACGCAAGCTGCTGTGTGTGTTTCCCCGCATTTTTTATCGTATAGGTTTCGATAAAAATTTATGTAAATACCAACGACCTAACCGAACGTTAGATTCCCGTCCCACCCTCTTCCCCCGAGTCCCAACGATACTGGAAATTGTTTCTGTGGTCTAACTGGATAGAATAAGCCATTGTGGTGGGTTGCTGACACTTGGAAGGCCGTTTTCCATTAGTAAAATTCTCTTTAGAGACGGTTTTGATCGAATCATTTTAAGAGTAAAAGTGAAAAGTAATTCTTTTGGTTAAGTTTTAGCCTAAAACACGGTTAAACCGTTACTATCTATTCTCTAGCTGGTTTTAGTCGACCAAACATAGCTCGACGTCATACAGGGGCGTTAAGTGAGCGTATCGAAGGCATTGCTCATGTTAAATCGGTTTTCCTCACTGAACGCTATCAACAACACTTCCTGTTCTATAATTATAGTTACTTGGAAACACCACGAAACTGTGATAAATATTTACCTTGAATAATTGCACGAATTATCTACCCACTTCTGAGGCGATATTTTTCGATATAATAGACCATTCCATTAATTACTTACAGGAAAACCAACACACAGGGGTGGGAGGTCGACGTCTAAGGTAAAGGAGGCAACGCCAGAAGGAGCCACCTGAGTTCAATACACGCTAAGGGAAGCTAGTTAACTCTCACTGCCTCTAGCGGCACTTCTTGGTGGTTTTTGTGCTTCTCTTCTGCAGTTAATGGAAAAGTCTATTGCTCAAGCTAGAATCGCGTGTATAGACAATATTAAATCCACACCGCGCATCAAAAGGCATCAAAAATTTAAAGAAAGACGATTCCAACAAACAAGTTTGTATTATAAACCTCACGCAAACCATAAAATCTCATAGTGATACTTAGTCAAACCCGTATACCGATCACAAAAATCAATAATTCTTAAAATAGAAAAATACATATATAACGCAATTTTATACGCGAACCATAAGCCACGTCCATATTAAACCCATTAGAGTGCAACAACCTTTGGATACGTTTTAATACAAAAATCCACGCACGGGGTCAAGGGTCAAGAATCTAGGCCAATAATCATCGACGGTATTAAAATCGACTAAAGCAGTTGGAACAAAAACATTGTAACGTTGAAAAGGAAGTAAGGTAAAAGATAAGTGGTTTAGGGATTAAGTTGCCAGTACAGAAGGAAAAGGAAATATAGCTGGCTTCTTTTTTTTTCATGCATCGCAACCCACCCAACTCTTACGAATTTATTGATTACTTGAGATCTCAACGAATTGGTTGGTATAGTAGATGAGCCATCCCTGATAATGCACGACCTTCTTTTTGCCCCACTTCCCCTATTGTTCGCGAGGTAATATTGAATAAAGCTTTCTTAGGGGGGATCGACAAGGAAAGAATTTATACTGTGTAGTAAACGCATCGGTGGCTTTCGCAACTATACGTTGAGGGTCCACGAACAAAACTTGGGCGCCCGAAGCGAGAAAACCAGCGTATGACACGAAATTTTTCCCCTTTCTCTTTTATTTCAAAAGAGAAGTGTATAGTTAACAATAACGATCTCGGAACTCTCTCTCTCTCTCCCGAATTTTTCTATTTTTGGAAACGAAAATAATCCAGTTAAAGAAAGAAAAGGATAATAAAGACAACAACGCCTTCATTAAAGTATATATGATTAAGCTCTTTAAATTTTTAACGTAATTTAAGATTAAAGGCATAGGTAGCATAAGTTTATAAGTGATATGTTCCTTCCATAAGTATGAAACTACATATACTTAATTCGTAATACTAGAGATTTATAGCTCGAGCTAGTTCGAGGGAGAAAGACAAGCGAGAATTGAAGTATTACATTAGTTTTGCAGGACTTCCATGTTCGTATTTAGTCCGTACTAAGCCTTTGACTGCGCCAAAACCAACCAGGCGTCGCTTTACCTCGAATCTATGACCTACCTCATTCACTTCATGAAAAGCTCCTGTTTGTAACCAGTGACAAACTTATCGAAAATATCTTATGAACTTATGGGAATCAGACTATTTATGATGTATTTAAAGCATTAATTCAAAGTTTAACATTTTACTAATCTCGAAAGGAACACCATAATAATTTAGTCTTAAGTTAGGCCTAACTATCCACAATCTCAAGTCGATAGTCCTAATTAAATCTAAGAACGTTATTAACCCTTTATTTAGCAGAAGTATCTACTATTTAATGTGTAGAAGTGTGAAGCGTACGTTGCTAATTAAAGTAAATCTAATTACTCCACATGTGTTATTACAATTTCCTTAATTGTCATCTGGCGCCCTCCTCGAATTACGCAGCAATCTCTACTCTTAAAGGCCCACAATAGATTCACGAAGGTCACAAAGGGATTTAGCCACCACTCCCCTGCTACGCGTGATGCGCGACTCCGCCTACTTTCCCCGTCTCTTAGACAACGTGTTAATGATTTGGTCTACGTATTCGATATTTATAAAGGCAATGTGCACACTGACATGTCTTCACTATTTCTCCCGTCAACTAATCTACGCACCAGAGGACATCCTGCTAAACTGGCGAAACCAGTGGCGAAGTCCTTTCCTAAAGCTAGTCACTTTACCGCAAGGGTCATCAATGATTGGAACTCGTTACCTGAGGAGTTGTTATCATTGGAATCTTCTACCACTTTCCGTCACAGTATAACGGCTTGGATCCTGGACAACGCCTGACTTTAATAATTTAATATTTTTCGGTTCATTTGTTGTACCTTAATGCTTTTGGGGGGTTGCACATAAGTCAATTTGGCTTAGCAACCCTATCCCTCCAATAAATAAATAAAAAAAAAAAATAAAGGGGTTAATGAATGCTTGGGAACCCATACTTTAGTAACCAAACGTTGTAGACCCCATGTTCCATGAAACCTTCCACTCAGTTGACCCAAAGATCACTTGGACCCTTTAATTTATCGCATACTTATCAGAAACACCCTGTACAAAGTCATTACCTTTAAACCCCATCAGGTGATAAAATTCTAAGCATTACAATGTCATGACGATCAATGTATATACCAAATTCCCTAATAAAACATTAAACCCTTCATAGCGATACTTTAGAACGATATTACAAGATCGTAGACATAAAATTGAAATCAAAATTCCGGGAATATCCATGGAGTTCGAAGGATAAAATAAAATGAATGATATGGGACGCGTTAACGGTTGGGGGGGGGTCGGGAAAGATGATGGAGGTTCAGGATCTTGAACGTGGATGGACGCGGACCCCGACTATAGACGTTGCATAAGCGATCTATACGTTGACAGGAAGATCACCATTCTTCAAAAGACCCTCCAGTAGCTAGTAACCTCCAAAGATATGACCTCTCTACGCACCCCTCCCCCCAAAAGCCCATTTCCCAGTGTTTATAAGTTCCCGGAACCCAATAGTAATATTCATCCTTCGTAAAAGGGGGTCCAAAAAGGGGGAGGTTGGTCCATATTAATCCCCATCATCTCTTATACCCTAGAGGAGAGAAGAAAGATGGAGTAGAATGATACATACCTATAACGTAGCCTCTCTACCCTCCTACCAATCTACGAAACGGCAACGAACTCCTCCCAGCATCCTCAGTGCAAGGGTGTTTCAGTAAGGTCGTACCTGACACGAAAACGTATAAAATTATTACCCCCTATGTCTTAAAATAGAATCTAATTTGTGAGAAGTAGCTAAACAATTTCTAGATGGCGCTAGGTGGCACTACTTAACAATCCAGGAAGGGCCGTGCGCGAGGTACTCTCGGAGACTTTCATAGCCTATTTTTAAATGACTCTAGGAGGCAGCACTTACCAATCTAGGTAAGGGCGTGCACAACTTTGGTAATGTGGGAGACTTTCATTGCCGCATATGTCCCACCAACAATTCTACTCCATTTCACCTCTCTCCTTCAAGCCTCTACGACGACGTCCGCGTATCTCTCTTTGGCCAGAAATGAAAGGGAATATATATACATACATATATAAGATCATCAGTAAGCCGCCAACGCCGCCTAGCGTTTATCATTAGCAAATTTGAAGCTCATTTCGTAAAAGGGGAGTAGGGTATTTCCATCTATAATCCGTGATGCAGTATAGGAAGAGAAGGAAAGGAGCTAATCTTATTGAAGATGGGGCAGGGGGTAAATGACGTCATTACATCGGTGTTTACATTCCACCGTCGCGTTTGGAACCGCGTGGTTTGACGCGTCGCCCTAACTCGACATGGACCAATGATGAAAAAATGGGCTCACATCGAGAGACTCAACAAAGAGGTGTGTATAAAATTGAACAGAGGTATTGCCTCGACCTTTTCGTCCAACTTCAGGAGTTGGACTTCATTATAACAGACGTATATAATACTTCTCTTCGAGAGAAGTGTACCACCACAAATCTGAGTAATTGTAACATGATTCTTCAAAATATTATTTTACAATTTGGACTAAGGTTACTAAACCGAATCACATAAGTGATAAAAATTCAATCATCATTTCTCTATTAGCGCTTAACTAAATTGTCAAGGCACATGCGCTTGTGCATGGACTTTTGTCCTACGTCAAGACGAGGGAGGTTTGTCGGTTGATTGCTGAGGATGTAGTACCAAACAGTTATAGAATTCACCCTGCACGGTGCAGCGATGCCCATCTGAAGTTTTATGACCAGGAGAGCAACAAAAAGGGTTGGGTAAGCCTGGGAAGAATCATGTTACATATAACTAAAGTATTAAGAGGATACAGAGTGTCATCCTTCTTCTGTTATCCCCTTCTGATTATAGTAATGCTATGCTAGCATGAAAGCACAGCCTGCAGGGGTTTGAGTGGCATTTAATTATGTTGGTTTATGTGGGATCCTCTACAGCATTAATCCTACCAAAATACGGATATAGCCAAGCTACGAGTACTATAGAGTTTACTGTATGTTGTAGCAGTTTTGTCATTTCGTGGATTCCCACTATAGTAAATTGGCCTTGTTTAGACGCTTGAATGGGTCAGACTGGTCTTTCCCCTTTCCCTACAGCGTATTAAACACTTTGAGGACGCAGTAACCAAGGCCTACGGTGTTGTGTTATTGGGGAAATGTGGAAGGGGCCACCTCTTTGGAATAATAATAATAACCAAACGGGGTAGGGAATTCAGAATGAGAGAGAGAGAGAGAGAGAGAGAGAGAGAGAGAGAGAGAGAGAGAGAGAAGAGGTGCAGAGCAGAGCAGTGCAGAACGGTAATATTACCCAATTATTCTCCTATGACGATTTATCGGGTCGGACCGGCCCAAATCAGACTACATTAACAAACATAAAGAGATCGAGCGAGAGAGAGGGGGGAGGGCTATTAGAATAGAATTGGACTCGTGAGGGTTGAGAATTAAAAGGGGAAAAGACTAATTAGCCGTCTGAAATGCCAGCCGTCTAACGAGCGTTTTAATTTTAAAAGCCGATTAGAAATAATTAACTCGAGGGCATATAACACCCTCTTCCCGTCACCTTCCGGCGTCATGCGTTTGCAATTTTCATTATTATATAGAAATATTTATTCCGGACCTGCACGTGATGATTTTGTTTGACAAGGGTTAACGATATACAAAACTTCACAACCGCATGCGGTAATTGTTATTGTTCAAAGTGGATTTTTGAAACTAACGGTCCAATCATATACGAAGAATTCTATCCTTGAAGTTTGTTGGGATTATAAGGGCATCTCTCTAAAGGGAGAATTGAAACGGACTTTTCTTTATAGATTCTTCTACTAATTATAAGACTAACCTGCATAGGAAATATACCTCCGAATGATTTTAAAATATTAAAATTAGTTAATTAATTTGAAATATGCACCTCCGACCAATCGCGTAACGCCCTGCCTTTTAAAATCATTCGGGGTATTTATTTCCTGGATCACTATTTAGATTGGTCTTATAATTAGTAGAAGAATCGGTAAAGAATCAATTGACTTTCCTTTTCACCCTCGAATTAATAATTAAAATAACTAAATAAACTTCATTAGACAACCTGGAAAATGTTTCATCCCAATATGTGTTCAATCTAATCCGAACAAGTCCTGACCCCAAGGAAGTAAGATATATCGTAAAAAGGGTTAGGGTAAGTAAGGCGAGCAACGCGGGGAACTCCCCCCTCCTAAGAAACTAAAGTAGAAGCGATAATCCGGATTGCCCTTTTTAGAATTTATGCCCACGAATAAAAAATAAAAATACGACATTTCCAGAATACCTTCGTTCGCCATGCCACCCTTGTTCTCCCTCCCCCCTCAAAGAAAGAACGGGGTAAAGACGTTGGGTTCCAGAGAAAAAGGAGATACGATGAATGGCAAAAGGGTCCGACACCGACCGAACGAAACGAAGGGGAATCGTTTTGTAAATAAGGATAAATTTGAAGCTCCCGCCTGCAGCATAGCATCCTTTTCAGGAGCAGCTTTTTTAGCGATTCCATGTGTCGTAAGTCGCTCTGGGAGAGAGAGAGAACTTGGTAAAGAGGGAGGTAAGAAACTGAAAGGCCGAGGTCCACCGAAGAAAAGGGTTCTATCATGCGAACTGAATTTTACCGAGACTCATCCAGACTAACAATGGAAGGCGCTCGTGCAGATTTTTGAATCCTTGCTGGGGCTTACAAAAGTTGGAAGGGTTCTAGCTAACTGATAGCAAAAAGGATATAAAGAGGAGAGGTAGAAGGGCTTCGCTGGAGTGTTCTCGCTTTGAAACTTTTCCTCTTAGCTTCCGGTGTGCGCCCGCATCTTTCTCTGCCCTCTTATTGGTTGAAATGCGGCGGTGAAACGGATATTAGGAGGAAAATAACAAATAAGGGGTATAAGAAGGGTAAAATTTTAAAATGATCTCTATTGTTCATCAACAGTTGCATAAACCCTCGCAACGTTTTCTCGAAAATCGGCAGTGTCGCATTATCCATTGCTTAGTCTCGATGCTCGCTTTTCAGTTCGCTAGTACCACCTATTTCGTTTGAAACTCGACCTTGAACTGAGTGGCCCCGCTGGCGTGCGACTACTAGGTAGCATTTATATATATTTTTTACGCTTCTTTTTCTTTTTACATCGTCGATATTTGTCTTCATCGATGAGATTACGGGGATTTGCCTGCCGTTTTTTTTAGAAGCGCTCGGTAGGGGATTTACTAGATGTACACCTCTTACCACCCAAACAACCCCCCTCGTAGTCACTCTATCTCTAGTATTAATGTGGAAATTAAAAGAAGTAGTAGTAATAGTAGTAGTAACGAGTAAATTGACAAAACGTCAATATTAACTTCGAAATTATTTAATCTATTTAAGTACAAGTCCTAACAATCAGCCCAAAGCGTTTTACATAGAAGTTCCCCTGTAAGGTAGCTTTACCCTGTACTTTGATGTATGCATTAATTAATGTATGCATTGATGTAACATTACCTAAAAAACAATAACAGTTTCCTCCCCCATTCTGCTAGTGTGCTGCGCCCCCTCTCACTCCGTTGGAAGTAAAACAAAATACAAAATGTATTGTTTCATTGCATATATTCATATTGTATATTTAATTTTATTTAATCTTGTAAATCTTACCTTTCTAATGCTACAAAAAAAAAAAAAAAAAAAGGTATGTACCAATTGCTTGCGAGCCAGTAGTGGCTCCTCCCTGTTTCAAAAGGGATCTACTAAGAAGGCAAATAAAGATTCATTCATTCATTCATTCATTCATTCATGCAGGTAGAAACATTTCTACAGGGGCCTATTGAAATAACATGGGAAGGTTTCAGCCTGTATGCGGTTTTCCCCCGAATGCTTCCATAATAAACCAGATGTCTTGACTGACTTCTAATCAACGCCAAGCCCAAACCGCTTTACGTAGAAGGTTGAAATTTTGCAGGGACCTTACCCATAAGTAGTAGGTACGCAACAAGAAAGAAATTCCCAATACTCCGCCATCTTGAAAAATGGCGGCCAAGCATTTCAACTGATTTCGCTAATATTTAGTACACTGGTTCCTCATATCCTTTAGCCGGGCTTTATGGTAAGCTTTTGGGATTCGATTTGCTCTCCGCCATCTTTACAAATGGCGGCCCGAAAAAGTAATAACAAAAATGTCCCGCCGGTTGCCTTTGCAGATTATCAATTTAAACACTATGGTCAACAAATAGTAACGTTAACACTAGCGCGGCGAAGATGGGGATGGTGGTGGTGGTGCATGGAGCGAGTATAAGATGGGAAGAGTGTAGAGAGCGTCGAAGCGAGCACTCGGAAACGATCGCTACATTATTATCCCCGGTTATTAATAACTCTGGTGAGCAGCGTGGTATGGTGGTGGCGAGCTAGCGCCCAAGGGAGAACCAGTGTAGCTAGGCTTTATTCCTCAACCCACCACCGAAAAAGGAACTAGGCTTAGCATTCGAGAAAGATAACCCTCCTTTTCCCAAACCCAGATTAGGAATAAATTCTCTCCGGATATAGGAATGACGAAGACGGAAAAATATCTCTACGCATCTAGCTTAACCATCGAACGGAAAAGAGAAAAAAAATAAGCATCGCTCCCCCGCAAAAAAATTGCACGCGCCAGCCGGAGAAAAGGGGTCCAGTTTGTCTTAAGGCCCATTCAGACTTACGTTCCCGTCAGTCGCCACTCGCCTCGTTAAATTCGTTTCGGTCACGTCGGTACGTTCATTTCCCTGTTCAGACGCCAGAGCAGACGACTTAAAACGAGCCACAAGTATATCAAATGATTTTTAAACCAAAACTTTTGAATACTAAAATAGCCGAACATCCAAAATGACAAACACTGCAACAAAAATTCGAAAACTTTCCATTTATCGTCTGCTAAAGTGTACTAAGCTCACTCGATCACGCGTCAGTAAGATGGACATGATCGAGTGAGCTATGGCTAAAGAAAAGGTGACGCTAACGAGGTGGTAGTGCCATCTCGACATTAACTACCCGACAAAATTGAAAACTAGTTTTCAAACTAAACCCGTGCACGAATCTCTTACGTAGTCGTTGACACGTGACTAACTAATTAAGCAATCAAAGCGACTTCACAGACATGAACGTAATATTTCAGTCTATAGTCTGAATGGGCCTTTATTCGCGTCATAGGCCTTGGTTAGGAAAAAGAAAAGTACAGTCTGATATAGAAATCCGGCTGGTGAAAAAGCGAGGACTGTTTCATTACTATTAGTTTTAAACATTTATCGCTCCGGGTTGTAGGGAGTCTACCCTCGGGATCTCAACCAACATGCAGGGATGTAGAAGATTAGAAACAGACTAGAGGGTTACTTCGTTGATTATCACTCTTTATCCGGAAGGCTATATCGTCAGATGTAGTACAGTTTTTCAGAATGAGAATACAATTAGTACGAAGATATTCCTCTCTTAGATCTTAAGAATAATATTAGTACGCTATGGAGAAGGTGGGTAATAGTGTTGGTAACTGTATTTTCGAACTGAGATGCCGTTGGATAAGATGAAAAACACGGGGGTTTTGATCTATGTGATAAGGTATACCGACAACTAAAGGAAACCCAAAATTAAGCACAGCTACTTGTTAATTATTAAACGTTTCCCCTGTGTTTTCTCTCACGATATTTCAATCTTCAGTTTCCTGTGTATGGATAAAGTGACAATGAAATTTCACTGATACCATAAATTGTAACCCCTATGATATCAAGAACAACATACGGGGTGTTTCTGATATAAGTCTGCCATAAATTAAGGGGGATGTATGTTCTTCGGGAAATCGATTTTGAGTCAAAAATGTAACTACTATCTCCATTTTACCAGGGATAGATTTAATTTTAAAAGTAGGAATGGAGAACAGAGTAATCTGGGCGCGCGTCAAAGTCCCGGACCCCCTTCCCCGGAACGGAGGGGTATGAAAGAAGAGGCGGGTCATAGCGACAGAGGTAAAAAGGAATTACGTATGTTTCACCGTCCCCGTCAGCAACGTCATCAAAACATAGTTTAAGTGCGCCAAAACTTTTCGTTACGTGTTGGAGGGAGGGGCTCTATACTGGGTGGTCTATGAGTCGGACTGAAGTAAATACTAACCGTTCTCCATTCCTACTTTTAAAATTAAATCTATCCCTGATTTTACCCTATGGGACACCGTTTTCAAGTTAAGATTGGAGTATTTTACGTATGACCCCTTAAACTTAATTAAGAAACTGATTTAGACAATGATTTCTAACTTTAAACACGCATCGCTATACGCGAATGTGTCCGAGGGTGACTGATTAAAGAGTAGATCATTCGCATTTCATTGGACCTTTGGGAAAAACAGTAGATATTTACGTAAGATCATGGGTAAGCCTATACCGTTGGGGCTGGCTACGTTGTTATAAAAGAGAAAAGGGGTGTATAGAGAGATCATGACCATGGAAGGTTTAAACTACGAAAACAGCGTGCGAATCGCGACAGATTGCGACGGGATCTCGCATATACCTTTCCTTGGCCCTCCTTTAAATTTACAAGCGAGGGTAGGTGGTCCAACTTGGTTCCATAGATGCAGGAGGCATGATGGCGCGAGTTTTCCTTGTCCAAACCTTAGTTGGGCGCTTGCAGAATAAACAAGGTATAGAAAATACTTCCCCCCCCCCCAAATTCAGTAGCTCGTGAGCGCGATCTTGGTACAATAGATAAACCGCTTGCTAAAATCGGATGAGCGTGCGTAGAGAAGAGGAGGGAAACTTTTGGCGGGAGAAAGGGGCGCGAGAAACGTTCAGGGCGTTCGGTTGCATGACCATGTTACCCAAGGTAATGTCTTCAATCACCGGAAGAGCAGCGAAGAGTATAGCGAGAAGGGGAGGGGAGGGGTGTTGGTTATACTGTAGAAGAGAAGAGGATATGGAACCAACCGGTTTAATGTTTATATTAAAATCCGAAGATTATATTCTCGACCGCGTCTAAAAGCGCTTATTCCTTGAAAAGGCGGCTGACTATAAGCATGATGCTCTTGGCACATGCTGCTAGACAAATACAAAGCAGACGCTTTCTCTCTCTACCCCTATCTACGCGTGACTTGCCTTTACCATAAGTTTATAAGATATGTTCCTACCATAAGTAGGACACTACCTATACTTCGAAATGCTAGAGACTTGCAGCTCGAGCTAGTTCGAGGGAGAACGACAAGCGAGAATTGAAGTAGTTAGTTTTGCAGGACTTCCATCTTCCTATTTAGTCTGTTTTACTAAGCCTTTGACAGCGTCCAGTCACCAGGCGTCGCTTTACCTCGAATCTATGACCTACTTCAATCACTTCATGACAAGCTCCAGTTTGTAACCAGTGACTAACTTATTGAAAATATCTTATGGAAAGTTCTAGGAACGCTTCAAGGACCCAATTCACCTTAAGTTACCTGGACTTGAAATTAACAAACACATGATACTCAATGCAGAATTAAGGTTAAATAAAGGTTCATGAACAAGAACGATTCTAGTCCAGGCTTACATTTAGGAGTCCATGATATTAGCTAAGACAATATGCGCATGGAAGCATGGTGCGATTTACGATTGCAAGGCAAGACGCTTCGTGACCGCGGTTAATAATCCGATGAGACAACTCTCCCTCGATGGACACCAACCTATACCTATTGCAGCCTTATTTCCCTTCTTGCCTTTTCAATATACGAGTTAAAATTTACAAGATTAAGCCATAGCAGTATGCTAGAAACAAGGAAGGCATACAGGAGTATCTCTATAGGTCAAAAATAGACCTTGCAGCTTAACATATTAGGCAAAAAGCGGCACGAGAAAGTTTATTGATTTAATTTTGCGTTACAAGGGGGGAGGGGGGGGGTGGACAAACCAACAAGGTTATTGTTATGTAAGCAAAGTTTAAAGGACGCATTAAATATTCTAATTTATAAGCGTCGAATAAATTAACCCAGATTAATTTTCTGTTGTTTAATAACGAGATGTTTGTGTACTAAATATATCAAGGGTGTTATAATAGTGTGTAGTTTCTGAATCAATTAATGATTCCTCTCTCGTTTAATGAGCAATAGCGTACATGTTTATTCAATATAAGCCAAGCCGCGACTTTCACGTTTGAGGTTTATTTATGATTTGTAAATAGTTACGGTTGATTATTTAAATAAATAAATAAATAAATAAACGTTCATAAACAGGTTTCCTAACCAGTCACCAAAGCAGCGATTGACACTAAAATCTAACTAATAACTCAAAATTTGTAAGCGGTTATTTTGGACCAAAACAATTATGGTTTTGGACACAAAACGAATGAACGAAAACACGTGCGTCTGAAGTGTGACGCACTCTTGTAAGTCAAACTTCTGGGCGACAAAGACTGAGGGAATAAACGACGCGTGTTAGCGATCCTTCCCAAATAGACCGGAGGTGACCAATTGACCTCAACACCCCTTTCGTCACCTTAATTCCAAGTAAACCTCATTCCTTTCCCCGACTAGAGTCACATACTGAAACCTGATAAATCGCCTATTTGCCGATGACATTTTCTAGGGACCCAATTTGCATTAAAAAAAAATAAACAAATAAAGAAAACTTAATCTGATAAAAATTAGCACCCATTTCTCACTTTGTAACCAAATTCACCTTAAAAAATATGTAAATTATTTTCCAAAGAATACGATAATCTTATGTACATTCTTCATTCTGTCATTTCGAACCCTAGTTCGAAGAAAACGTTAATGCTCCGAAGTGAATCCGTAATCTTTTCTAAGGAGTCGTGTATAACGTATAGTCCGACACCCTATCATCCCAAAGGCCCGAATGAATTAAGGCCTATTCAGACGAAACAACGTTTGACTCAAAAAATTGAGTCATCCAAAGTTGGTCGGTAATCACTTTTTAATTCGGTGATTCAACTTGTCTGTTCACAGTACCCAACTCAATTTGACACATCTGAATGAATCAAAAAGTTCTATCGTCTGAAAATGTCTTAAGTTTAGTTGATTCACGTTGACTTTTTTTACGTTCCGGTCGCGGAATATCTAAACGTTATTTCCTTCTAGATTCCAAGAACATTCGCGAGAAGGATTTACTTTGAGAGGAAAAAGGGAGGACAGAGATTTTGACGTCAAGATTCGCAATTTAGTCAGACCATAAGTTCATAAGATATGTTCCATATAAGTTTTGTGGACTGGTTACAAACTGGAGCGTGTCATGAAGTGAATAAGGTAGGTCATAGATTCGAGGTAAAGCGACGCCTAGTTTTTGGTGCTGTCAAAAGCTTAGTAATGCAGACTAAATAGGACCTAGATGGAAGTCCTGCAAAACTAATTAACCACCGAGTGTAGGACTTCAATTCTCGCTTGTCGTTCTGCTAGAACTAGCTCGAGCTGTAAGTCTCTCAGTAGCATCACGTGTCATACTTATGGAAGGAACATATCTTATAAACTTATGGTTAGACGTATGTTTAGGGATGGGCGACAAAGTACATTTCGGAGCCACGTTCGCGAAGACGACAGTTTTAGTCCTTTATAGAGGAGCTAGAGGATTCTGGAAGGAGAGAAAAGTAAAAGGGCCCCATTTCCCTTTATCGGAAGTAGCGGGTGCCAGAAAAAAAAGAAGTGGAACTGCATACATGCGCGAAAGGGGAACAAGTATATACGTTGCCGGAAGTTAATCAAGAATCGCGTTCACACATCAGAAAACTTTCCATCACATTGACGAGTGCCGAAATTCTCTTAACGCTTAGACCGTTGTTTAATTTTGTTTGATTATAACAGGCGAAGTTCACTAATTAAGGTAGTCATTTATGCAAATTACCTTCAAATGATATAGTATTGGTAAAGGAATTCATTAGTCGTTTAAAGGGATACTATAAGGAGTAAAGATAACAGGTTAGCAGAGCTATATATCACATATTCTTATGAATTTGAGCAGGAATACATACAGCTACTAGGAATAATTGTGCTGCATCCTGCATTTTCACTAAACGTATCAAGGGCGGATTTTGTTTGAAGAGCTATCTAGACTAATCATTATGTATGACGAATTTTACCTAGCGAATAATGTATCTCGCCGCGCGTGAGGTGCAACGCGCGGCGAGATACATTATTCGCTATCAACCAATGAAACGACAGTTAGAAAGACGCCTTCAGAATTATGAGGCGCGACAGATAGTAAGTTCTCAAGCCCGGTATACCCACAAAACCCGCATAGAAATTAACAAGGGATAAATGGGGGATGAACAATGATTCCAATTAGCTGTATGTATTCCTGGTATTTCTTTTGTTAAAATAAACTTTCGAGCAGGGAAAAATAAACAACCTGTAGAACATAAATATCCTCCAATGGCAACCCTAGCTATAAATCCAAATAACAACCGCTTGAATTATTTCGTATAGGGAAAATACATCACGGAAAAACAGCGAGTCCCTTTTGTAAATATTAAAGAACGCTCTATAAATTTTTATATATATCTCTCCAACTGCAGCTTTACACGATGAAAAATAGCTTCTTCCATTTTGACAAAGCCAAAAACGCGTCATCTGTCACACTTAGCTTTATTACGTCAGTCGTCATACCGAAGTTAGAACACCATCCCAAACAAGACAAAGAAAGACAGGGTAGGGGATGGCGTTTTTTCTCCTCTCTCTCTCTCTCTCTCTCTCTCTCTCTCTCTCTCATCATCCTCGCGAAGATGGGAACACGAAAGAGAAAGACAGAGAGAGAGAAAACGCAAGGAAACCTAGAAGCCACGCGCGCTCAAGACACAATTTAGACGCGAAAAAAGGCAATCAGAGAAAAGGGACAAATCAGCAAAAGTCGCGGGAGTTAGGCTTTGCCATGGGAGAAATACAAGTGCGTGCATAAGTTTATAGTATATGTTCCTACCATAAGTATGACACTTACTATACTTCGTAATGCTACTGAGAGATTTACATCTCGGGCTAGTTCTAGCAGAACGACAAGCGAAAATTGAAGTACTACACTCGGTTAGTTTGTTTTGCAGGACTTCCACCTTCCTATTTAGTCTGTACTAAGCCTTTGACAGCCCCAAAACCAGGCGTCGCTTTACCTCGAATCTATGACCTACTTCATGAGAAGCTCCAGTTTGTAACCAGTGACCAACTTACGGAACATATCTTATGTGTGTGAGGGGGCCAAAAATAACTGGGAATTTCCTAACTACTGTACAACCAGCGTTTTTCCTATGACCCGACCCCACGTTAGCTGACAGTAAAGACAAGCTATAAGTGTCATTCAGTTTTCTATTTATATTACGGTCAAGTGATAAGAGTAGCGACTTCTAAAAGATGCATGGTCTTATTTGTATTCATATCGCAAAACATATCTCCCCTGTTTCGTGCGAAGGGAGACTTGTTTCCAACTCATTTCTAAACCCAACACCGACGTATCTTCGCATTCGATTCGAATCTCATCCCAAGTATGAGTCAAAATTCCAAAAGAATATAACTGTTTTTTAACCCATTTCAAGATTGAAATGCGGTTTGTTTTATACGAATGCATCAAGCTTTAACCTTAACAGAAGTCGTGTATATTTAATTTCAAGCTAAGAATGGTTTTAAAACTAAATAGAAAGCACGTGTTTACAACTGTAATTTCAATACACTCCAAAGTTGAAATTAAACCCAACTAACAAAACAACTTCATTGCATCTGCAGCTTAGAATGGGTTATGTTTTCCCTTATTTTCTGTGGTATTTAGTACCCTAGTAAGGTTATAAACAACCCTGTTGGATGGTTTTCTTTTTTGCATAAAAACGTTACATACACGTTACCGTATTTATAACTAAATGTAATCATTCCAACCCATCTTTCCCGGCGAAGTTGCACACGCAGCTATGCAGATACAAACATCCTGGCGAGAAAAAGTAATTTTGAATTTATAAATAATTCATTTAGCCAAAAGGGTTAGTTAGTTTCCCGGGACACAAACTAAACTGAATTAAATTAAAAATTTTGGACCGAATTTAATTAAAATTTAAGATACACGCTAATGTTCCCTTGGAGGAAAGAGGTAAGATGGAGTGGTGAAATGTTCCTGGGCCACGCGCGGCTATGAAAGTCTCCCAGAGCATGGACAAAGCAATACTGCAGGACCGATGGCAGAGGGAGAAAGTTGAAAAATACTTGTTAACTCGCCTTCTAGCGGCAGATAGTAGCAAACGGGATTGTGGGGGGCATATGGGGGAATCAACGTTCTAAAGAGGGAAGCAGCTAACGTCTTATTTTGTCTAGATGGCGCTAGCTTTTTCCGGGATTTGACTCAGTATATTTCATAGCCCCCCTCCATTTTGGGGCTGAAAAGGGGGAAGTAAGCTTAACATTGGTTGTTTAGTCGCTTAGTATTGGGCTCTAAGGGCTGCCATCTGTCCTTCAGTATTGCTTTGTCCAGGCCCAGAGTACCTCGCGCACGCCCCTACCTTTGGTTAAGAGCTGTCACCTAGTGTCATTTAAAAATAGAAGCTACAGTTCTTACGAATTAGACACAGGGGGATTTCGTACCAGGTAGGTACAACCCACCTAAACGGCACTGAGGATGCTGGGAAGACTTCGTTGCCGTTCCATAGATGGGGCTACAGAGGGCATATATTGGTACAGAGAGGGGAGGGGCTACGGTTACGTGACGTCAATATTGGTAGTCTAAATTGTATTTCCTGATATGAGGACTTCCAATATGGTCGCCGAGGCAATATATCGGAGGATGTGACGTCAGAAGAAAGTTCGTAGAACCATGACATTTCGTTATAAGTATGGAGATTTCTGCTACTCCATCACTATTCTCTCCTCCAAGATGTTGCAAAAGCCGCGAGAAGCAACAACGGATCTCTCTATACGTGTTTGTCCCTAGGTACTTATAAATTCAGGATTAGCTAGAATTTCCGGGGGGAGGGGGAATATCTGACCCTAATTTAACCTTAATTGAAGAATAGAAATTCGGAAAACAAAAGCGAAACTTCTCCAGAAGAAAAGAGTATACCCTTGGCTAGATTGAAGTGAGAGAGAAAGAGAGAAAGAAAGAAATGGTTTTGGAATAATTAGCTTTTGCCTTTACCTAAGTCTTAATTGGTTTGACCACGCGCGCTACAGCGTAACTATGTTAGGAATGAGTAAAGGTATAGAAAGGAAATAGAAAAAAAAAATGGAACGAGTAAATTTTGATTAGCAAGAAGACCACTAACGAATTCTTTTCTATAGCGTTTGTTCAGAGTGAAAATGTCGTAACTCAATTTATAGTTTCATTACACGCTAATCCTATTCTTATTCTACCTATTTGGAAAAACCAGGAATGCATACAGCCACTAGGAATCATTACGCCCCCATATTTCTCCCTTGTAAATTTCTACACGAGTTTTGTGGTTATACCGCCTACCGGGCTTGAGAACTTACTATGGCGTCACGTCTTATAATTTTGATGCGTCTTTCTAACTGTCGTTTCATTGGTTGGTAGCAACGTGAGGTCAGACGCGCGAGAGATATATTATTCTTGAGGTAAAATTCGTCATACATAATGATCAGTCTAACTCCTCCTGCAAAATCCGCCTAGATACGTTGAGTGAAAATGAATGTAGCGCACAAAGATTTCGAAATATTTTCACTTACTACATTCAAGCGTATAACCAAGAAGTGATATCTAGTTTACTAGGGAGAAGGTATAAGATGCCTAAATATTCGCGCGCCATAATCCCAGTCCCCCTTTCAAAATACAAGGGGGGACGTAAAAGCCGCCTCTCCTCAGTCGGAAAATACGTAATTTTCGTCATTCGCGTCGCGCTGACGTGAGTTTTCAAGAACCAATGAGATGCTGGTTGTAATTTAGATGCGGACCGGAGATAAAGCATGAAATGTGGCGCGAATTTAAACCTTCTCCCTAATAAACTAGATATCACTTCTTGGTAAAACATTAGCCATTATCTCCTGTGCAAATTTTGCTTTCTTTTATTATCCTTAGTTTATCGAAAAGTAAAGCGAATGGAATGAAAAGGGTCAGAATTAATGTCCATCCCATGCAGAGAATACAGCGATTATCAAATATAACTCCATCTACACATCAATACAACCCTAAGCAATACCTTTAATGTCTTCCCCTAGTGAGACAGTAGCCGCACCCACCACCAAGAAGCGTGACTTCATACGTCCTAGCGAATTTAACGAGTCTAATTGAAGGGCAAACCCCTTGTTTCAATTCAAGTCTACTCCCTCCCATCTCTTATTTGAGGGGTCTGATGCCCCAGAGTACACTTTCGTTCGGGATCGGATGAAGTTGCTTGCGTAGGAAGGGGGGGGGGAAAGAGCGGGACTTGAAATAATCCCTACGCTTTCGTGCAGCTCCTGGATTTTGGCGCGAACCCGAAATTCCCGTGACGAATGAAAATCGGGATGAATCCTGACACGCGCGAGATTACAGCCAGAACATTTTCACGAGCTACAACCTCCTTCTCCTCCTCCTCCCCTTCCCCTCCTTCTCTTCTGCACGTTCACTTTCCCGCCAAAATCCACCGCAGCAGTCTGTTTATTTTTTCCCGCGCTTTTCTTTTTTTTATGTCGGTTGAAATACCTTTTTTTTTAATCATAGTGGTGAAAATATTATGATTGGAAAAACATGGCCCCCTCCGTTATAATCAATATTTTACCTTATTACTATCTAAGCTGTCCTTCTTTTTTGAAGTTATCCGGATCAAGGGATTAACTATATTAAGATGTATTAGCTAATGTGGATTAATCCAAAGTTGTTAAAATGTAATAAAAATTAAAACCGTATGCGTTTAGAACTTTTTCTAAAGTTAAAAATAGCGCTGCTAATTTATTATCAATTAATTATACAGGGTGTGACACAAAGGGAGGGTAATTATAGGGATGGGAAATGTAATTTGAGTCGAAAATTAATTAACTTTTATGACACTATGTCCTAAGGGACACAATGATTGGAGTGTTTTAGGGATAACCCCTTAAATTTAAGTAAGAAACTTAAAGAAAATGATTTATAATTGAAATAAGGGACCATCCGTAAAACATTCCAATGATAATAACTTTTAAACTGTGACTATAGGACATCAAAATGTCGACTCAAAACCAGTTGCACTTAGGTTTAGCTTCCATCCACCCTTTATTATTTTAAAAGCCTTGTTTAAAATATTTTTAGGCTAAAGTTGATAATTGCTACTTCATTAAAAGAACAATCAAGTGAAACTAAAAGCTCATCCAATTTAGGAAGAACGAGATACAATAAAAAAAAAGAAAATTTAAAAGAAAATTACAAAAAAAAAAACAGCCAAAGAATAAAAATATCGTTAGAAAATCGCAGTTGAAAATAATAAAAAAAACTTTCTATCTATAAAAACCTGATTCTAATTTGGAAAAGAGGCTAGAGACCATTACCTAAACGAGTACCTCATCCTCTAAAACCAAAAGAAAAAGAAAAAATTCCTCCTTACCAATTTTATAAAGAAAAGAAAGAAAAATTTTATATGTATTTCGAACGAGAAAGGATAGAAAAATTCATTCTTGAATACAGGAATCCATACAGATACTGGGAATTATTGCGCCCTCATATATATCCCATGTTAAAATCAACGCGGATTTTATGGGTAGACCGGGCTTTATAACTTACTATCGCGTCACACCTCATAATTCTGGGTGCGTCATTATAACTGTAATTTCATTAGTTGGTATAGCAACGCCAGGTCAACACACAGCGAGGTAAAATTCGTCATACAAAATGATTAGTCTACCTAGCTCTTCCCATAAAAAATCCGCCCTAAATACGTTGAGTGAAAATGGCTGGTGCACAATAATTCCTAGTATCTGTATGTATTACTGAAAAATATCCCATTAAATTAATCATATCGACAAAGACGATATTCGCGAAAAAGTGGAATTTGAAAGAGCGAATAAAAATGGGGTCCTCTGGAACGTATCCCCCATTAAAATAACAAAGGGCCACTCGATCAAAATCTAAAAAAGGCGAGGCGGTTTGGTTCAGAAATTCTTTGGAAATATTAGGAGTGTCTTACGAGGTGGACCCAATAGGCCATTATATAATAAAATGAGTCCATTCTAGTCTATTAGAATAAGAGCATGGTCTATTTAGGAAATGAAAGAATGAAGAAAGGTCAATATCATTGATTTAAAGGTTAGTTAAAAAATTAATTAATAAATTAAATTATATAAAAAAAGTATAATTAAATGATATTTCCCCTGGAAGGTAAGTTTTCCCTGTACATTGGTGTGTGCAGGTAGAAACATTTCTACAGGGGCCTATTGAAATAACATTGAAAGGTTTCAGCCTGTATGCGGTTTTCTCCCGAGTACTTCCCCAATAAACCAGATGTGGAATTTAATTTGAAGTTCTGACTTAAAATCAACGCCCAGTCCAAACCGCTTTACGTAGAACGTTGAAATTTTGCAGGGACGTTACTCATAAGTAGTAGGCACGCACTAAGAAATATTTTTTAAATCCGCCGCCATCTTGAAACAATGGCGGCCAAAAATGTAATAAAACCTTCTGCATGGAATAACGTACGTACATTTCAACCGATTTCAATAATATTTAATATACTGATTCCTTATTACCTATAGACGGACTTTATAGCTTTAATTTGCCGCCATCTTTAAAAATGGCGGCCCGAAAAATAAAATACAATGTTCCGACGGGAAACTCCGGGTGCCTTTCCCCATTTTGATTTCAATTTGGGCGAATTAATAATCTAAACGTATAGTTTAATTTACAATGCTAAGATATCAATTTAAATTAAAACCCTAGCAAAAATACTTTTCAGTAAAAAAAAAGATAAACGTACGTCTCTTTGAGGGACATAACGATATTTTTAACAAAGAAAACCCATCTTTGAAATGATGAGAGGGGGGATCGAGAGAATAAGACTTCTATAGAATCCCAATTCCCATTACACACCCTTGCACATTGAGCCTCGGTAGTTATAGCAAACACTCTGATATTTTACAGAAAAGCTTTTTTTAATCTAAGAGACAGTCAAGAGGAATCTTTTCTATATGAAAGAGGAACAATATCATAGAGAAAGAGAAAAAGAGAGAGAGCGAAAACTCTACGGGAAGAGGAGAGAGAAGAGAGAGGAAAGCAATTCATTAGAAGCTGGGAGCTTAAATGACTTTTTAGAGTTTTTCTCCGGAGCCAAGGATGTCTTAGTTTCTGAGAGGGGATGTACAGTGTAACACTCCCCAAAGTCGTGTCGTCGCAACCAAGGAGAATATGTCTCCCAAATTGATTTTTTTTCTTCTACTATCTCTATCTAGTCTTACGCTCACTTTTCTTCCAAGGGGACCGCCACTGCAATGTGTTTCTGAAAGTTCTGTTAGAAATTAAGGGCGATCATGTTCTTTGGATGACTTCGAGTCGAAAATGTAATATGATATCTTGCCTTTAATAGCCATCGTTTTGGAGTGTTTTAAGGATGACCCGTTATTTAAATTAGCATTGTCTTTCAGTCTCTTAATTATATTTAAGGTGTTATCCCTAAAACAATAAAAATGTAACTTTTATCACAGATTTTCCCCAAGGTCAACTGTAAACAAGCTATGAACACAGAAGTGTTTTACGGATGACTCCTTAAATTTAACATGAGAATATGAAAGACAATGCTAAACATAAACTCCAATGGCAAAATGTCATAGACGTTACATTTTCGACTCGAAATCGACCAAAGAACACTGTCCCCCCTTAATTTCTGACTGACCCTGTATATATAGTGCCACGATCTCGGCTGTTTATCTGACACTATCCTAGCTTTCATACATAACATCCATGCCATATTGGCAAACGTTTAACGCTCCTGGCGATGGTACTCCGACCGAGTGTTGCGGTCCCCTTGTAAGACGGACCCTCTCTCTCTCTCCTCCATCTTTTCTATACATATATATATATTTCTATACAAGTTTTAGCCCCTGGCTTTAAGAAAACGGCGTCCCCTGTAGTCCCGAGGGAAGCGTCGGCTGCTATAGGTAAAGGACCTAATTAAGCTCCAGTCGTCGAAAGGCCAAAATCCTCCTCGAATTAATGAAGGAACGTTGCTTCCTTCCCACTCAAGGAAAACCCAAAACCATACTACACACACACACAACTAGAGGGGAGAAAAGGGATATACACAGTTGAGTGTTAGGAAAAAGGCCAAAAACAAGACCATGGTGTACATCTTGTACACACCAGCCCGTTTCTCTCGGGTATGTCCGGGATGACTAAGACCCCACCGAACCCTACCAACCCTCCAACCAACCAACCATCTTCATCCTTCGCTAAAAAGGACATTTCATTTGGAAGGTTCAATGCTTAAAACATGTGGCTATGGTTTCGATGATATTGCTAATAGCTGCTTAAATATTTTCCAATTTTGCAAAATATCAAAACTTTTTTAGAATACAACCGTTTTAAAACAGTGCTTCCTTCAGTTCTTGAACATCGGAGCATCTGAGTTCAAGCTGGAAGGGGGAAGTCTGATACTGGAGGGGTATAATTTGGGGTCCATCCATGGCTGTTTAAAACTCCCAGCATGCCTTTCAATTAATCTTAGTCGAGTTGTAAATAGTACATAGTACTTGTTGCTATAACCAGGTGGTATCTAAAGCATACTCTATGCCCAATCTAAAACCGGGCCCGGGGTACTATGGGTGTAAATTTTATGGCCATGTATATGGGAAGGGCCCTTCTCGTGTTACCATTTCTACCCCAGTATAAAGCATCCCTCCTCCAAGTCTTAAGAAACTATAACTGAAATAAAAAAAAACGTTTCAAGACATTTTTCACTTGAATTTAAATTTCAAAACAACTTTTATAAGTTAAGCCGTCTAATTTGAAATGGAAATTAAAATTAAAGTTCTCATACGAATTTTAAGTTTAAATGAAGTAAGTTTGGGTAGAACTGGTGATTTAAAAACCATCTAGTTAAAGAGTTTCAACTGTAATCAAAGTTACTCTCAAAGAGATAATCACCATTAATTAATTGGTAAGAACTCAACACCCATTGAATCCTCGGAATGGTACGTGTATATGCCCTTTCACCAAAGTACATCCCTTACGACAAGATTTTTTTCCCAACCTAAACATATCCCGGGCGTCCACTGATTTAACAGGAAAAGCCCCCCCCCCTACAATACATCCTGGGCTTCGCACGCCGGCGTTTCCTTTCGCTAAGACCACCACCGTCATAAGTTTATAAGGCATGTTTTTCATAAGTATGACACTACCTATACTACGTAATGCTAGAGATTTACAGCTCGAGCTAGTTCTAGCAGAACGACAAGCGAGAATTGAAGTCCTACACTCGGTTAATTAGTTTTGCAGGGCTTCCATCTAGGTCCTATTTAGTCTGCATTACTAAGCCTTTGACAGCGCCAAAAACAGGCCTCCCTCGCTTTACCTCGAATCTATGACCTACCTCATTCACTTCATGACAAGCTCCAGTTTGTAACCAGTGACAAACTTATGGATGGAACATATCTTATGAACTTATGAATAACACCAAGAGCACCATGGGTCTTCGTACATGAGGGACCAGCATAGCTAGTGGTTTTGATATATGACCAGAATCTTTCTTCGTTCGCTATTTTTTTCACAACGGATTTATTGGTAACCTCGACAACGTTGGGGGGCCTTGGTAGGGTCCAGAAGGGACTATCTCTCTCTCGCTGTTTTGCCCAAAAATGCAAATATATTACACGGAGATGGGATGAAGTATGCGAGGATTCGAATTAGTTGGGATTAAAAGAGAGGGGACTTTTTTTCCCTGAATGATCCTGGCTTTCCCTTAAAGTTCGTCTCAGTTACAAAGTTCGGAAGATAAAAATGTTTGTTTGTTTTTTGGTAAAATTAAGTCGATTAATCTTGTATATTTTTAAACAAGTTCAGATTACTCTCGATGTACGTGCCGAGGTTGACAATTGTGGGTCAAGATGACGCGTCGTCTGCTTCAGAGTCGAAAATTAAATAGACCATTTCGATATAACCAAGAAGTGATATCTAGTTTATTAGGGAGAAGTTATAAGATGCCTAAGTATTCGCGCGCCATAGTCCCAGTCCCCCTTTCAAAATACAACGGGGGGGACGTAAAAGGAGGCCGGGCTATTTCGTTCCCTCTCCTCAGTCGGAAAATATGACTGTAATTTTCGTCACTCGCGTCGTCGCGCTAACGTGAGTTTTCAAGAACCAATGAGATGCTGGTTGTAATTTAGAGGCGGGGATTAACTCCGGATCAGATACGTTTGGACTGGAGATAAAGCTGGAATTGTGGCGAATTTATACCTTCGCCCTAATAAACTAGATATCACTTCTTGATATAACGGTGGGTAAAACTTTGGTTTCATCTCCCTGTTTTGCACTTTCGTTGTAGTCTTCTTGTGCAATGTATCAACCCATTTGTGCGTCGACAATGTCTATTCTCGAGACTTAATGAGAGTTTTTACTAACAAATGTGGGTCGTGCAAAGCGACTTTACCGACTTAAACGTAAGATTTTACAGTCTAGTCTGAATGCAACTCGAACTTTTAACTTCAGATTAACGTATTTCGAAAAGGAGTAACTTGTAACCCCGCAGAAAACTCTTTCGGTACAAGACCTAAGCTCCCAAACGAATTGGTGCGGTACACGGCGAAAAGCAGCTGACGCTATCCGTCATCCGGACTAAAACATCTCCCCCTTGACGAATGAATTAAAAATACTTTCGCTTATTAATTACTTGATTAACTAACTCGCAGCAGCCCGCAAGCACGCCAGGAACGGACAAGGCGCGTGCCAACGCGTGCGTCTCATATTCCCAAAAGGCTTAAACAGCAGCGGCTTTGCAAAACTTTAAAATTTCAAAGTGGTTCTAGCAGTTTTACAATAATTACGTTATAAATATTTATGTTTGGACATCATAGCTTGAGTGAGACTCGAACGCCACGGTAATTTTGGACGGGCTAAAATGAAATTACGCGTTCAAAAGGAAGTGGGTGAATGACATTTTAGGATATAAATTAAGTTAGACGAACGGGGATTGAGATTCATGGAAGAGAGTACATATAGCCTCACTTCAATTCCAATTATGTCATATTTTATCATCTTACTAGGCCTATATATAGAGACATGTCAATTTCATTCCCAATTTAATTTTGTTTTTCGGTTTTAGAGTGTACGTTCATCTAAGATTAGTAAAGATACAAGTAATAAGTTGTACAGAGTGTTCCATGGTTGGGTAGGACCAAAGTACCTGCAGGTGCGTGGCATGGTACTCTATGGGAAATCAAACTTTTTGAGTCGAAAATGTGTTATAACTTCTATGACATTTTGTCACCACCAAAACAAGTTATGATTGTATTGTTTTATGGATGACCCCTACCTGAATTAAATTAGAAATAATTGTCTAAATCAGTTTCTTAGTTAAATAACTTAAAAGATGACTCCAAAACGGTGACCCTTGTTGCATAACGCCATAGAAGTTACATTTTCGACTCAAAATCATCCCCTGTACTACGTACTACCACCCCCTGTATACTTGTTTATGTAACATAAGATAATATTACATTATATAACATATCAAATGCGTTTAAATATCTACAAGTTCATAGCCCCATTCGGCATTCTCGAATTTATATATATTATCAGAAGGGGATAATGACACTCTGCATCCTCTACTTCAGTTATGTAACGTCATTCTTCCCAGGCTCACCCTTTTTGTTTACTTTTCGGCTCATCAAACTACAAATGGGCATCGCACCGTAAGGTGAATTCTATAATTGTTTGGCACTAAATCCCCAGCAATCATCCCACAAACCTCGTCTTGACATGGGACAAAAATGCGCGAGAGCGTCTTGCCAAATATTTAAACGCTAATAGAGTAATGATGAGGGAACTATTTATTGCGTATGTGATTCGGTTTAGTAAAATTGCTCTAAATGTTCCTATGTTGGGAAGAATGGCGTTACACTTACCCCGCTTTGTGGTACACTTCTCTCGAAGAGAAGTATTATATACTTCTGATATTATAGATAAGTAAACATTTTGTATCAACCAATCGGTTTCAAGAAACCCTTTACGACATAGAACCGATACCTTTCCAATAATCCCCGAATCTATTCATTGACAATCCCATTATAAAAAAAGAGGTGATACTAGGATAAAAATGGATCGACTTAAACAGACGGTGCTGTAGGAAAAGGGCACGTATATATATATATATATAATACACCTGCAAAAGTTTATCAACCGCATTGGAGAGATGAGAAGAGGTCCAATTCATCGGGACGTGCGTCCAGCCCGTTTTCCCAATCTATAATTTTCTATTGTCCACGATCTAGCTCCTCCTTGAGTATTCACCAAGCCGCCTCCAAAAAGAGTCCAGGAAGGCTGGCTAAACAGGGTGTTTCTGAGCAACAGACCTTTCCGATGTAAAAAAAAAGGGAGTAGGCAACCCTCAGTATCGGGGGTTGAGACATAGCCTTCTCTGTACACTCTCATGAAACAAAGAGACTACAGCGCAGGCGGCAAAAAGCAAGATGGAACTTAGGCAGAGTTTTATCCCTAAGTGTCTTTCCCTCTTAAGTTACATCGAATTGGTCTTTTAGTGGCGATGTTCTTTGGGAAACCAATTTCGAGTCGAAAATGTAACTTCTATCCAAGTCACCGTTTTCAAATTATGTTTGGAGAGCTTTAGGGATGCCCCTTTTATAATTAATTTTAAAGGGTTACCCTTAAAACACTTCAATCATAACCCGAAAACAGTGACCAGAACATCAAAATTGCGATATAAGTTACATTTACGACTTGAAATTGTTAAAAGAACACTGTACCCTTAATCACTAACACACCCTGTACAGTTTCGGACCTCTACTTGCTCAGTGAAGCGAATATAAAACCCCATAACGAGAATCAATATTCGCTAAAGACGATGAGACCTCTTCTTCAATATCATTTTTCACTCTGAGAATCAACCGAAGACATAGTAAGATCCCCTATAAGCCAAGAGTTACATCCAACCCAAACAAATTTGGAAAAAAACATAGTTCCCTACGTGGTTGCATCTCGCGTTGAAAAATATTTACCCCTTTCGTCGAAACGAAAGCCCAGAAACTGAAATTGCAATATTAGTCGACAAAGTACGAGCATAGAGGATAAACAGTAGAGGAGTAGTAACTTTAGCCTTTAGTTTACCAATACATAAGGGAAATAGGGAATACCTCGCCAAATTTTTACTACTCAATGGGTCTGTACAAGACATATCATTATTCGTTAAAAATATCGTTAACTTTGCTGTATATCCTCTATGGAGTCGGAGAGTGGTGATATTTAGACAAAGGCAACCGAGTGAGTGAGGCCGGAAGTAGCTCCAAAAAAAATTAAACCGGAACCGAAGGTAACAAACCACGTGTCTACCAAGAAACCAAGTGAGGTCGGAAGTATCTCCAAAAAATTAAACGAGAACTGAATACAACAACTATCTACTCTTCTACTGTATATCCTCTATGGTACGAGAAGGAGGAACTTCTTCCAAGGAAAACCTTTTGTCAAAGAGAACTACCCCAGTCCCACTGTTGTCTTTTTCTATTTCAATGGGAGGACTGGCGAGTTTGAGGGTCAGGACGCGCGCCGCTTGGCTTGAAGAGGACTGAACCTTCCCAATAACGAAAAGATAGAGGATGTACTGAAAGAGTCTGCAAGAACAGAAAAGTCTCGTATAAGAAAGAAAAGCAATCCGAATTGCTTTCTTCCTCCTTTTCGGGGCAATTCCTTTTATTTCTGTTTCTTTTTTATCGTTGGTGGGGTACCAAGGTACCACTCCCCTTATCCATCCATGGACCCTTTCTCGGGCACGGCGACACTATAGCCATCTCACCTCGCTTTAACAATCACGGGGACCTTTTTCATCGCAACGTCGTCGGAATAAAACAAGATTGGTATCAACCCAGAACCAAACCTTCTCTAAGTTTCCCTCAAGTACTTCAGAAGAAATAACTTATAAAACCTTTCCAAGGTTTTTGGTTCTAACCTTAATCATTAGCATGAACAGGCGAAGAAAACTACGTTTGTATGCAAGACATTGGACATTAAGGAAAACTATGCCTACAACAACAACAACAACAACAGTGTTCTGTAACGTCTTTCTCGTTCAATGGAATGAAGTTACTACAACTACTTCATACTCTAATGAGCAAGTTTTGCGGAGAAAATCATATCAGAAATCGAAACTAAAAAAAGGGTGAGAAGAAATTCAATTTTGCACCCGCTACACGATGGTGGTTGGCGAGAATATAGTCTAAAGACCCATTCAGACAGTAGAGTAAAATCTTACGTTCGCGTCGGTCGCGTTGTTAATATCGTCGGTACGTTCATTTCCTTGTTCAGGCTCGGTTCAGACGCCATCTGGAGAGGCGTATATGGGTGATTTTTGAGGCAAGATTTTTGAATACTTAAATTAGCCAAATCCAAATTGAATGAAAAATACCGCGCCAAGAATCCTAAAACTTTTCAAATATCGTCTGCTAAGTCGTAACTCACTCGATCACGTGTCAGTAAGGTACGATCGAGTGAGCTAGGGCTAAAGAAAAGGCGCTATGAGGTGGTAGTGTCATCTGGACACTCACTACCCGACGAAATTTATAATAATTTTCAAACAAAACCCGTTTATGAATCTTTTACGTAGTCGTTGACACGTGCCCAAGTAACTAAGCGAGCAAAGCGACTTCACCGACGTACACGAAAGTAAGATTTTAGTCTACAGTCTGAATGGGTCTTAAGAAAAAAAAAGAATGTTTAGTCCACAATTGGCGACCCCGTGATTTCATTTCGGGGCGGTGAAACGGGAAGGAAGATGCGGGAAGAGAGAGAAGAAAAAACATCCTTTGGGTGTATAAGCTCGGTGGGTCTACTTCTGGTCTACTCTATAGTAACAGTACAACATCTCGGGGGCAAGGTGGGGC
The DNA here is from genome assembly GCF_054372755.1 of Phalangium opilio. Taxonomy (NCBI): domain Eukaryota; kingdom Metazoa; phylum Arthropoda; class Arachnida; order Opiliones; family Phalangiidae; genus Phalangium; species Phalangium opilio. The sequence continues at coordinate 3,664,194 of NW_028324156.1, forward strand.
CCTTCTAAGATTTCTGGCCATTTCTCTCCCCATCTTTTTCATCTCATCTGGAGTGGAGTTCAGTTCTGAACGGAACGGAACGGAGGAGCACGAACTAAGGTAAGAAGGTTGAAGAAAGAGGCCGAAAGGGGGGTTGCAACATTGACTGTTCCCCCCTTGAGACTCCCGGAGGTGTCTCGCCGACAGATTGCCCCTTCCCCTCATTTTTTTGCACAGCCTAAATTCTCTCTGTCTCTCTCCGAGAGATGTAAGAACGTCTCTCTTTCTCTTCCTTGCTAGAACCATAAGTTTATAAGATATGTTCCTCCATAAGTTTGTAACTGGTTACAAACTGGAGCTTGTCATGAAGTGTTGAGGTAGGTCATAGATTCAGGGTAAAGCGAGGGAGTCCTGGTTTTGGTTCTGTCAAAGGCTTAGTATACAGACTAAATAGGACCTAGATGGAAGTCCTTCAAAACTAACTAACCGAGTGTAGATAGGACTTCAATTGACTCCGTCGTTCTCCCTCGAACTAGTTATCTTGAGCTGTGAGCCTCTCAGTAGCATTACGAAGTATAGGTAGTGTCGTCATACTTATGGTAGGAACATATCTTATAAACTTATGCTAGAACTAAAGCATCAAAATCCCGAACAGCGTTTTATTTCGGCAATTTCCTACAACGATTGATTTAATTAAAAATTGCTAGAGTCAGCGCAAATTGCCTTTCTTGGCAATTTCCCCTTTTTTTCTCTTAACATTTCTCGCCGCCAATTCCCAAGTCGGTTTTAAGTTTCTTTCATTTTCTCTCTTACTCTATTTCTCTCATAACATAAAGAACAGTTTTCTAAGTCATTTCCTTAGGCTTAGAGAATATTTCTTTTTATTATTATTATGTGGTTACTAAAATTAATTTGAATAACTGGATGGATGCCATTCAGGGGTTCGAAACCTAAATGGGTATAAGGGGTTATTTTTTTTAAGTTAATTGGCAATTAAGGCTAAGGCTTGATTGGATAATTGGGGTCAAATAGAATTCAGGGCAAATAAATGATACACAATGAAGTGGGGTCATACCAGAAGTATATAATACTTCTCTTCGGGAGAAGTGTGCCACCACAAAGCGGGGTGATTGTAACATGATTCTTCCCAACATCAGGAGCAACGTTACTAAACCGAATCACATATACGCGATAAATAGTTCCCTCGTCATTACTCTATTTGCCAAGGCGCATGCACTTGTGGATTTTTGTTTCATGTCAAGACGAGGTAGGTTTGTGGGTTGATTGCTGAGGATTTAGTAGCACCTAACAGTTATAGAATTCACCCTAGCACGGTGCGATGCTCATCTGAAGTTTTATGAGCGTGAGAACAAACAAAAAGGGGTGGGATTTGCCTGGGAAGAATCACGTTACATAACTAAACAGAGTGTCATCCTTCTGCTATTATCTCCTTCTGGTCATACATAAAGAGTAGCTTTTTCTTGGGCCAGAGGTGTTTTTGTGTTGAAAAATTCAGGTTTTTACACTGTAATTAAAATGTATAATATTCCATATTTTATCTACAATAAAACCTACAATCTTTCCACTTGAACGCCAAACATTTTTAAAGGCATTTCATCTTTTTCTTTCACTTTATATAATAATAAAAAATAGGCCTTGGGTTTCATAATCCTTCAAGCTAGATAGATGTATGCCGCTTCTAAATTAGAATTTCAAAAAAAGCGACAAAACTTTAAAAGTCGAGTACGTCGTGGGGATGGAAAAAATCTTTTATGGATTTTCTCGCATCTCTCTCATCCGGAACTCGGTCCCAAGAACAATCTTCAATAGACCCAAAGCTTGATTGATTTCTAAAAATATCCACGCAACCTAGCCTAATACACGTGGAATACTTCAAAAGGGATGGAATAGAGCCTATCCGATCCGTTTTAGTTCAACAAACTTGGGTCTTTTCATGGAAGCAAAATAAGATAAAAAATTCCTTTTGGTTTGGTGACGAAAAACAGACAAAAAAAGAGAAGAAGATATGTTCTAACAGAGAATTGCTTTTTCATAGCTTGCAGCCTTGCACCACCAGCTCTACGGTGTCTACCGTGAAGGGAAAGCTAAATTTTATGGAGCGAATTCTTTCTATGGTTCCAAATTCAAAATTTATTTGAGCTATACACCTCTAAACAATAGGCGTTATAGAACAAGGGGTAAATATCGAGTGAAATTCAGTAAACAAATTAATTATATTATAGTTAAACTTAACGAAATCTCGGGAGCTCATGACGTCATAGTCACGTGTCTGATTTCAGAGGGGATTCCTTTTTCGAAGTCATTTTGAATTATCTCGCGAAATTAGCTTTGGTGCATGGTGTCTCGTGAAATAAAGGTAAAATCTCGTGTTATAAAAACTAGTGAAATCACGTGAAAAACAAGTGAAACTAAAGGGAATCTGTTATTCAAAATCTGTGATAAAATAACTGAAGTTTGTCGCAACATGGTCATCACGATTTGCGTAGGTATCTTGTCCCCTCTTACGTGTGAAATAATGTGTAATTTTCAAGTGAGATTTCAGTACAGTTAAAGCGTCTCTCTCTGTTCAAGTCTGTTCTGTTTCTAACAGTTTCTAATCTACCGAATACTTGCGTTGGAAATAACAAAACAGTCAGGGAGTCTCTCCTACTTAAATCAGCAGAGAGAGAACAAAAAGAAATCGAAAAATGGACGGTGACAGATGTCATTTTCATCAAAAGAAAATTGTGTTACGTTCCTTATAAAGCATCCATTTATTTTAAGTCTAGACTTCAAGCCTCATTAGGCCAAACACTGATTTTAATTCTAATGAGCATTACGTAAATGGCCACCATAAAACTACACCGCTTTTATAACTAACAGTACCTAACCATTAGTATATTAAAAAAATGGAAGTTCACTTTTAAGTGCTTCTGAAAAACGTGCAGACGTCCTAGTTTTTCGGTAAGTTTTGTAAGAATTTCTCTGGAAATTTCCGAGTAAATTGATTAAAGAGAGAGTAAACGCCATTTTAAATCCGTGTAAATACACACATATAGCGAACGTGCAGACAAGTGTTGCCAGTAATTTGTGACGTATGTAATTCAAAATAAAACAGCCTGAAACGTTTGTAGAATTCAGTTCGATTCAGTAATTATCAACCAGTTCCAAACCTGTATACATGCAGGAGATGATCTAATAACAAATTACTGGAGTGGCAACCCTTACTTAGCGCATGCGCAGTTAAAGTTAAGAAACGGTGGGGGGTGAAGGAAAGTTCAATTTGCTTTGAGTTGGATGATCATTGGATCAAATATAAAGTCCCCAAATAAATAAATATACCCATAACCATAACTTATTTAACCCCCATACAATCATATTTCACATTACCTTTAAACTAACTTAAAAATATGAGAGAGAAAATTTCATTTCACAATTTTTTCTTCTCTCGACTAACTTTTTCTCTCCAAAAAGAAAAACCCCTAAAAACCCCTTTTTTATTAGAATTTATATTTCCTACGCCCACTGAAAACTGTCCTGAGAGAGAGAGAGAGAAAGAGAGAGGAGAGAGAGAGAGACGAGAAAGAGAGGAGAGAGAGAGACGAGAAAGAGAGGAGAGAGAGAGAGAGGAGAGAGAGAGTGAGAGAGGAGAAAGAGAGAGAGGAGAAAGAGAGAGAGAGGAGAAAGAGAGAAAGAGAGGAGAAAGAGAGAGAGAGAGAGAGAGAGAGGAGAAAGAGAGAGAGAGGAGAGAGAGAGAGAAGAAGAGAGAGGAGAGAGAGAATGAGATAAGAGAAAGAAATATTTGGTTCTAAAGGTTTTAAAACCTCACTCGCTGTAGCAGACAAAAACTTTGCGGTTGGTTTTTCTTTAACGGTGTAAGAAAACCGTCCAACCACGGGTGGTCTTCTCCAAAAGACGAGGAGGATCAAATCTTTGGCTGAAAAGAAAGCGGTCACGTACGCAACCGAACTTTCTCACCGTCTCCTCCATCCCCTGGTCCATCGAACAAAACGACCACCCCAAAAAAGGAATTTTGTAAGAATAGGAAAGAGGAAAAAACAATAGGGTCCCACAATTCATTCCTCAGTCTCTATCTCTACACTCTCTTTTGCTAGACCCATTTTCCCCTCCTCCCAAAGTAGCCAACGTAACTTAACTATTTGGTAATAGAAGCGTGGCGCGCAATACGTAGGGTACCAACAAAAGTCAATAGCAAAAAGCCATAAAGTATACTTCGTTGACAGTTCCTAACCTCTGGCTGCTGTAGAATCCATGAGAAGCAAATTAACGACCCCTAATTTCAACCCCCTACACGAACCAACCAACCAACCAGAAAAGTGCTTTATTTTAAGGGGTCAAAGGTTTATAGAAAATAGTCCTCTATGGTAGCGGTAAAACGTTCATTCTTGGTACTATATGAGCCTTTTCACGCGTTTTCCCTGTGCTACGGTCGTGAAGGTAACCATGATACGCAAGGGGGGGGGTCGATACTATTCTGCGGGTTAATGGGGGTTTCTCATATCAGTTGAAGGGGGAACGTAACAATTGGGCCTGCCAATAAACGGAGCCGGTTTTCACACACCCTCACGCGCGCCGTTGACGACCTCTATGCTAAATTTCGCGCACAATAAAGCACCTGGCGAAACCCCGCCTCAAACCCCCCCCCCCCGAATTGAAATAGCTCTATCGCGTGGCGCGAGGGAGCTTCAATAACGTACACTTTTTGTTTTTCTCTATAAACTTTTAGTAGCACTAGGGCGAGTAGAATTAAATTCGGCGCACGTTCAATGTATACCGCTGGTTTCTTGGTTTCTCTCTCTCTCATACACTGACGGTAAATCATCTTTCTCTTTCAGTAAAGAGAAGGAGAAGATGCGAATATGAGGAAGGGAGTAAGAGAAGAGGAGAAGCCATTCTAGCGGAAATGAAAATGTTCTCCCCGATTAAGCGACTATTTTGGGCCGCCGCGAGCCAACGAACGAAACGTTCTTCGAGAATTAAACGTTGTCGAGTGATGCTTTTCTTTCCTCTCCATCCTCATCTTCTCATCCCATGGTTATTCTCTCTCTCACACATTCGTTACATCATTTTCCTCCACTGCCATCACCATTACGCTAAGCCTTGGCTACTTGCTGTACCAGCTCTGACAACTTTTCTTCTTACAACACCCCCCTTCCCCCCATCATCCCCGATGAACAAAAAATATCTCTCGAGATTAATGACGTAATATGAAAAAGAAAATAGGCAAGTTTGGCCCCCCCAAATAGCTATCTAACTAGATCCCATACCATTTTCCCTTCCTAAGAAAAAAATGAGACATTATGTGGCTGTGGTTTTCTTTTTCTTTTTTTTTCATATTAGCTATAAAAGCAAGGAGCTCAATAATTACCGAGGTTACTGTGATCTAGATTTTTGGGCTCACTGAGGGGAAATTGGAATTATTTTTGAAGATAAATCAAAAATAAACTATGAAACTCCGTTTCGAAATTATTATCTAGGGACTCCGTGGGGTGGCGTTCTCTGATATTTGGTATTTTACTTTATTTTTATGGGGTCAGCAATATTTCATAAAGATATCGTTTGGACCCGTTTAATTTAGCAAAGATATTATTCTTATTGATTGCCTTCTTTTTACTAAATCTAGCTCAAAGTAGAACTGAACTGAAGAAACTCGCTAAAATAGCTTCCAGAAGTGGTTTTAAATAGCGCGGGAAAAAATGGCGGGAAAAGTCTCCTACCCCCTCCCCCAAGGCTGATAAAAAAATATTTGATACACTAGCGCCATCTGTTAAAACTCTTACGCAATTCAAAATAGCAGACAGCTGATAAAGGGGACGGAAAGTCACGAGTTTATGTTAAGAGTGTCAAAACTTAATCAGTTATTAATAAGTAATTAGTTATTACCTAAAGCAATTAATTTTAAATAATGGAAAGGTCTCTGGATAAAGTTCTAACCGATTTGTAAGGAAATCCTCCACGTATTTGTCTTGTTTGAGCCATTAATTTCTAAATAAGCCAAGGCTTAGCATGTTTACATAAATAATTATCATGTTAAGCTTTCCAATTGCATTATTGAAATGCGCAAATTAATTTCTTGATCGTTTTTACAGGTGTAGGACACCAGGAGTGACTGGGGCATTATGCGCAGATACCCAAGGATTGTGCCTAACATGTGGGTCACTTATCAGATTCACCACTAGGTTGACCATTTAATTTTAATCCCAAATAATTTGTACCATTTTAGCTAAAGGAAATGCCATGGCTAAATCTGCGGGTATTTTTGCATCAATGGCTCATTTAGCGTCACAGTTGGAACCCAATAATGCCCCTCCAATCATATATTTGGAATCTGATAATTGGTATTGTCAAAAAATGCCTATAATCTGGTTTAGCATTATATATTCTAACATTGTATAATATCATTTCAGCAATATTATGGTTCAGAAGAAGAATGATATTACGTTAGCAATCTATAAAAGTCCCACAAAGGATGTCTAATTGTGTTGTCCCATTCCTAATGATTTGTCAAATTTACTAAACTTTGTATAAATTGTTTTCTTATCTCATTTGTAAAATTGTAATAAATGATAACTTCTGGTTGTAAAAATTAATTAATAGTATAAAAGCATCAATACTGTAGGATTAGGCCACAACTTATATCAAATATTAAGCCAAACTACCTAAAAGTATATTAAAAACACTCATTTTCGCGATGATAACGTTTTAAAACCATTTAGTCAATGGTTCAGGGTCAAAGGTCATACATCAAAGTACAATCAATATCCCTTACCATATACTTAAAAAACATTAAAAATTAAGCCTACCTTTAAGTTGACAGGCCTTGCAGAGATGTAATTGAGATGTTAGTGACATTTTAATCGCAATTAGTTGAACCATTTTCACTCGCGCGCTCCTCCTTTCCGATTTACAAAATAAGGCGGTAATTTTAGGCCTTGGTCAACCACGTGTAGTTCGGAGATGATAACTGCATGCAACAGAAAATTATACATAAATAATCTAATTAACCCTAAGATAAAGCTAAATTTATAATTCTTAATAATATTTAAAAACTACTATACAGAATTTAAATAAAATTAAAGAAATTAACATTACCGGTTTCCGACGGGGTCAACTTGCTTCATCAGCTCTGACTGAAAGAAGGCGCGAAACGTTTTTTTTTTATTATTTTTTCTTACTTTTTTTTTTGCCACATTGGAAATCCACGTCCAACCTAAATTTTTACATGATTTTGTACGAAATTTACATTGAAATTACACTTTATTATATAACAATAATTTAAAAGACTCTTGATCGGATATACAAACATTTTGGTATAATAATTATATAGGCTTCATATAGAATAAATATTTCTGAATTTAGGGTCAACAACTTACTCTTATACATTCTGTTCCGTATAACTTCAAAAAACTTTGATCGATATAAACATAATTTATACTCGATGTTTATTGGCTTAAAAATCACTGTCTTCTTCGTCACCCGTGATGTCGCTTCTGAGACTACTTTTCCTGGACATATTATCGGAGGCGTCGGACCCGACACTACTTCCCGATCCTCTCCTGGATTGATGTCGAGGGGCACTCAAGAAAATGTCTTCGGCGATCAAGGATTCGTCCAAAGAGAAAAACCTTCCGGTTTGACTTCCCCGATAGAAAGACTGACGCAAACGCCTGAAGCGACTGGCGTTAAATAAATCCTCAACTTGAGTGTCGTTGATGGTTATATCTGGCACGGGAAGACCCGCTTCCGTTAGACCATCGTGATCCTCTACCCTCGTTTCCGGTAGGGCGTCCGTCTCTCTAGGGGCTTCGTCTTCGAGACCCAAGTCCGTCGAGGACGCTTCCTCGGTGTCTTTACCTCTGTTCCAGGATAAGGCTCGCCCCGGTGGAAGAAATTCCCTCAACTTGCCTTCCAACTCGGCGATTCTCCTTCTCGCGTCTCTAAGTTCTTCATCTTTTAAGAACACTTCCGTAGTTAAGCTCTGACACTTGAAACAAATACGTAAACATATTCCGCTGTAAGAATGCCGTGAAACCAATAGAGCTATCTCGGAAGCCATAGTGTGACGTCACCATTGAAACAAAGCGGCACCAAACATGGCCGCTCAATGCCAAAGCTAAGCCTAGGCACAGACGTCACAACTGAGATAGCTCTATTCAGATCTAATATCACGTGTCTTACTTTTATTTGTAGATCGTTGATTTTTTCAAACGGTAGCTAAATTCAAAATAAAAATAGAAAAAGCTACCACACCCCAAACTTCCAAGTATAACAACAACTACAACCATAAGATATGTTCCTACCATAAATATGACACTTCCTATACTTCGTAATGATAGAGATTTACAGCTCGCGCTAGTTCTAGCAGAACGACAAGCGAGAATTGAAGCCCTACACTTGGTTAATTAGTTTTGCAGGACTTCCACCTTCGCCTATTTAGTCCGCATTACTAAGCCTTTGACAGCCCCTCACCAGGCGTCGCTTTACCTCGAATATATGACCTACCTCAATCACTTCATGACAAGCTCCAGTTTGTAACCAGTGACAAACTTATGGAAGGACCATATCTTATAAACTTATGACTATAACCTACCTCCATTTGGGCTTGCCGCAGATTTTCAATCAAGGCCCGTATCTCAACCAGATCTTTTCCTGCAAAATAAAAATAATCCAGCCAAAACAATAGCCCAAACACCGACCTAAATTAAAATTAGGCTTAGAGCTAAGTTTCGAGGCGGAAAAATAAAATGGTTTCTGGGCAACCAACCTTTTTCGGTTTCGTGGTGAGACGAGGGAATGTAGAAAGAACTGGTACTTGTATCACCTTTGACCTCCGATTGAGGCATTTCAGAGGACATTCCCATCAGATTGTCCACGCTAAAAGTGCGTTTCGCTTGTAAATTATTCTTAATTCTGCGATCAAAACATTACAACCGAGGATTAATTAAAAAAACAAAAGAAAAAAGAAAAAAGCTACGATGAAATATAGCTCCGAGCGTTAATTTTTAAAAGCGAAAAAACGTAAAATAAAAAAATCGCGGTCTACTTGATGGTAAAATCCGCATTCCTCGCAGCGAAAATAACGCAAAATCTCACCAATAATAAAAGAATGAACCATAAATTTAAGGTAGAAATTTTGACTTACCTTTCCCTAGCTTGTTGTTCCAGAACGCTTTTAGCTTCAGGATACTCGACCAACGCCTACGATAAACATAACAACGCATCGCATCCTTTATCAATATCAATTAAGAGGCAGCATAAGTTCATAAGATATGTTCCTCCATAAGTTTGGAAACTGGTTACAAACTGGAGCTTGTCCTGAAGTGAATGAGGAAGGTCATAGATTCAGGGTAAAGCGACACCTAGTCAGGCGCTGTTAAAGGCTTAGTAATGCAGACTAAATAGGTATGAAGATGGAAGTCCTGCAAAATTAACCAACCGAGTGTAGTACTTCAATTCTCGCTTGTCGTTCTGCTAGAACTAGCTCGAGCTGTAAGTCTCTAGCGTTACGAAGTATAGGTTGTGTCATACTTATCATGGAACATATCTTATAAACTTATGGTGGGAGCTCGACAAGGTATTAAATTAGCGGGTTATTTACCGCCATGAGATCCTTTCTAGACAAACACAACAATTCCGAGTAGCCGACGGATCGAACATCCGCGGTTCTCCTGTTTAGTTCCAACCACAAGAAAGGAGATAGGATAATTTAGTGGTTATTTTACAGGGTGTTTCAAAAAGGGTGGTAAAACCGAACCGAAGTACACTGGTTCTATAGATAATGTCCAGTAAAAGGGGGTGGGCCAAAGAAACTTTCCTCTATACCGTTTCTTAACTTTAACTTTAACAGCACATGCGCTAAGTAAGGGTTGCCACTACAGTAATTTGTTATTAGAGCATCTCCTATGTATACAATTTTGGAACTGAATGATAATTACTGAATCGAACACAGAAAGTCTACAAGCTTTTCAGTCTGTTGTTGTAGATAGCATTTTGAATTGCACGAGTCACAAATGACTGGCATCACTTCTAATTGCACACTATCTATGGGTCGAAAGTGGTCTTTGGCATTTAGCCACAAGAGACACCCAAAACAAGTTGAGATTACGGATTACCCCTTAAATAAATTACTATAGAACCATCCCACTGAACATCGGTCCTATAATAACTCTCCCTTTTTTAACACCCTGTATATCAGACACTAAAGGTTAACAATATAAAACAGAGATAGATTTAATTTGAGAAGTAGGAATGGAGAACAGAGTAATCTGGGTGCGCATTAAAGTCTCGAACCCCCTTCCCCGGGACGGAGGGGTATGAAAGAAGAGGCGGGTCATAGCGACAGAGGTATAAAGCAATTACGTATTTTTCGCCTTCCCCGTCAGCAACGTCATCAAAACGTAGTTTAAGTGAGTCAATTACATAATTTAAACTTTTAGTTACGTGTTGAAGGGTGGGCTCTATACTGGGTGGGCTATGAGTCGGACTGAAGCAAATACTAACCGTTCTCCATTCATACTTCTAAAATTAAATCTATCCCTGATAAAAACTAACTTATTTGGAACTCCATCGAGTCGCAAAAGGCTTATTTCACCAAAATAGCTTAAAGAAATAATAATTAAATTAACTTAAAGTTCTGCAAAACATCGTGGCTTATGAATATTCTATTAATCCATTGAATTCATCAAAAATAATGACCCAGCATAGGTCTGTCTAAATAATGTCTGAATCAGGTTGAATCGTCAGAACGTGCAAACCATGCCACATACGAAAGAGATAAAATGGTTCATACCTTTACACCTGGTAACGTTTCAACCTGATACCGATTATATAGGCCTACTTACTTCCCCTCAGTTAACCTGGCAACAACTACTTCGTCTCCACTGACCGGATTGGCTACAACTACCTTATTTCCGAAAAAAAAGAAAGATAAAAAGTAGGTCAAAATAGACATTTGGAAAGAGATGAAAATAGAGAAAGTAACGAACTAGGAACATCAGTCCCTGATAAATAAAGATAAAAAAGGAAATGGTAACCGCACCTCGACTTTACCGTGATTGATGATGTACATTTCTCGCCCTATTTTGGAGATAAAAGATAAAGAGGAAAGGGATGCGACTGAATGGCAAATAGAGAAAGAAGATGGAGATAAACAAGGAGAAGGTGGAAAACTCTCGTACCCGTTTCTCCAGCTCGACAGATAAAATCTCCAGGAGAATAAATTTGGGATCGCAATTTTAAAACGAGTTCGCATAGAAACTCTTGCTCGCAATGTTGAAATATTTTTACCTTAACAAATAACAATTTAAGCTATCATCATATAGTTTAAATAAGAAAAGAAATATAATATATGTATATTTTTACTTTGCACAAGGTATCTAAATGAACGTGGACCGCTATTTCGGCTCGTAATCGTTCGGGTAGCATATGTAAAAGCCTATATTCGTCCGTAGCCTGGGTTCTATAATTAGTTAGATTAATCAGGAATGCATACAGCTACTAGGAATCATTGCGCTACATTCATTTTCACTCAACGTATCTAGGCGGATTTTATGGGAAGAGCTATATATTAATCATTATGCATGTCGAATTTTACCTCGCGAATAATTTATCTCGCTGCAAGTGGAACCTAGCTCGCGCACTGCCCAAACTGGCGTTGCTATCAACCAATGAAATCACAGAAAACCCTCAGGTGTCAAGCTGCGTAGAAATTAACATGGGACATATGGAGGCAAAAAAGATTCCTAATACCTTTATGAATTCCTGGATTAACTCAAACACATTTAACTCAAATTAATGGCAAACAAAAGATGTCTAACACATAGGATCAGTCACTAAATTATAACACATAACCCGAAATCGGTGCATAGTGATTAGCCCCTCGATATTATGCCAAAATTTGAGCCTAAACCTAAACTGAAGTCTATTAATTAGCTTAAAGTACCCATTCTTATCCTAGTTACTATAATCTCCATTTTTATCCCTTCGAGTTTCAAAAAGACCATTCCATAAATTACTTACAGAGAAGTGTTCCAACACACACAGGGGCGTGAGAGACGGAGGAGTCTACCCCGATTTCACTACACGTGGTAGAGAGGCTCTAGCCGACTCACGTTGCCTGCCTCTAGCACGTGCTTCTTGGCGCGAGAGGGAGATAACTCGAGAAGGCGATCAACCTCGCCCCTGCGGTGTTTGCGCTTCTCTTCAGGAATTAATGGAAAGGTCTATATAGGTTTAATAATTTATCCGTGGTTACCTGGACCAGGAATATTCGGCCCACTTTTTGACTTTGATTTGTAGAGAGGCTGGCACTTTTCTGTGCGTTAAGTAAAGTTTGATTTGATCCATTCTGCAAAGTGCCCATTAGCGTTTGGTTTTAGTAATTAATTTAATTAAGGCGGCGGGAAAGGTGGGAGCTATACTTGGATTGAAATTCCTGACGGGTCGCGTTCATATTAGCGATAACATCGCCAACATTCCCCACAACAGTAGCGAAGACAAATACACCGATTAAGAATGTTAATCCAGTGAAAACATACTCCTATAAAGGTAAATAAAGGGAACTTAATAGCGCTGGCCCTAAATTCTAAAGGTTTAAAACCCGGTATAATAAATTGTTAAATAATTAATTTAATTAAACAACGGTACGATACCAACCAGATCAGTTTCCGGAGGATTACAGTCTCCGATTGTTGTTAAAGTCATAGCCGACCAATATAAACAAACTACGTATTTGCTAAAATTAAAATATTAAATATTTATTTTAATTATCTTTGTATGTTTAACCTCGGGGAAATCGAGGGAAAGTTAAATTGAAGTTCATAAACAGAAGTAAGTATATTGATGATAATGTCACTAAAAATTAAACATCTTGGCCGATTAATATATTAACCTATTATTTAAACTAGGCAAGATAACCGATTATTTCACCCAATTAAACCAATATCGACCAAATATTTAACCCTGCAATTAAACCAGGGATAGATTTAATTTTAGAAGTTGGAATGGAGATGTACGGTTAGTATTTACTTCAGTCCGACTCATAGCCCAGTTTAGAGCCCCTCCCTCCAATACGTAACGAAAAGTTTAAATGATCTTATTGGCTAACTTAAACTACGTTTTGATGACGTTGCTGACGGAAACGGCGAAAAATACGTAATTCCTTTTTACCTCTGTCGCTATGGGACTTTGACGCGCGCACACCTTACTCTGTTCTCCATTCCTACTTCTAAAATTAAATCCATCCCTGGTATAACCAACATCGATCGATTATTTTACCGATTAATCGGTAAAAATCGACACATTAACCTCGAACCAATATGGTATAGGTTAAAGTGCCATATCGTTCACCTATACAGATATCGATTTGTGCTAATCATTAATTTATCTAATTAACACTGTAGGCCTACGTTTATCATGAAAGAATTTGAAGAAGTTAAATATAATACATAATCAAAAGCAAGCATATAGAAGAGAAATATCCCCAAAATCTCTGCTCCATTGTCGCGAATGGTTTAATTTTAAATTTTTACTATTTTTTATTTCGAAACAAAAAAAAATACTTATGATAAATAATTAAACTTACCGAACGAAATGCTGTTTATCCGTGCTATTGGTGTAAACCCATTGATTAATTCCTAAGCCTTCGTACTACAGTAACGTACACGCGAAAGAAAAATTCGTACGCTCTATTTAAATATTTATATTTATACCTCTACATTCGATAATGTAAATTTTTGAGAAGAAAGCGATATTTTTATATATATATAACTCGTGGCATAAGTTTATAAGTGATATGTTCCTTGATAAGTATGACACTACCTATACTTCGTACACTGCTACTGAGAGACTTACAGCTCGAGCTAGTTCTAGAGTGAGAACGACAAGCGAGAATTGAAGTACTACACTCGGTGGTTAATTAGTTTTGCAGGACTTCCATCAAGGTCCTATTTAGTCTGCATTACTAAGCCTTTGACAGCGCCAAAACCAGAACCAGGCCTCCCTCGCTTTACCTCGAAACTATGACCTACCTCAATCACTTCATGACAAGCTCCAGTTTGTAACCAGTGACAAACTTATCAGAGGAACATATCTTATGAACTTATGCTTGAGGGCAAAAAGAAATTTCATAGGAAACAACAAATGAACGGAGGAAGGAAGGAAGGAAGGAAGGTGGAAATTGAAGGAAAAAAAGGAAATAAGGAAATATTGACTTTAAATTTACTAGCTAGGAAAATTGTTACTGTACAAAAATCCTGAAAAGGAATTTTTGCCCGGGAATCTTCCTTGTGTATACAAAGTAAACTTGGTTGGTAAAAGGATCGAGGTCCCGATTTAGCATATTCCATTAGCGAGGAACGAAAATTTCAATAGAATTTACCCCCTTCTCTTAATCCCTCTCTACCACCCACCTACACACTATACACTATACAACGCGAGTGTATTTCATTATCTCAAGAATTATTGTAAATGAAGAAACTTCAAATTAATATTCATTAAGAAAATTCGATACATTATATAATGTTTTAAGCAAGAACATTTAATAATGTGGTAAATTCAACAGTTGCTTAAAGGGTATGTATATAAAGAAGGCATTGGCAAGGTGGGACCGTAAAATACGTCATAGGCACGTGATTGAGGAAAAGGAGTTGTTCAAAGAAACTTTGTAAAACCAGGGATAGATTTAAATTTAGAAGTATGAATGGAGAACGCGGTTAGTATGGCCCAGTATAGAGTCCCTCCCTCCAACACGTAACGAAAATTTAAATTATCTTATTGGCTCACTTAAACTACGTTTTGATGACGTTGCTGACGCGGACGGTGAAAAATACGTAATTCCTTTTTACCTCTGTCGCTATGACCCGCCTCCTCTTTCATACCCCTCCGTCTCTGTTCTCCATTCCCACTTCTAAAATTAAATCTATCTCTGGTAAAACTTTGCCTTCTATCTCGCTATTTGGCGCCTGCGCTGTAGTCTTTTTGTAGTTTCAAACGAATATTCACGAGAGAAAGTTACGTTTCATAATAAATACTAAATACTCGGTGTTTTGAGAGGTGTAAAGATTGGGGGGGGGAGGGGAGAGCCTAGTTAAAAGCCCCAAAATTGCGCGGGTTGAGAGAGAGAAAGAGAGAGAGAAAAGATGAAGATTGTATATTGGCAAGAACATGTACATTATATACGTACCTCGGAGACGACGTAATACAAACAACCGATCCAGTGGATGACCGTCGCCAAGGAGAGCGTCAACCGAAACGCTCGGATTCCATTGGGATTACTCGTTCGGCTTTAGAAAGAGAAAGGATTGGGGGGAGAGAGATAAAAATAAGAGATAAAGATTTAAAGGAAAGGATGGATGTTGGAAGATAAGTTCCGACCAAATGCCCCAGTAAAAGGGACGGTGAAACGACACCCCTACAAAAAAAGTCATTTAGGACCAGCGTTGTACCCTAGATTTTATTTTTTCTTACATTCTTATTTATCTGGCGTTAGGCCTAATCTAAAGCCTTACCGGAAACGTATCGATTACGCTACTAGATTCTAGCATAAGTTTATAACTGATATGTTCCTACCATAAGTATGACACTACCTATACTTCGTAATGCTACTGAGAGACTTAGAGCTCGAGCTAGTTCTAGCAGAACGACAAGCGAGAATTGAAGTACTACACTCGGTTAGTTAGTTTTTGCAGGACTTCCATCTTCCTACCTATTTAGTCTATACTAAGCCCTAATTTGACAGCGCCAAAACCAGGCGTCGCTTTACCTCGAATCTATGACCTACCTCACTCACTTCATGACAAGCTCCCGTTTGTAACCAGTGACAAACTTATGAAGGAACATATCTTATGAACTTATGATTGAAGTGATAATAATCTAAAGATACAAAATAGCGACTTACCTATCAGCCAAATCGTAAAACTTGTAGACGGAATGAAGCTTTAGTAAACGATTCAAACGAGCTATTTTCATCATCGTCGTCGTGTTGCGGGGATAAGTAGGGATTATTAGAGGCAGAGATCACGTGGGAATTGCGGATGAAAAGGGATTACGATTCGAGAGAAAAACAGAAAAACATCAGGATAATGAGTTCTTGATGAAAGGGAGAAAATGTAGGGCCTAAAACTGCATGAACATAGCTCACCGGCACGATCTGGTAACGTGTATGAAGTAAAATCTGAAAAAAAAAGAAATAAAAACAGTAATTGGAGCGAAGCTACTACCAAAAGTTCGTAGATAAAACGCGAAAAGTATACTCCGTTGAAGCTTCCTCGCGATGTGTAATATGAGAAACCCCCTTTATCTCTCAGAATAGTGTCGACCCCCACAACAGTAGCACAGGGAACACGCGCATATAGGCTCTTATAGGGCCAAGAATTAACGTTTGGATCGCCACCATACCATGCAGTAAACCTTCAACCTCTAAAAAGCTCTTCTCTGATTCGTTGGTTGGTTCGTATAGGGGGTTGAGAGGAGGATCTACAACTAAAGGATGGGAACTGTAAACGAAGTATACTTTTGTTTTGATCTATGAACTTTTGCCATAGCACCTTCATCGATTGAAATGGAAACTAAAGATAGAAAACTTACAAGGCAAAATTTGGGAAAAGGTTTCCGTGGGAAATATGGAGAGAACGTCTCTAATGAAAACCTGCTGTCTGACGTAGTTTTGACGTATGCGTTCCGAATCGTAAACCTGAGTGAAATTTGAGAGAGAAACTTGAGAAATAAATCCGTAAGCTTATATTTGAAAGAGATACTGTCCGGTGATGATTTATACACTGTAAATTCAAAGTGAGATGAACAAAAATATTGAACCACTTACCGGGATTCCGTCCTGCATGAAAGCCGTTCGCATTTGCACGCTGATGTCGGCCAGATAGATAAGGTCCGAAAAACAATCGCAAACGTACAGAAGATCGACTTCCTCCTGCAAATTTAATTGATTTACTTACTAATCAATGATTAATCTTGTTTATTCTTTCGATCTCAATTACTTGCCTCTTCCACAACTTCCGGGAAAGCTATTCTTAGTAGAACAGTCCACATATTAAAGACAGTAGCCAAAGCTACTAATCCCTATTAAGTATATTTTAATAATTTGTTTTTAATTACAGCTAATTGCAAAAATGGAGGGTAATTATAGGGCTGAAGTATAGTGGTCAGTATGTTCCATGGTAAATCCATTTTGAGTCGAAACTTCTACGACATTTTGGCCTATGGGACACCCTAAACAAGGTATGATTGGAGTGTTTTAAGGATTACCCCTTAAATTTAATTAAGAAACTGATTAAGACAATGATTTCTAATTTAATTAAGGGGTCATCCTTAAAACAATCTAATAATCTTAACTTCTTTAGATTGACTAATTTTGGCAAAATGGAGATTAAATTTATTTTCCAATTGAACGAGGGGCTGTCCACTCAAAGTAATTGATGTACACGGCTGTACCTTTGACTATCCTAAACTGATTACGCGTAATATTTAAAATCCCTGCCCTTGACAGTGCCAAAATTATTACATGTAATCCGTAATCGGTGTACAGGGAATTTGACAGTGATTAGCCCCTCGCCATAAAACCATCCCACTGAAATTCCGTCCGACCATTCTGTTTATGTCTGTAAGTCTTTTAAAAAGTAATTCTGTAGGTAACGAACCGTCCAGTAAAAAATGGCGTTGCCATCGGGATGAAGCGAAAATCTGGATAACTCCTCTTCATCCTAAGTAATTACTTAACTTTAAGTAACTTGGCGGCAAACAACAGCAAGCAAATTCGTAGGGCTCTCCTTACTTTGGTCTGAATTGATGGTTGGGGTAACAACCTGGACCGCAATCGCGTGGGACTAGTTCCGGCAGATACAGTTTCCCGATGACCAGGGGGTGGTGAGAAGCCACTGGACCCGGTCAAGACAGAGGACGACCCTTGAGCGAGGGGTAAGGAGGAGGAAGAGGGGGAGGGTATGGAATGGTCGAGAATGATGTCGGACGGTCCGGTACAATTACCGCGGTCAGTCGCGATCAAAGAGAAAGAGGACGACTGGACAGGTGGGTTACCGTTACAAACGGACTCCGTGCTTCTAATACGATAATAACGTGCCAATCAAAAGAGCCCCCAATGCAATCACGTGATCAAAAACAAAAAAATAATAATAATATAAAAACGTACACAAAATAACTTTAAAAAAAAAGAAAAACATTTCATTCAAAAACTTATCGAGTGTTGCCAGAAAAAATAGATAAAATTAGGTTATATCAAGAAGTGATGTCTAGTTTATTAGGGAGAAGGTATAAATTCGCCAAATCTCCAGTCCAAACGTATAGTAGGTCCGGAGTTAATCCCCGCCTCTAAATTACAAACAGCATCTCACTGGTTCTTGAAAACTCAAGTCCGCGCCACGCGAATGAGGAAAATTACTTGTATTTTCCGACTGAGGAGAGGCAGAGAAATAGCCCGGCCTCCTTTTACACCCCCCTTGTATTTTGAAAGGGGGACTGGTACTATGGCGCGCAAATACTTAGGCATCTTCTACCTTCTCCCTAATAAACTAGATATTACTTCTTGGTTATATAACAAAATAAAATTCGGTGGAAAAAATATGGAGAAATATGATAAAGTATTGAAAGAAAAATGAAACCCCTTACGCGCGTTTTATAAAATAATATTTCCGAGAAATTCAACGTGAATATATTATTGATTTTCATATTGAAAACTGAATATACGTTTATGAATAACATTGGCTTAAAGCTATATTATGAAATGCTCGAAAAACGGACTATAAAACATACTATATCTTGTAATTTAACGTGATTAAAGGTTCGACTTACTTTTTGTTAGCTGCCTCCACAGTTGGGGATAAACAACGTGTCTACATTCGTAAATAAATAATATATGCAAATTTTTAAACTAGACGCATTCCAAAGAAATAAATTCCGTAAATGTACTACTTAAAAATTTTCAATAGCTATTTTAACTCTAACATCAAAACTCGATTTACTCCTATAGCGTAGTTTCCCCGTTAAAATTTAGTGTATAGCGTGAAAAACATTTCTACAGGGGTTGTTAGAAAATACATGGGACGTTTGCCCCTGATTGCCTGCTTTCCCTCGAGGACGTGGCGAGGTACTTAAACTTATCGCAGTCTGTGGGATTTTTTTAGGCAGTTTTATCAGAAATTAATGGGGAGGGTTGTTTTTGTACAATTTATAGTTGAAAATGTAATTTAATTAAGAAACTGAATACGCAATAATTTCTAATTTAATTAATTTAGGGGTCATACTCCTCAAATCTTAACTCGAAAACGGTTTCCCTTGTAGCAAAATAAAGATAGAAGCTACATTTTCCAAAAGAACATCCCCTTAATTTCTAACAGAA
This sequence comes from Phalangium opilio, assembly GCF_054372755.1. Lineage (NCBI taxonomy): Eukaryota > Metazoa > Arthropoda > Arachnida > Opiliones > Phalangiidae > Phalangium > Phalangium opilio. The sequence goes on from NW_028324156.1 coordinate 3,683,560, forward strand.
TTTTTCAGAAACACCCTGTACACGGAATGGTAATGTACATATACCTAAAACTAGATATATATTACTTTCCCACCAAAAGTTCCCGCAAAAAAAAACATATTTTTCCCTGTTTTCTCCCACCATGCATTTCTTCCCGATGGCGTTAAAACACAGAGGACGAAATAAGGCGCGTAAATAATTAATGTTTTAACCGTAGAAAGAAAAGGTAAAGACATTCAGCGCGCGGGTTTTACCTGTACGCTCGGCTCCATCGTTTCCTGGCCTGCATCATAATGATTTTGATCTCGACTTCCGTCGTCGGATCGGAAGTCGTCTTGAAAGTCCACGGATGACCCTGGCACCGATGACACGTCGAGTTCCTGGTCCGAGTTGCGAAGGTGGTGGTCGCCTAACGTTAGGGGGGTGACCAAAACCAAGAAATGAATATCTCTTTTTTTACCAGAGCCTCCCTCCACGCGCTTCTATAAAAGTTCCAAAAATAACGCAACCACCGCTAGGAGGACCCGGATAATTTCTCATAGTCGCCAAGCGGCATGGGGGAAAAGAGCTCCAGAACCTCAAGTATACTCGGAGTAAATAACCAAAGGAGTTTTTAGCGCACTGATAATTTAATGAATTAGAATAATAATTTCCTGCAGTTTCCTGTTCAATTATTATTATTATCATAAGTTTATAAGTTATGTATGGCACTAGTTATACTTCGTAATGCTACTGAGAGACTTACAACTCGAGCTAATTCTAGGAGAACGATAAGCGAGAATTGAAGTACTACACTCGGTTAGTTAGTTTTGCAGGACTTCCATCTCGTCCTATTTAGTCTGCATTACTAAGCCTCTGACAGCCCTAAAACCAGGCGTCGCTTTACCTCGAATCTATGACCTACGTCAATTCATGACAAGCTAACAGTAACCAGTGAGTGACAAACTTATAGAACATCTCTTACGAACTTGCGTTATCTACACTTGGAGCACTGCAGAACTAGGTAAAGTCAAAAGTACATAGATAAAAACAAAAAGTATTCTTCATTGAAGCTTGCTCGTGAGGTGTAATACGAGAAACCCTCCCCCTTCCCCTCTCAGAATATTGTTGACCCCCTCTGCGTATGTATGATCACCTTCACGGTCGTAGCACAGGGAACAGGCGTGAATAGGCTCATATAGTACCAAGAAGTAACGTTTGGATAACCACTATAGAGTACTGTTTTTATAAACCTTCGACATACAAAAAAGAAGCTCTTTTATGATTGGTTGGTTGGTTTATGTAAGGGGTGGAGTCTACAGCCAAAGGCTGGGAACTATGTACGAAGCATACTTTTGTTTTTATATATGAACTTTTGCCAAACCAAAAGACAAAATTTACGCGCGATAGATTTTAGGGGCAACAATACCTCCCTTGTTTGTAACACCAAGGAGGATGAAAGGGAAGGGAGAGGCGCAGCTCTAGCCGCGTTTCCCGTTACTATAGTGATGGGACGAAAGTCGAGGGATCACTAGCTGGATGCTCAGATGGTAAAGAGGGAAATAGCGGATGGATTAGGTGCGTAACGAGAGTAGGAAAGTGGAAAGGATCTCCTATTCCACCAGGATTTTTATTGAAAAAATACCATATTTAGGATGGGGTATTTTTTTTTTTTTTTTTTTTGGAAAACAAAAAATAAGGATATAAAAAATACTTGCAAAATGATCCGGAGGAGTGACTTCCGCTAAGCGCCGACGAAAGTTGATCGGTGCTTGGAAGAGGAGACACTTCTGTCAAATCAAATCGGAAGGATCGAGTTAGGGATTTTTTACGGATTATATCGAGGTTAGCCATCACTTTTCGCATATTTTCATCTTTTTACGACCTATGGGAATTGGGAAAAGACTTTTATTAGTTTGTCTCTCAAAATTACATTTAGGTAATTGTATTTCAATCCACTTCTGAACTTTCTCTTTATTGAAAACTTAAACTTATTGAAAGACAAAAACAACAAGAAACATAATAAGGAAGTTTCAATTTAGGCAGGGATTTAGGCTTAGCAATTTAAAAGGGAGGGTTGGGGGTGAGAGGGTTTATTGACAAGAGAGTTTATAAAACTGTATTCCTTTACTACGAAGTTATATTGGGAAATACTTTAATACATTAGGATAAACAATAAAGTTAAGTTAAACACTTAATCACGATAGAAAAATAACTCTATTCCTTATCTTTTTGCTAATAGAACGTAGTTGATGTTAATAAATAAACGAACGCAATAAAGTATAACGTATTTACAACTTACCATTAAGTTATTGGATCATAAATCGTTCAACTTCTAAGCCTAACCGAAACTATGTCTCGACTAGAACTAATTTAACGTCTGGTTTGACAATGAAACGGGTTGTCAACTTATATATTTTTAATTAAAAAAAGGGCTCTTAATAAATTTTCTATTATCTATAACTGTGTTTGCCCGCCTTTCCTTCCGATAATAGGAAATGGATATTTTATCGGGTTTCCATGGAACTGTCGCGACTAAACTCGGGAAGTAATAATACCAATCGCTTTCACCTCACGCATCTGAACCCCCATAGGGGAAAAGAAAAATCGGAAAATGGGTTGCCTGATAATACAAAACTAAAGATACTAGTCGAATTTTTACCGCTATTATTAGTTTGAGGCCTTTCATCAAACGGAAACTATTTTTCGTTACAAAACTGTATCAAAAGGAAACGATGCTCGAATTTCCCCGTTTCGATAAACCTTGGAAGTCACGTGTTGTAAACAAAGTGATTCCCGCGCTTAATTTATAAAGTTCCTCCTATAGTATCTACTATGATTACTAACCTCATTCTGATTGGCCAAAAATCCGGCTTTTTAGTAGAAAACTACTAAGAAATACTACTGTAACCAAGATTAATTTCAAAATGGAGGTAGTGCCACGCGTCTGATCTGATGATTAGTGTTTAAATTGCGTCACTGTACGGTATTAAAGCCAAAGTAGTTTCTAAATTATTAATTTCCTTCATTTAAAAGGACTCGTTAAAATTTCTAGCGATAAAAATGGTGATTAACCTCAGATTTGTTTTGACATAATTATAGCCAAGGCTTAGCTAAAATAATTGTCTTGCGATTTATAGGTATCTTTACTTCAATCCGTCGACACTTCCCACGAAGATATGATTGTAAGATTATAATTAAACTAATATTTATTCAATTAAAATGCTAAATACTAAATACCCTCGGTAATTTCTAAAAAGCACGATGCCCAAATGGATTTTTATGGCATTCGTTTGGCTACATGCTCATCAGATAGATCAGTTCGGGTGTTTGACGTTAGAGGTGGAACCCAAAAACTAGTGGCCGATTTAAGAGAGTACGTTTAAAGGAAACATTAAATAAGAGTTGAATATCAACCAAGAACCATTACAGACACGAAGGTCCAGTTTGGCAAGTAGCTTGGGCTCATCCAAGATTTGGGACAATATTGGGATCTTGTTCTTACGACCGGAAAGTCATAATTTGGAAAGAAGTGGGTGGTTCATGGAGTAAAATTTACGAGTACAATAATCATGATTCTTCCGGTAAAAATCTAATTATTATAAATGAATTCCTACCTTAATAACAACCAAATCAATGACAGTTAACTCCTTATGTTGGGCTCCTCATGAATTTGGATTGATGTTGGCTTGTGGTAGCTCCGATGGTGCCGTTTCTGTCATTTCAAGTACAGGAGATGGAACTTGGGACACGAAAAAGATTAATAATGCCCATACTGTACATATCCATGATCCATATAGAGAGTTTTCAGTTGAGGGAGGAGCTGAGTCTCGTGACATAATTTACGCTGCCATATTGGTGGGTTTAAAGCGGGAATGAAGCTGAGACCACCCAATATAACAGCGATAAGACTTGGGAGGGTGTGACGTAGTACTAACCTATCTCTGAAAGCTCTCTATAGATAAAAAACTAAAAAAAAGGGGGGGTTTAATTTTAATATTTCTTTAAGATTGGATGCAACGCAGTTAGTTTTGCTCCCGCTATTCCAGCTGGTTCTGTATTTGATCAACCTGGAACCCAACCCCAAACATTAATAAAGAGATTTGTAACTGGGGGATGTGACAATCTTGTCAAAATATGGAAATATATGTTAGTATAAGAAACAAATCTCTCCCAGAACTAGATAAATTAATAATTAGTATTAAATTAATTACCTAAAAATAGCGAAGAAGAGGGTACATGGAAAGAAGACCAAAAACTAGAAGCTCATTCTGATTGGGTACGAGATGTAGCTTGGGCCCCTAGTGTTGGATTACCCACTAGCATCCTGGCTAGTTGCTCCCAAGATCGGAGGGTCATAATATGGACAAATGACGGGACTAACAGTGCATGGACCTACCAAATCTTGCATACTTTTGATGATGTAGTTTGGCACGTTAGTTGGTCAGTTACTGGTAACATTTTGGCTGTTTCCGGTGGAGATAACAAAGTAAAACTCCTCGCCTATTAATATTTTTTTGTTTACCATAATTTTACAATTATTAATTTCTAATTAAAATAGGTCAGTTTATGGAAACAAACGGTTGATTCTCAATGGGTCTGTATCAGTGACGTTAAAAAGGGTGAAGGTGTTGTTACAACTGCAAATTAAATGAATGAAAGTATTGAATTTCCATGGCTCGCTCCTCCTCCTATATTTTGTAATATAAATCAAACTAGTTAAAAAAAATTAATAAATTTGTGCTTTCTTTTTTAAATAACGTAACGAAGACTGGAATTTATTTATTTTTTTTTTTCCTATGAAGAGTTTACGATATTATTTAAAAAATTGAGGGCTGGGGTTTTTTTGTTAGCTTTTGTAGAAGGTTAAATATGTACAACAAGTTCAACACTGTGTGGATTTTTCATTTTTCGTTCTTACTCGCTTTTAAAGTTAAAAACTTATATTTCGTTCTTACTCGCTTTTAAAGTGAAAAACTTATATTTCGTTCTTACTCGCTTTAAGTTAAAAAAACTTATATTATTTCTCATCAAATTCCATATATCTAGCATGCATGGCTTTCTTAGCAGCTTCCTTGTACGTATCTTTTGCAGTTGCGCCAAATGTAGCTCCTTTCATCCCCAATCCCGCTGAACCTACTCTTCTCGTTACCTTTTTAGAAAATAATAAATATCTCGCTTCAATAACAACTCTTTTCCCCCGAACATTAGGCGCTAAAATAGTAATTACGTCAATAATTCCAGCCATTCCTTGATTTTCCCTTCCAAGTCCTTGTCCTTCCGACCATCCCATGGCTTTTAACATTTTATTGCCAATATTTTCAGCACCAATTCCCTCCTTTGTAGGTTCTTCAAAAGCTCTAAATGCGTAATACTTGCACATTAGGGCTAATTCCCACATCGTTCTCGCTAGTGATTTAAGTGTCAGTAGTTTTAACTATACTGATCCAAGATGGCCTGCGTCAACAAGACGACGTCATGTTCCGTTAACAAGACGGTAGCCGCCACCATGACGTCATGGTCCGTGAAAAAGACTGTAGCCGCCACCATGACGTCATGGTCCGTGATAAAGACGGTAGCCGCCACCATGACGTCATAGTCCGTGAAAAAGACGGCCGCCGTCACCATGAAGTCATGGTCCATGAAAAAGACGGCCGCCGTCACCATGAAGTCATGGTCCATGAAAAAGACGGCCGCCGTCACCATGAAGTCATGGTCCATGAAAAAGACGGCCGCCGTCACCATGACGTCATGGTCCGTGAAAAAGACGGTAGCCGCCACCATGACGTCATGGTCCGTGATAAAGACGGTAGCCGCCACCATGACGTCATAGTCCGTGAAAAAGACGGCCGCCGTCACCATGACGTCATGGTCCGTGAAAAAGACGGTAGCCGCCACCATGACGTCATGGTCCGTGATAAAGACGGTAGCCGCCACCATGACGTCATAGTCCGTGAAAAAGACGGCCGCCGTCACCATGACGTCATGGTCCGTGAAAACGACCGCCGCCGTCACTATGACGTCATGTTCCGTGAAAAAGACGGCCACCGTCACTATGACGTCATGGTCCGTGAAAAAGACGGCCGCCGTCACCATGACGTCATGGTCCGTGAAAACGACCGCCGCCGTCACCAAGACGACGTCATGTTCCGTGAAAAAGACGGCCGCCGTCACCATGGCGTCATGCTCCGTGAAAAAGACGGCTGCCGTCACCATGACGTCATGGTCCGTGAAAAAGAAGGCCGCCGTCACCATGACGTCATGGTCCGTGAAAAAGAAGGCCGCCGTCACCATGACGTCATGGTCCGTGAAAAAGACGGCCACCGTCACCATGATGACGTCATGGACCGTCAACAAAGATGGCCAGTCCGCCGTACCAAGATGACGTCATGGACCGTCATTGCGGAAGAGTGTCTATCTGTATAACTACTATAGTGCCTAACGATAAGCCTACAATGTGCTAATAAATTAAAACGTGAGCGTACGTTGCTTGTTGCATTTTTAAATGTTTAAGGTATTTATCTTTGAGCCTATTTGGTTTAGGAACATCGGGTTGACCGTATTTCTCCCGTCGTTCTTTGGCTCTATCTCTATAACCAGTCTAAAAGAAAAAAAAATTAAGGGAGAGCGGTGTTTTAGAATGAAAAAGTAGCTTTTCGCCATTTATGGTAGAAAAAAACATTTTACATCTCTTTCTCTTCTTTCTAACTCTTCAATCTCTTCGGGTGATAATTTACTTCTTCTTAGAGTCGCGATATTTTGCTGCAAAACAAACAAACAATTAATTAATGTACCTTATCCCTAAACAAACAAACAAACAAAACAATCTTTATTAAAATAAATAATAACTAACTTTATGCAAATCAGAAAGTTGTTGATGTTTTTTCAAAGCTTCAGCACTCGGAAATTGACGTTTGCAAAGCAAGCAAGCCATCTTGTGCCAATCAACTAGTTTATTCTCTTCGGCTCTTATCGCGTCCAAGATTCCAATATCATCTAACTCATTATCAGAGTCACTTCCTTCTCCGTAAGAAGCTACTAACCCATAAACAAAATAAAATAATCCTTAAAAAAAACTGGTCTTACAAGGGAAAACCATCAAAATAATGATAATAAAGAAAGGTTAAAAATAATCTGACCTCCCATTTTATCCTCCATTTCTTTTTTCTTCATGACTTCACTTAGAAGCGCTTGTCTCTCCATCGGAGTGGATCTTTTCTCTAAAATAGCGAAACCAGCATCGGCGGCGGCAGACTGTCGAGCCGTGGCGGCGGCGGCGACGTTTACGTATGGCACTTCACCACCAACTGGTAAAAGAGGTGTTCCTTGAGCCATTGGAATCCCTAATTTAGCATTCTCCTTCTTTTGATTCAACGTTTTGGCCCATCGTTCCATGTCTTTCGCGATCTTCTTGGCAATCTTGACCTTGTCCTGTTTGTCTTTATCTTTTCCCTTATTTTTGTCATCTTTCCCGTCATCACCCACATCCGTTTCACCACCAGGGACCGCGGTTGTAGAAGCTGTCGCGGTTGAGTCTGTAGTGGCTGCAGTTTGAACGGGAGCGACGAGATAAGTTTGATTAATGCCGTCCCAGTAAAGGTACTGTTGGGTTTCCGAATTGAAGTAGTATTGGGAATTGGAATCGTAGTAAAGACCAGTAGTCGGATCGTAGTAATAACCAGATGATTTGTCGTACTGGTACTGAGAAACATCCGGAACAGGGTATTTGTTGTAGGTGACACCTTCAACAACAACCGTCCCGAGATTAGTGGCAACAGAGGACTGAAAAAGTAAACGACGTTGAAACGACGATTTAGTTCCCCATTAAAGGGAGGGGTGAAGTAGAAAATCAAGTGATTTTTTATCGATTCTTCTACTAATTATAAGACCAGTCTGCATAGTGAAACATTCAGGAAATACAGTTTCCGAATGATTTTAAAATTTAAATTAGGTTCAGATTTTAAGGATAATTTTAAAGAAGGTCCTCCGACCAATCGCGTAACGCCCTGCCTTCATGTTAACAAAATTCTCGTGGCACGTTCCGTGTTGAATGAAATTTATCATGAGATTTGATAAAATCGCGCGCGACGTGATAATCGTGGCGCGAGACATGGAACGTGCCACATGAATTTTGTTAATGAAAAGGCAGGGCGTTACGCGATTGGTCGGAGGCCTTTCTTTAAAATTATACTTAAAATCTGAACCTAATTTGAATTTGAAAATCATTCGGAGCTGGTATTTCCTGAATGTTTCACTTTGCAGACTGGTCTTATAATTAGTATAAGAATCGATAAAAAAATCACTTGATTTTCCACTTCACCCTCCCTTTAAGCTTCATGACAACTTTTCGTCAACTCACAGATGTCTTAGTAGAGTTACTAGTGTTCTTAATGGAGGATGATGATGTGGTAAAGACTGGTTTATTTTCTTTTCGATGATAATTCGTTTGATTGGCTGACTGCTGCGTGGTTGCGGTGGACGAGTAGCTAGTAGCGGATGCGGAAACCGGAGCGGCACTAACGACAGTGCTACTAGCGGAGATGACGGCGTTACTAGACACGGACGCGCCATCAGTACCGGATATTGTACCACCAGTATTATAATTATTATATTGATAATACTGGGTTGCTGGTTGAGTCGTATTATTATTATTATTGGAATAGTCCAATCCCTGTTAATACCGTAAGAGTTTTAGGGATTTGAACTAAACTAATCGCGTTAAGAGTTTCAAAGTCCAAGATTAACAACCTGATTTGTCCATTGGGCCGCGGCTAAAGCCACACTCGCCGCATTGGCACTAGCAGCGCTGTTCATGGATGTTAAGGATCGTCGAGTATAAGAAACGGCTACTTCTCTCCCATCTATGACGAAACTTTCGTTTAAAGAAAGTAAGGCATCGTGAAGTTGAGTGGCTTCCGCCGTGGAATGAAGTTCTACGAAACAAAATCCTCTCGAAGTTCTAGTCAATTTATCTTTCGCGACTTTGAGCCTTTTAATAGGAAGGGCGGTAAAATTTCCCAAAACCGCTAACACTCTTTCTTCAGTCGTTAATATGTCAAGGTTTCTGAATAAAAGTGCTGAAACGAAAAATTTAACTTTAATTAAGCTTCCCGTTCTTAAAGCGTTAATTATCTTACTGTTTGATGGAGTGGCGCTGACTTCGTGTGACCCTTCTCCAAAATTACCCGTGTCAACATCTACAAAACAATAAAAATAAAAATTCAGTGAGGATTAGTTTCATTTCGGTGCACAGTCTATCCAAAATTCACCTTCTCTCATAGAATTGCACTTGAAACAATAATCTCTTCTTCGAAAATTGTTCACTCCACACTACAATTAAAAAAAAAGAGACATTAGTCAAGGGTTACCGAGGTGAAGAGAGATTAGTCATGGGTTAGCGAGGTGAAGAGAGATTAGTCACGGGTTAGCGAGGTGAAGAGAGATTAGTCACGGGTTACCGAGGTAAAGAGATATTAGTCACGGGTTACCGAGGTAAAGAGATATTAGTCACGGGTTACCGAGGTAAAGAGATATTAGTCACGGGTTACCGAGGTAAAGAGATATTAGTCACGGGTTACCGAGGTAAAGAGATATTAGTCACGGGTTACCGAGGTAAAGAGACAGTCACGGGTTACCGAGGTAAAGAGACAGTCACGGGTTACCGAGGTAAAGAGACAGTCACGGGTTACCGAGGTAAAGAGACATTAGTCACGGGTTACCGAGGTAAAGAGACATTAGTCACGGGTTACCGAGGTAAAGAGAGATAAGTCACGGGTTACCGAGATAAAGAGACATTAGTCACGGGTTACCGAGGTAAAGAGACATTATAGTCACGGGTTACCGAGATAGAGACATTATAGTCACGGGTTACCGAGATAAAGAGACATTAGTCACGGGTTACCGAGATAAAGAGACATTATAGTCACGGGTTACCGAGATAAAGAGACATTATAGTCACGGGTTACCGAGATAAAGAGACATTATAGTCACGGGTTACCGAGATAAAGAGACATTATAGTCACGGGTTACCGAGATAGAGACATTATAGTCACGGGTTACCGAGATAGAGACATTATAGTCACGGGTTACCGAGATAGAGACATTATAGTCACGGGTTACCGAGATAGAGACATTATAGTCACGGGTTACCGAGGTAAAGAGATATTAGTCCCGGATTATCGAGATAAAGAGACATTAGTCCCGGATTATCGAGATATTAGTCCCGGATTATCGAGATATTAGTCCCGGATTATCGAGATATTAGTCCCGGATTATCGAGATAAAGAGACAGTCACGGATTATGGAGATAAAGAGACAGGGACTTGCAAATGCATACTTTAACGCAATTCCAATCTTGTCTTCCATTAATTCCCCTATCCATAAGCTGACCGCAATCTTTGGGAATGCTGTAGTGAAGAACGGCTTTGTACTGCGATCCCGGAAAAGTCAGGGCACCCTTTAAAGAAAGCAAAGTCGATGGAAAAAAAGTTAATTTCAAAAATCTATCCCGAGAAAATTTTGAAACCAGTTTCCAACTCTGTCCTTTTTATAAACTCCTGGATTAAAAACTGACGACAGTAAAAAGATTGGGCGGAAAAACTTGGAAATATTTATTCCTTTTCCATTTATATATAGTTTTTATGGGGCAATAAATTGTGAGAACGAAAACCGCCTTGCCACGGGGCATCCGAACCGAAGAAAGGATGACAAAGGAATTTAAGTGGATTATTTTAAAAAAGGACGAAATTTTCTTTTATGTTCTTCCCCTCTAAGTGATGATTTAAAGAAAATGTGCGAGCCTGTTTATTTTTCTTTGCGCTTGATTTAAAAGCTAAGTTAAGTAACATAATCTACATTATCGATAATTTTCCCTCTTTCCTCAGCTAGTAAGCCAAACCTAAATTAATTAATTTAATTAAATCTATCAAAAGAAGCTAAGTTATAGTATTTATAAAGCTAAGAAAAGAAAACTGCGTTCAAAAATAAAAAAAGCTTACTGTCTTGTAAGTTTTATCAGCTCTAACATTTTATATTCGACAAAACACGGGATGAACCAGTTAGCGTCAGCCCAAGTGCACGTTCGTTAAATTTGTTCTTAGTTACAACTAAGAACCCATTTTTTTAACTTAAGTATTTTATCTTTAGTTTAGGAAAGCTGATAAAATTTTATAAGCAGTAATATTTAAGATGAATTTAAGTTAAAAAAAAAAAAATATATTTGAGGGTATATTATAATTATATCGTGTGATTATCCCACGATTATCGAAACGATTTTAAAAGTCACTGGAAGAGTTATTCGTCCAAGAGAATGGTTTAAGTGGAATGTTCTTTTACAACACCTTCGTAAGCTCCTTCCAACGAACGGCCTCCGAGAGTAATGGAAATTCCACGAAGGCAAAACCCCTTGAGACACCTATATAGAATGGGCAATGTAACAAGTGGTAACAGAGCGTTAGTAACATTTCCCACAAAGACACCATTTCCTCATTTTTTGTTTTTTAAGAGTAATTAACTCTTTTTGATACATTTTTGACACACACCAATCTTGACGAAAATATTTAGTACGCATCCTTTTTCTTCTTTTGAGAAACTGATCACTCATTTTTAACGATGGGTATTAAGAAAAAAAAAACTCGGTAAAACCAGTCGAAAACGTTTTTGGTTTGGTTTGGTTTGGTTTGGAGACCAAGATAAGCTTATAAAAACTAAATTGTAATTAACCAAAAGATTAAGGAAAAGAAGTTTTTTACCTGTATCTTTTTTTCGAAGTAGTCTTATGTCTCTAGGCGTGAGACCACATCTCATAACTTCTTGTTTTAACTAAGAACAATCGTGGTTTCAATAAAAGGCCCATTTTTTAACAGGGTTCATACAACTTTCGGAAAAACCGATTTCCCTGAGTTTTCAAGGGTTTTTCCCCTTATATTTTCCCGAGTTTTCCAGGGTTTTTTCCCTTATATTTTCCCGAGTTTACCAGGTTTTTCCCCATATATTTTCCCGAGTTTACCAGGTTTTTCCCCATATATTTTCCCGAGTTTACCAGGTTTTTCCCCATATATTTTCCCGAGTTTACCAGGTATTTCCCCATATATTTTCCCGAGTTTACCAGGTTTTTCCCCATATATTTTCCCGAGTTTACCAGGTTTTTCCCCATATATTTTCCCGAGTTTACCAGGTTTTTTCGCCATATATTTTCCCGAGTTTACTAGGTTTCTTCCTGTATATTTTCCTGAGTTTTCCAGGTTTTCCCCCATATATTTTCCCGAGTTTACCAGGTTTTCCCCCATATATTTTCCCGAGTTTACCAGGTTTTTCCCCATATATTTTCCCGAGTTTACCAGGTTTTCCCCCATATATTTTCCCGAGTTTACCAGGTTTTTTCGCCATATATTCTCCCGAGCTTACCAGGTTTTCCCCCACATATTTTCCCGAGTTTACCAATTTTTTCCCCATATATTTTCCCGAGTTTACCAGGTTTTTCCCCATATATTTTCCCGAGTTTACCAGGTTTTTTCGCCATATATTTTCCCGAGTTTACTAGGTTTCTTCCTGTATATTTTCCTGAGTTTTCCAGGTTTTCCCCCATATATTTTCCCGAGTTTACCAGGTTTTTCCCCATATATTTTCCCGAGCTTACCAGGTTTTCCCCCACATATTTTCCCGAGTTTACCAATTTTTTCCCCATATATTTTCCCGAGTTTACCAGGTTTTTCCCCATATATTTTCCCGAGTTTACCAGGTTTTTTCGCCATATATTTTCCCGAGTTTACTAGGTTTCTTCCTGTATATTTTCCTGAGTTTTCCAGGTTTTCCCCCATATATTTTCCCCAGTTTACCAGGTTTTTTCGCAGATATTTCCCCGAGTTTCCCAGGTTTTTCCCCCGTATATTTCCCGAGTTTCCCAGGTTTTTCCCCCGTATATTTCCCGAGTTTCCCAGGTTTTTCCCCCATATATTTACCCGAGCTTCCCAGGTTTTTCCCCCTATATTTCCCGAGTTTCTCAGGTTTTTCCCCCGAGTTTTCTAGGTTTTTCCCATATACTTGAACCGAGTTTTTCAGGTTTTTCCCATATACTTGAACCGAGTTTCCCAGGTTTTATCCCATACATTTCCGAGTTTTCTCCCATATATTTTCCTGAGTTTTCCAGGTTTTTTCGCAAATATTTCCCCGAGTTTTGCAGGTTTTTTAACAACGGGAATGGTTTTTTATAGTTGAAGCAAGTAAGCAACCCCATCAGGGACAACTTACTCAAACCTAACGAATTTCCCTGAATTTTTAGTCAAAAATTTATTTCCCTGAGTTTTCCAGGTTTGTATGAACCCTGTTTAAGAAGACAGTGTTTTGCTAACTCACATCTTCTTCAGTAACATGTGAAGGAAGTCCACGGACCATAATGGTTTGATTGGGTATTTCCTCTACCCTCCAATCCCCAACCCCTCCGCCGCCACTCATTCCACTTCCCATATTGCTAGACATGACGTTTCTGCCTCTATCATAACGTTCACGGTCTCTATCTCTATCCCTGACTCTCTCTCTGGAGGACTCCCTATCTCTGTCACGATCGTTGGATCTAGATCTTGTTCTGTCTCTGGATCTTTCTTTTCCCCTGGAACGTTCCCTCCGACTAGATTCTCTGTCTCTACTTCTTCCCCTATCATCTCTGTCTCTATCCCTAGAAGAACGGCTACGACTATGGCGACTCTCTTTTTCATATTCTCTTCTGGAAGAAGATTCGTAATCTTTCACTCCATAATCACTATCTTGAGACCGGCTGTAGTAAGAGTCTCTGGAGCTACTGTTACTATCACCATAGTTTTCTTCCCCACTGCCCGAGTTCTAAAAACAAAATGGAGTTAACCTTCCCAGAACATAATGGTAGGGTTAAGGTAATGTATATTCCATACCCTATCGTAGTAATAACTGTCGCCTCTATCTCTCCCACGATCATCTCTACGGTAATCTTTGTATTTGGAACCGTCATCCATTCTCTTACTTCTAGGGCAAGGATTATCATGTGTAATTTATAAGGATGTTTTGTTAAAAATATGCACATACTGGTCATATCTATCCCTGGTTGTTTTGTCAGAAACCATTGATTTAGAACCACCAGAGTTCTGCCCGTAACTTGGGCCAGGTATAACAAAATTCCCAGCATTCATTCTACTATTATTCATGAATGCTGGACCAGGAGTCCCTTGTATAGTAAAATACTCTGTTCCAGGGGGTTCATCCATTTTCTTAATTAGTTTTTAGTAAAATTAATCACATGATTACATCAAATGTACATTGATAAAAACGCGAATTACATCGTGTAAAAAAAAATAACAGAAAAAGGAAAAAAAAAAAGGCCAAGGCTTAAGTGCAAAAATCGATGAGCCTTGGTGCATTTAGATGCAATCATGCAAATTTCAGTTTTAAATCCACCCGAAATTTCGTTCTTCGGAAATTATGAATTCAAATAACTTACCTAATTATGGCAACAAACTGTTTAACCGTACACAGATCTAAATTTCTGCAAAAATGGCAAGCAATTTAATCAGAGTTCCGACTTTCGTCGTTATTTAATAAAACAAAGTCAACACAAACCGAGTTGAGAAATACCACCTCTGCTACCACAAGTTCACAACGACCAGTAAAGATTGACGATATTACCATACTTTATTTTCTTTGCTCCGGTTTATTAGTTAAGCTAGGACCATGGCCATACACCTCCAAATGATAAATAAATAATTAAATACATATAGGGCTTAGACCTACAATGAATTAGCAAATAAATTTGTTTGAAAATGAACGCGACTACTTGTTTACGTCTAAATTTGGCATGAATGAATTGCAGAGTTAACATGGACCGAGTAAAGAACTGGTCACAATTTTTTTAGCTCCGTTTACGGTTTTATTGAAGACCCATGGCTGTATATAGAGATTTAAATTGACCGAGTAGTACGTCACTCCCTCCTAAATCTTACCACGGTTGTTCTAGCAGCCATATTGATGGAATTTGAGCTTTCCTTCTGCACTGAACCCACCAATCTGGATCTGTAAATTTTATCAGAAACTAGGAAATGAGGTGGTTTACTCGGGAAGAATGGAAAGGGGTTGGGGTCAAGTAAACTAGGTGGACACGGGGCAGTGGGCACCTATAGAGAAGGATCGCCGTATTCCCTCAAGTTTTGTCGCCCAGAAGCTTGACTTACAGGAGAGCGCCACACATGGTGTGGTGTATACGAAGTCAATGAGCGCGGACTACACGATGTACCAACAATTTAAAAACTAGTTTAGGAGGACATAAAATCGGTTAAAATCCCCTTCTTACCTTAAAAACATCGACGAAAATAACTTGTTTATGACTTTATTTAAGAAATTTTCATTGGGGAATACAGATTAACTTATGTAAAGGGGGATAAACACGCAAAATGGGCAGGCACTTTCATTCACGCACTAATTTTTTTAGTTTAAACTTTAAGTTTAGAAATAAGAAAATACGAGGAAATCATAACAGAATTCTTATTCAGAACTTATTTCATTGTTAACTCCTGAAAAATGATGAAAAACAAAAGCTTCATTGTTCATTCTAAATTCTCCCGTTGCCGCTTTTTGTTATCACAGTTGGTACTGAACGTAAAAAACTGGATTTCCTCTTAAGGCAAAGAAAAAATAGAATAAAAAATAAAAAGGGCTACTTTTCCCTTTCAGTTTAGTGTTTAGACAAATGTTTCAAGCCAAGTTTTTTTTCTGTTTCTTTGTGTTTTAAAGTTTACAAGTTTCAAATGATAGCGTCATTTCATTTTTGGCTAGAGTTTAATATGAAAAAGAACGAAGAAAAAAAGAAAACTGTCATAACACCATCTCCGTCATCGTTCCCCCCCAAGAAAGTCAGGCGCCAAAAGAATAAGCTTATTATTTCATTTGACAAACAATAAATCACCCTAAAAATTAATTAATTTCTCGCTTCTTTGTTTGTTTGTTTTGTTTGTTTGTTTTCTCCGTGACTTACGATGGATTTAACTCATATCCATAAGTTGAGAGGCATCCGGTACCGTTGTCGAGTCTTTTAAGATTATATCAAATTGAGACTGTAACTCGGGTGTTGATTTGATTTGAGACAAAAATTCGTTCATCAATGGATTCTTATCTAAATTAAAGAAACGTAAAAATGTCTTCAGTTTACAAGAACAGATTAAAGGGAGGGTGAAGTGGAAAATCAAGTGATTTTTTATCGATTCTTCTTCTAATTCTAAGACCAGTCTGCATAGTGAAACATTCAGGAAATACCAGTTCCGAATGATTTTAAAATTATTTCAAATTAGGTTCAGATTTTAAAGATAATTTTAAAGAAGGACCTCCGACCAATCGCGTAACGCCCTGCCTTTTTGTTAAAAAAATTCTCGTGGCACGCTCCATGTCTCGCGCCACGATTATCACGTCGCGGGCGAATTTTATCAAATCTCGTGATAAATTTCATTCAACACGGAGCATGCGTGCCACGAGAATTTTGTTAATAAAAAGGCAGGGCGTTACGCGATTGGTCGGAGGACCTTCTTTAAAATTATCCTTAAAATTTGAACCTAATTTGAATTTTAAAATCATTCGGAGCTGGTATTTCCTGAATGTTTCACTATGCAGACTGGTCTTATAATTAGTAGAAGAATCGATAAAAAATCACTTGATTTTCTACTTCACCCTCCCTTTAAGCAGATTAAAATACAAAATAGATTCAAACCAGCATCAGGAACGGCTAATAAGGCAGCGAAAGCTCTCATTGCTGACCTCTTCAATTCATCTTGTTTTTCAAACTCTTGTTT
Source organism: Phalangium opilio (assembly GCF_054372755.1). Taxonomy (NCBI): domain Eukaryota; kingdom Metazoa; phylum Arthropoda; class Arachnida; order Opiliones; family Phalangiidae; genus Phalangium; species Phalangium opilio. The sequence continues at coordinate 3,700,320 of NW_028324156.1, forward strand.
AACCGAATTAGCTTTGACCTTACTAGTGCAAGTTGTTCGTAACGGTTCAATTAATCTTTCTAGCCCTAGAAAAAGCAAAAAAAAAACTTAGTTAAGTTAATTATTATTAATTTTAAATGAATGACTACGTACTTTGCAAAACAGCGGAGGGTGAAAGTGACGCTAATCGAACGAGCATCAAATAAGTGAGCATTTTGATGTCATAGTGATCCTTCAAGCCATCTTCAACATGGTTTAGGAACTCAAAAATATCAAGTCTATCTAAGCAAGCGTCGAGTAGCGTGTACATGCACTCGAAAGCCGCCTTCCTTATGTCTAATCCATCATCAACCGTGTGTTTAAAAGGACCCATTTCAACTTCCCTGATTAGTTCTTTCTGAAATTCAAAAGAAAATCAATTTTAAAAGGCGCGTCACGCGTCTTCAGGGTTCATACAACTTTTGGAAAACAAATTTCCCTGAGATTTCCAGGTTTTCCCCTATATACTTCCCTGAGTTTTCCAGGTTTTTACCGTATATGGAGTGAATGTTAACGAAGGAGGGGGGGGGGGGCAAATAGGACTCTAACATACTCAAAGGACATTCCCGTATCTCTAATATAACCAGAGTTATGAGCCTCCAAAGTATAATGTAATGTTAATCCTACGGAGGGGATGTTTATGAACATTTTGCTTAATTACTCGGCCCCTGTTTGTCGTAGCCCTAAGATTTTAGTATGGTTGGATGGGGGACAAATAGGACTATAACATACTCAAAGGACATCCCCGTATCTCTAGTAGAACCAGAGTTATGAGCCTCCAGAGTATAGTGTAATGTTAATCCTATGGAGGGAATGTTCACGAACATTTTGCTTAATTACTCGGCCCCTGTTTGACGCAGTTCTACGTTTTTAGTATGGTTGGATGGGCGGACAAATTGGACTATAACATACTCAAAGGACATCCCCGTATCTCTAAAATAACCAGAGTTATGAGCCTTCAAAGTATAGTGTGATGTTAATCCTATGGAGGATGTGTTATATTGAACATTTTGCTTAATTACTGGACCCCTGTTTGACTCAAATTTCCCTGATTTCCCTGAATTTTACTAAAAATTCGAAATTTCCCTGAATTTTTCGTCAACTATTTATTTCCCTGATTTTTCCAGGTTTTCCAGGTTTGTATGAACCCTGGTCTTCCGAATCCTGTTGAAAAGAAAACTTACCCGAACTTTAGTTTCATTGTACAACTGTGGTAAAATAGAATCGAGAAGATCTCTGACTAAAGATGGTTTATTGTGAGCTGCGGAGTTAAACGCGACTAAAGCAACCCTTCGAACATTCAAATCGGGATCTTGAAGGGTTAATAAGAAATCTCCTATGCAGCCTCTAAGTAGATTGTCAATCGGTTGGGCCTAACGAGATGATAACATTAATTATTAATTAGAAAACCCTAGAAGGTTCGTCTTAATAAATAGAAAACAAATTATAGAAGCTCCGTCAAACATTAAACAGTCTGTACCTGATCTGAAATTGTAAACTTCATGGCAGTAACAACGGTACTTCTAGCTAAAGCTGATTCGGATGTCAAATAAGATTTTAACTTTGGTAATAGATTTGGAGGGTCTATTAATGTTAATTTTCCTAAGCATTCAGCGACAACATTTCTGGTTCCTTCCTCTATGCATTCGCAATGGTTGAATAACATGGCCCTAAAATGAAACATTGTTGAAACAGCTCCAAATATTAGGCCTAACTCAACTCAATAACTATCGTAATTCGTACCAAATTGAATCCACAAAAGGCTGAAGAGTTTGAATTGCATCTGGACTGGTAGATTGGCAACTTATAATCTGTTATAGAAAGTTATTAGAATGAGTTTCCAACCAAATCCATAAGGTTTAAAGGGAGGGTGAAGTAGAAAATCAAGTGATTTTTTTATCGATTCTTCTACTAATTATCAGACCAGTCTGCATAATGAAACATTCAGGAAATACTTCCGAATGATTTTAAAATTAAAATTAGGTTCAGATTTTAAGGATAATTTTAAAGAAGCCCCTCCGACCAATCGCGTAACGCCCTTCTTGTTAACAAAATTCTCGTGGCACGTTCCATGTCTCGCGCCACGATTGTCACGTCGCGCGCCTAATTTTATCAAATCTCGTGATAAATTTCATTCGACACTTAACGTGCCACGAGAATTTTGTTAACAAAAAGGCAGGGCGTTACGCGATTGGTCGGAGGGGCTTCTTTAAAATTATCCTTAAAATCTGAACCTAATTTTAATTTTAAAATCATTCGGAAGTATTTCCTGAATGTTTGACTAAGTGCAGACTGGTCTTATAATTAGTAGAAGAATCGATAAAAAATCACTTGACTTTCTACTTCACCCTCCCTTTAAGTCATAGGCGCCGCCACCCTCAGGATCTTAGGTTGATGACGGACATCTTGGATGTATAGCCATTATTACTTACTTCTTTTAACGAATGAAGTAACAGATATTGTCTCTTAGCGTGCGTTTCAATTTCGTTCAAAACAAAAGGTAGATATTCTTGCAAATTTCCAACAGCTACGCTACCGAGAGCGAATGAGGCGGCCGACTTTACTTCCTCACTCTGAGAACTAAAGGCTTCTACCAAAATGCCTTTCAAATTGGAAATACTACACAGATCTCTATTAAATTAAATAATTAAAAAACTAATTAGTAAAACGCAACTTTAAGCTAAAACTCAATTCATTTTCCATACATATGCTTTCCTATTTCGCCAATGGCGAGAAGAGTGAATAACTGAACAGAGTCATTGTGTTTTCCCGCCTAAAAGAACGCGAAATAATTGTTTTGTTTACATCCTGTATTAAGTTCAACTTAGTTAAACCATGGATGAAGGATGCGCGTGAGGAAATTAGTTTTCACTCTACAGGATCGGTAACTCCCTATCTCGAACGACAGCTTATTCTGTATAAACTCTGTTACAACGTCGGTTGTCAGCACGCGCAAAGCTATTTCTCTATGTAACGTAGCTTTGTACGTGCTTTCAAGACACGAAAAACTTCAGGATCTTCAGGATTTAAAATATCCGCGAGTTTTTTAGCTCGAGTGCACGGACCTCTAGGCCTTAGTTTCAAATACGTGTAGTAGACTGTAGGCAATTTCACACGTATTTGAAACTAAAGCCTAGAGGTCCGTGCACTCGAGCTAAAAAACTCGCGGATATTTTAAATCCTGAAGATCCTCAAGTTTTTAGTCTCTTGACAGCACGTACAAAGCTACGTTACATAGAGACTTAGCTTTACGCGTGCTGACAACCGACGTTGTAACAGAGTATATACAGAATATTCTGTCGCTCGAGATAGGGAGTTGCCTATCCTGTAGAGTAAAAACAAATTTCCTCACGCGCATCCTTCATCCATGGTTAAACGTACGGTTAAGTCTCGCAAGAACTGTTTAACAATTGGCAAAGCTTCTTGGGGGCAAGTAACAGTCAATGCAGCTACGCATTTTGCGATGGAATGGAAGGCTTGCTTATGAATATGATTTGGTCCTCCCCCAACGTGATTTTGATGACTGTTAGTTTGATATATCGGTGTCGTTAACAATTGCAAAAGTTCCTTATAACTCAAACCGGGTAAATTAAGAGAAACCAAGGCTTGAAAAAACTCTAACATCGCAGTCAGCGCCGCTCCTGACAAGAATAATTAATTAATTAATTACATTTAATTTGTATTTATTTATTAAAAAAAGAAATCTTTCTTTTATTGAATTATTATTTTTATATTTCACCTTGAAGTAAAGGAGATCGAACTAAAACTAATATTTCGGGTAAAATGATGTTCGTCACAATCATAAGAGATTGTTTGTGCACTTGGGAGATGGACGTCAGGAGGTTAAGCGTCAATTGCGATATGTGAAGGTCACTCTCGCTGATCAGGGACGGTAACTCCACCATGACTTTATCAATCAATTCCGTGTCTAAGACGTCGCTGTAATTCTTCACCAAAGTGTCGAGTAAAGTCAGTGTGCTCAATTTAAGAGCTCTTTGGTTTTTTCTCAAAAATGAAGCCAAAACGGGAATGGATTCCGCTAAGATTGGCCTTAAATCAATCTTCAAAGGTGACCTATAAACCAATTTTATTTTAACGAACAAAGTCTTAACCG